>NC_080635.1:50561012-50898512 GCF_027579445.1 Ammospiza nelsoni | reverse complement strand
GACGGCGGCTCCGGCCGCCCCGCCGCGCCGCCCTGCCGGAGCCCGGGGCCAGCGGAGCCCCAGGGGCTGCGGGCCGCCCCTCCCGCCGCCAAGCACACCGCTCTGCGCCGCACCCTGGCTTTCCCCGTTTATTTAAAGGGAGTCACTGGCCCGGGGGGAGGCGGGTTTCCCAACCCGCACCTTCCCGCGGCTGATGCCCGAGCCATCATCGCTCATTTGAACAAAGCGTCTGCCCAGGTACGAGGAGTTGCGGCCAGCCCTCCCAGGCGAGGGCCAGGCGGTGCCGCACCGCACGCCCAGGCCGGGGGGGACAGGGAAAGGGGGAGGGAAAGGCAAACAAAGCGTGGAGCCGCGGCTGGAGTCGGGCATGCTGCAGGACGGGGCGACCGACGTGCCCCAAGCCCTCCCGCCCCAGCGGAGGGGCTTCCCCGGGCGGCTTCTGCCCGCTGCCGCCCGCCACCGGGGCGTGCTGGCCGGCCCCTCGCAGGCACGCAGCCCCCTGCCTCCCTACGGTAGACGGGATGAGGTTTTATATTGGAAATGAGCGGGCAGGGGGAGGAGAAGGCGCGCACACGGAGCGATGAGTGTGCGGTGTCAATCAGAGGGGTTTTGTGTCTCCTTGACTCCTGATGGTCCGTGGCTGAGGTGTCCCGGGTGGCACCACAATGAATATGAATAGGGGTCCTTGCTAAATGGGACAGTCAAAGCGCACCGCCCTGAATAATGGCACGTCATCCTAACTAGACCATTATACATAGGAGGGCTCCTTTTGTCTCTGCTCTCTGCTGCAGCTCTATAAAAGCCCCTCTTTTTCAAGCTGAGGTTAGTCCAAGCATACACTAACTAGCCATCCTGTAAACAGGCTGAGTAACCGGGTGGAGAGAGAGAGAGACAGAGGGGAGACATTGGAGAGAGAGAGGGCTGAGGGGCTTTTTCCCTCATCCTCCAGCATTTCCAGCCCTTCGCTGGCAGACCCTGCCGTCCGTTTATTTCATTTTCGTTTTGTTTTTGTTGCTTTTTGAAGGAGAATTGTCTTGTCCGCCACCTCCAGAGCAGGGAAGAGTTTCTTCCTCAGAAGCCTGAATACAATGAATTCTGACTCCAGCTCTGTCTCCAGCAGAGCTTCCTCGCCAGACATGGATGAGATGTACCTGAGAGACCATCACCACCACCACCACCATCACCACCACCAAGACAGCCGGCTCAACTCGGTCTCCTCCACTCAGAACGATCTGGTGCAGAAGATGTCTGGGGAAGGCCTCACCAGGAACGGTTCCAAGGCCGGAGGGGAAGGCAGCAAGTACAAAATCAAGAAGCAGCTTTCGGAGCAGGACCTGCAGCAGCTGCGGCTGAAGATCAATGGCCGGGAGCGAAAGAGGATGCACGACCTCAACCTGGCTATGGACGGGCTGCGGGAGGTGATGCCCTACGCTCACGGACCTTCTGTGAGAAAACTCTCCAAAATCGCCACCCTCCTGCTAGCCAGAAACTATATCCTGATGCTCACCAGCTCCCTGGAGGAGATGAAGAGGCTAGTTGGGGAAATCTACGGGGGACACCACTCGGCCTTTCACTGCGGCACGGTGGGACACTCCGCCGGGCACCCGCCCCACGCCGCCGGCACCGTGCACCAGGTGCATCCCATCCTCGGCGGCGCCCTGTCCTCCGCCAACACCTCCTCCTCCCTGTCCGCCTCCCTGCCGGCCATCGGCACCATCCGGCCCCCGCACTCCCTGCTCAAGACGCCCTCGACACCCCCCGCCCTGCAGCTCGGCAGCGGCTTCCAGCACTGGGCGGGCTTGCCGTGCCCCTGCACCATCTGCCAGATGCCGCCCCCGCCCCACCTCTCGGCCCTCACCGCCTCCAACATGGCCAGGATCTCGGGGGACTCCAAGGACCTCCTCAAGTGACTCGGCGGGGCTCCCACGGACGGGAGAGGGTCTGCGGCCGGAGCCGCCCCCGCCCGCCGAGCCCCTGAAACACGGGATTAGTGTAGTAAGGACCTTGCAAAGGTAATGTTCCACCCGGCTCCCCGGGCCATGTTTTCTTGTTATACTAAACTGGAAAAAAAGTCCCTGTTGTAAAAAGAATGATGATGATAATAATAATAATAATAATGATAATAATAATAATAATGCCGCTGATGGTAATCAAATGTAAATGATTCCTTAAAATGTATGTAAAAGGAAAAAAAAAAAAGACATGGTTGTCATTGTAGTGTTCGCAGCTACCAAGAGACGATGAAATCGGTTTGGGGCTTTTCTCCTTTCTTTTTTTTTTTTTTTTTTTTTTTTTTTTTTTTTTTTTTTTTTTTTTTTCCGCGCTTTTCCTGTCTTTCCTTTCGCACGGCGGCACCTCCGAAATTCCCGTTCCAAACCTGGCTGCGGAAGCGCCGCGGCGGCCCAAGGCAGAGCAGAGTCCTGCATGCTTTCCGTCCAGCCTGTCACCCGCGGGGACCGGCCACAGGCGGCTGCCCTGGCAACAGGGACTGCCGAGAGAAGTCACTGAAGTTTTCGAGTGTGGTTTATGGGTTTTTGTGGTTTGGTGGTTTTTTGTTTTGTTTGTTTTGTTTTTACAGATTTGCTTATGATCCGGGTTTTTTGGTTTTGTTTTTCGGTTTTTTTTTTTTTTTTTTTTGTAGTTTTCCTTCTTCTCTCTGTGAAGAAAAAATGAAAAACAAATTAAACGAAAAAGAGGAAAAGAGTGCAAAACACGGCACAACCCTCCAGCAGATCGGTTTTGCCAAATCTCCCATCTCCTGCTCTTGGTGAAGTGTGTTGATTTAGCTGTCTGGGGTACAAATTTCTGTTGCTGGCTCTGGGTTTGTTAGTGTTTGCTGGTTTTGTTGTTGTTGATGTTGTTTTGCTTGTTTTCGGTTTTGTTTTCTTTTTTTAAAGATGCTATGGTTTGGTTTTGCATGCGGGGTCAGCTCTTGCCAGATCGGTGATTTGTACGTCTAAATCTGAATCTCTGTTGCTGTTTATTTCCTTTTCGATGTGTTTTCCTGGGACATTGTCTGAAATAATGTTATTCTTCATTTCATTCGTTTGTTTGTTTTCGGTTGGGGCCTCAAAGACACCACCATGTCTTTATTTTTTATATATTCTTGATAATAACTATCGATATATTTATTATTGACCAGTGTTTCTGGATGAGATTTCCAAATAAAGTAAAAAATTCATTCCAAGCTGTCTGTTTCGCCTTTGTCCGGGTCTGGAAGCTGAGAAAAGGCGCCGTATTTGATGGCTTTGGGTCTCGCCAGGACATCCCGGATCCCGCTGGAGGAGGCTGGCGCAGCCCCGTGTGCCCTGCCTGGGGAGCAGCCACGACCCCGATGTCCCCAGGTGTGTGCGAGCGGCCGGCCGGGCTCGGCAGCTTCCAGCGGGCTGGGAATTGGGGCAGGAATTGGGGTGGCCCACGGCCAGTCCCGCAGCCAGCGCCGGCCGCGGGAGAACGGGCAGCGATGGGAGTTTTATGGCAATAACTTTTCTTTTGAGAACCAGTTTTCAGTCTTTTTTTTCGGGAGGGAAATGGTAGGATGGACAGAGCTGGGAAGGCAGTTCTGCCCCGCCGGGACGGGCTCCATCTCCGTGGGGATGAGCGCGGCTGGCGGCTCCAGCGCCCTGCGCTCGGCACTCGGGAGCGAGATCCTGCACGCCCCGCCAACCCCGGACCCTGCCCCACGGGAAAGGGGATGGCCCGGAGGGACCTGGAGAAACAGGAGAAGGCGACTGCGACTCCCCCTGAGTCGTAAGGTGAGCGGTGACAGAGGAAGGATGGATGGGGCATTTAAACCGAAATGCCAAACAACTTCCAGAAAGGCATCTGTGGGCGACCCGTGCCGGTGAGCGGGCTGTGCAATTCTGCAGCACCCAAGTCAGCGTTAAGACATAAGCACGCATACACAAACGTTTGAAAAATGAAAATAACGTGCATTTACCTCGAAAACACGAACTAACAAGTCACGTAATAAACCTCCCTGCCGTAAATCACTCCCTGCCTGAGGTAAACCCTTAAAGTAATTCAGCAAGATGATCAAGAGACGCTGCAGCTTCCTTCCTTCCTTCCTTCCTTCCTTCCTTCCTTCCTTCCTTCCTTCCTTCCTTCCTTCCTTCCTTCCTTCCTTCCTTCCTTCCTTCCTTCCTTCCTTCCTTCCTTCCTTCCTTCCTTCCTTCCTTCCTTCCTTCCTTCCTTCCTTCCTTCCTTCCTTCCTTCCTTCCTTCCTTCCTTCCTTCCTTCCTTCCTTCCCTTCCTTCCTTCCTTCCTTCCTTCCTTCCTTCCTTCCTTCCTTCCTTCCTTTCCTTCCTTCCTTCCTTCCTTCCTTCCTTCCTTCCTTCCTTCCTTCCTTCCTTCCTTCCCTCCCTCCCTCCCTCCCTGTGGGGGTGACGCCCAGGTGCGCTCGGAGCTGTGCTTGGGGTTCTGCACAAGGTGCAGACCCGCCCGGCCGTCCCGGAGAGCGTCAGGGCTGGAGCCCTGCTCGGCCCCCGGCAGCCACAGCCCTCCCATACCCCGCTCCCCGCTGCTGGCGGAGGGAGAGCGAGCAGAGGCCAGGCAGGAGCGGGGGGGGGCGCGGGGCTGCGGCCCCTCCTCAGCCCGCCCCCACGCACCTTCCATGCGGGGCTGGCACGGCTCCGTCCGGGCCCCCATCCTCCCCGGCACCGCATCCTTTCCGGCCCCCGCATCCCTCCCCCTCGCAGCGGGGGCAGCCTTGGATGCCGGCGGGGGCCGTGAATGGCAGCCGGGAGGAGAGCGAACTCCTGCACCCGTCCGTGCCGGAGTCGGTAGTGGGGGTACCCGGGCCCGCCGCCATCCCCGGCTGTGCTGCCTCGCCCCGAGCGTCTTCCCCATCGCTCGGCCCCTTCGGTCCTGCGGACGGAGGGTCCCTTGCCTCAGCAAAAGGACTCTTTGAGCCACACACAGACATTCCGGGGTTCTGGACTCCCCTTCCCTTCCCTTCCCTTCCCTTCCCTTCCCTTCCCTTCCCTTCCCTTCCCTTCCCTTCCCTTCCCCTTCCCTTCCCTTCCCTTCCCTTCCCTTCCCTTCCCTTCCCTTCCCTTCCCTTCCCTTCCCTTCCCTTCCCTTCCCTTCCCTTCCCTTCCCTTCATCTGACCGACCAGCAAATGAACAACTTCAGAGACTTGCCTATGGGACAGAAGGGGGAACTGTGGGTTTTCTTTGGGAGGTTTTCCCTTCACAAACACACATGAGAAATAAATAAAACAGAAATTTTTTAAAAGAGGGGAGGGGAAGGTGGCTGAGGGATAGAAATGGTAAAGGAGATGGTAAGATCTGATGGTGGCAGAACCTGGCAGCATCCACCTTTTGGGCTCACCCCTGCCTGCTGATGGAGCTGTGGGGATGGGGCACAGCACAGTTTGCTACGGCACACAAGCATGGCTTGACCAGCTTAAGCCAGCTTCTGGGATGGATGAGAGGAGCTTGGTGTTCTCAGGAAATTCCTTTCATTTCACTACAAAAATGAATAATATCTGTGTGCACATTTATAAAATACATTTATGTCTACACACGCCGAATAAATATAAATATAAATATAAATATAAATATAAATATAAATATAAATATAAATATAAATATAAATATAAATATGAACCAGAGGTGGATGGACACTGCTGATTTTCACTTGCTGCCCACTGGGTCCCGGCACAGCTGTGCTGGGGAGAAGGCAGGTGCTGCTCCTTTTCTCAGGGGAAAGAAACAACCCCGCCCTTCCCTCCCAGCACTTCCTAATTCCCATGGAGGAGGACCCCGCTGCCTTTGCCTCCTTCTCTGCCACAAATTTGAAGCTAAAACACCAGGCACTGGTATTCAACTCTCTAAGTTGTGGGGTTCCTTTTCTCCCCACTCTCCCATCCCACCAGATCCCCACCTGACAGTCTCCTCATGCCTCTTCTCCAGCTACATGGGGCCAGGGAAGAGCTGGGGGTGGGCTTGTGTTTAGATTAATATGGAAATAAAATGCAGAAATAGCAGCAGTACTTAGCTTCATTGCTTCAGTTTAGAGATTTATTGGTGAGGAGATAAACACTAGGCTGGGGGCCTTGCTCAGTAATTCACAGTTCCCATCAGTTATTACCAAATGAGCAAATCGTTTTTCTTTGAAGTCACAGAGGGAAAAAAAGGAGTAATTTTTTTTAATAGGTTGCTACCCCTTGCCTCAGGTCCAGCCCCCATCTGCCTGCCCAGCTGCCCTGAATGGGTCCTACTCTCCAAGCAAAACTTAGGAGTTTAATAAGGAGTTTATGAAAGATGTGTGTCTCTTAAAATGACTGTGTCTTGCTCTGCCTCCCTTCTACTTTCTTTTGTATTCTCCTACTTGCTCCTGTCTAACTTTCTTAATGTTGTATTTTCTATTCTCCGAAGCCCCACTTTCCCTCCTGCAGAAGCAGGCAGGCATGGATTTGAGCTGGAAAGTGCTGTCACAAGGTGACATCATGCTGCTGCCCGGGAAAACAAAAGGGCAAGATTGAGAGGCAGAAATGGGCACTTTGGGGGCACAAAAACGCTTCTCAGGTCTGAAACAGAAGCAGTACTGGTAGCTAAATAGAGGCTAAATACTAAAATGTAAGCAGACATTTTTCACCTAGGTCCTGTGAAATGGAAGGATTTGAGTTTGTTGCTTTGCTTTCAGTGTATCAGAGATACCTAGAGACATCCACACTGTACTGCCCAAAATTGATCCATAACCTGCTGAACACTCATATTTTACTGGACAGCAGGACAGGTCAGGTGAGACATCCTAGGGCATCTCAGAGGCAGTAAATACCTATGTTGGAGTGGCTGAATTGAGCCTTACAATCACACAATCATAGGAAAAATAAGTTGTAAAGACCTTTAGGCCACTGAGTCCAATCATAATTTTAACAGTGCCAAGTTCACCACTAAACCATGTCCTTAAGCCCCACCTTACTGTATTTTGAATAGGGAAATAGAGTAAGAACAAAATGGTCTCAAAAAAAAAAAATCTGCATATTGGAATCTTTGAGTAAAAAGCTACACTTAAACAAAAGAGAAAAAACAAAACAAAAACACCACAACTTTAAAAGAAGGATCTTCTCCCAGCAGCTTAACCCCTTTTTAAACAAAGAAAGTTAATTGTAGTTTAATTGTTAATAATTTTGTGCTCTCTGTTCTTTCAAATAATCAGTTTGATTAAAATTATAATAAGTTTTAGGGTCAATTGAATAAAACAAGAAGGAATTGCCAGTCTTACATCACATCAGGGAGATGACAGAGTCTTTGATGGAGCTGTATCCATATCTGTGCTCCCAACCAAAAACTGCTCAGCATCCAAAACCTGCTGAGTTGGAGACACTGAACTGAGGACACCAGAAGGGTGAATGGAAGTACCTCTAGCTTGCTTACCCCAAGAAACCTTCTATCTCAAGCCTTTCATGTCTCTCTTCTGAAGTTAAAACAAACCCTTTTTGCTTGATATTACATTGAAGTAGGCATGCAGATAAGCACAGTGCAACTGCAGAAGAGTTACGTTTGGCTGATGGGCAAAATGTCTTAAAAATTAGTGTTGTCAGTGAGGCTATGCAACCAAAATCTATGCCTAGATCCCCAGGTCTCTGAACTTGTGGTGGGTTCAGGATAGGGTTCTATATAGCCTTGGTAAAAAAAAAAAAGAGTAGAACTATATTTTAATTTAATATTTTTGTGTTTGTTTGCTTTTTTTCCCAAAGTGTTGTGGCTGTTGACATGTACATCTTGAAAGGTACCTGGCAGAGCAGCATCAGGGGCTGCCAGATGAGCAAGGGAAAAACAGCAAGAAATGCGAGAATTTAGAGTTTAGGGTGAAGATGATTTGTGGAGACCTACAACCCAAAAACTAATGGATCCCTTGAAAAACAACAGACTTGCACAGGGCCTGGTCCTGATGGCCTGTAAGCTAATAAAAGCAGGTCAGACTAAATTTTTAAGACACAGATAACAGGGTCCCCACAAAACAGGGGAGGAATGGATCTGTGGTCTCTGAATGCATTTATCACCTCCAGGAAACCCTCTCCCATGTCAGGGATGTACATGAAGGTGCAACAGTGCCTTAGTCACACCACCAGAGGAAATACTTACAAATTATTCATGAAAGGAAGTTGATGTGTGTGTAATAAAAAATCAATTGTGTTTTTGGAAATGCTAAATTACTTTTCTGCATACTGACTCTTTGTGAGCTTTTTTCTTTTGTGTGTGTGTGTTTTTTCTTTTTAATTTATTTTAGTTTTCTTTTAATTGCTTTCTACCCAGTGGCTCTGACTATCACACACCGGGTGCTATTTTGCTGTGTTTCAGTTGAATATCGTTAGGTGTCTCTCTGAAAAACCATGAGATTTAATTTGTATTTTTTTTAAAAGCTGAGAAATGTTTCACAACTTATAAAAGCTTCTTTTACAAAACCTGACCTTCAACCTGAGGGAGTTGCAAGCCCTCATCCATGGGGTCAGAGGAAGAACAGTAACAGGGCCACATGAAACATCCTATCTCCTGACTTTTTATTTTTGTTGATAAACAAAGACCTGTCAAGTGCCATAAGGAAGTAGACAACTAAACATAGAGTTTGTGCCTTGTGCTGCCCTACCTCACGCTTTCCAGGGGAGTTGGCCATGGTGGATTTTGTGGTCTGTGCTGTCAGATCTTCACAGAGCAAATGAATTTTCAGGCCCTAGGAGAAAGGAAGCTTGAAATATTTACTGGGAGAGCTTCTATCCCCAGTTTTAGCACTTGGCTTGCCTCCCAAAACTGCAAGTGACAGTAATCGGTCACAAGAGCGGTGGCCATGGGTGGCATGATGGTTTTCTTGAGCATAATGAGAATTGAGTTTGGATACCACTCCATGTGAGTGCTGACACTTATAGTGGGCCACAAGTATCTCAGACACAGACCTGCCAGGGCTAGCAACCATGGAAACCTTGTGTGCACTTCCATGCAAAGGGCCAGATTGTTACCACTGTCTGAACATCTCTGAGTCTCATAAATTGACAAAGGACCTAAACTAGAAGGGTCTGAAGGCTTCATTTCCATGGGAGGTGGATGCAGTAGTTTCCAGACCTTTGTCACTGAAATCCTGGCACATCCATGCTGTCTTTGCAGGGAATTAGGAGCAGTCACTGTGGGGCAGCTGTTCTGTGCCTCTGGATGGGTCTGGCTGAGTCCCTGCTGCCCTGCAGGAGCAGTCTGCAGACCTCCTGTGATCCTGCTGTGTGCTGCCTGCCCTGCCTCCCCTTCTCTCAGTGTGTTTCTCTCAATGGCTGCTGTGACCTTGCTCTACTGAGGTGCCCATAGCCCAGCCGACCTTCAGGCAGGGTCAGGTCCAAGGGGCTCCATGTGTTTGGAGGGTGCTTCCTGAGCTCCATGTATTTGGAGGGTGCCTCCTGACCTCCATGTGTTTGGAGGGTGCCTCCTGACCTCCATGTGTTTGGAGGGTGCCTCCTGAGCTCCATGTATTTGGAGGGTGCCTCCTGAGCTCCATGTATTTGGAGGGTGCTTCCTGAGCAGGCTCCAGACCACGCTAGAGCTCAGGGCCTCTGCTTCTTGTGGCCTTGAGACCATATCTGTTAGCAGAGCATGTATCCCATTTTCTTTCTCACTGAGTATCTTTGGGAGGTTTAGTTGTGTTCAATTTTGAGGCAGGACAAGGCATGCTCTGCAAAAGCACTTGAGCACAGTGTTTGCAAACCTTCTGGATCTTCCTGGCTTGCTTTTCCCATGCTGCTCCAGCATGGTCCATTTGCCCTTTCCAGAGGTGTAGATGTTCATCCCACTACTTCATACTTCCATTACTTGTGCAAGGATATGAATTTTTTTCTTATTTGACTTAAGTGCAGCTGTGGATGTTTGCCAGCCTCACATCAGGACTCTGTTGTGTCTGCTGGGTGTTCTAGGGTTTTCCAGTTCTCAGGGTTCTATAAGATGTCCAAGATTTCCATTCCAATCTAGAATCATGGATTTCATCTCTCCTAGTAAATTAACCAGTGCTACATAATGTTTTCAGGCACCGTAGCTCAATTATTTATAGAGTCAAATTGTTACAACAGCTCCTGGCATGTTTTGGCTCCAGGCAGCTAGCACTCTCCCGAACATTTCCCAGGCATGGTTTGGGGATAGCATAGGCCAAAGGCCAATCCCAGCAGGCAATTTGTGTTCAGCCACACTGCCTGGAAAGCAAGAATTTAATAATGTGGACACATGCCAGTCTGTGCCAGTTGGCTTCAGAGCTGGGTAATGGTCACAGGCATGTTTTGTATAGATGTAGCTTCAATCTTTTTCCCTTACAGAAAGCTTTTGCCCTTGTTGTCATCTCTTTCTCTCCATATTACCAGGAGAATACATTTTCTTTGTGAAGTGAGATATTTATCAGAATTATTAACTGATCAAGGTCCCCAGTATTTGATTTGTTTCCATTACTTTTTGGCTTTCTCTGTTTAGGCTTTTCCCAGTTGTGCATGATTGGTTTATTGAACTATGAAACAGTAAAGAATGTCTATTTCTAGTTTTGTGCAAGAAATCCTTCCTCTTTTGTGGATTTCACAGCAACATGGGGCAAAAGATGCCCATGACAGCCACTTTTTCAGTTCATAAATATGACACATAGACATAAAACAGCCCTCACTATCAGAATTCTTCATATGTCCAGAGACAGTCCATCCTCGTCTATCATCAAATCTCCACCAAGAAAAATGAATCCACTCCCAAATTTGTAAGCAGCTGGGGAAAGCAGAGAGCTTTGGCTTTCTCCTGTGTAGGAATCACATCCCTTGTGGGAAAAGTGGTTCCAGGCACAGGCTGAGTGAGAGGCTTAGGGCTTTCCCCTGGGACTTGTTTCCTCTTCTTTCCACCTTCTTAGACCAGGCAAGCTGTACTTAGTGCCCCATCCTTCACTTGTTTCAGTATATTTCCATTTATCAATACAAAGCTATAATCCAAAGAGAAAACTTTACTTTCCTCTTTTTTATTGCGTTTCCTAAAATGTTGTAGTGGGTATTTTCTTCCCACTGGTGCATTTAATCAGTTTGGCAGCACACATCCACGATTTTGAGTCACAGCACTTTTTTTACAGTGTCTTTTGTCCAACGTTTCTGCCCCAAATCCTGCCTACTGACAAAGCCAGCACTAACTAAATACCCCGAACCAGATCAGAATTGATTGCTTCTTCACTTCTGCCCAAGTGGATTTTACCCTAGATCTCGGGGGTTAACCCTATTTCCAGAAATACAGCAAAAGGACAGCTCTCCTGTAAACGCAGTATTGGCAATTCAGTTCCTTCTCTCTTGGTCACATTGGGTCCTTTACCTGGCCTGCCCCCAGGAAGACCCCAGCATGTCCCACATCTTGCAGTGCCCCACAGTCAGCAGGTGACCCTTTCTCTGACGCTGTCAGGTTCAGTTGCTTGAACATCTCTTGCTCATCCCCTCACCCGACCACCAGCTCCATCCATCTCTCTCCATGGGCAGCCCTCTTCCTCCAGCTGCAGCATCTTCTATTCCAGCCTTCGCTGCTGTGGTTGTCTCACCTTGCCATTGCATCTGCCTGGCCATCTGTTGAATCATGTGCAGTATAAATAACAGCTAGTGACAAATAATAGCTACAGAGACCCTCCTGTAATAGTCTGGTGGTCTCACTGGACACTTGCCACTTTACAGCGTCTTCTTATTTTACTTTGCAAGCCACAATTATATAGTATTATTAGGGTGGGCTGTAATGTTAAAGTGGTTTGGAGTCCTTGGGCTACCTTCTATGATTTTCACATTTTCCCCCTAAGTGTTTGCTACAATTCAATTTCCCTTGTTCACAACTGTGATACTCTTCCCACTGGAGAGATCACACCACGCCTTATTCTATGTTTCAATGCAGCATTGAAGATACCACTCTGATTGTAACAGATAAAGGAAATTCAGCCTTTAAAACCAATCACATTTAATAATTTACCTCAGAAAAATGCAGAGAAGAAGTAAGACTAGTAGATTTCTCTACATCCTTCTTCACAGAGAAGAAAATGTTTTAATCTAGATTATAGAGAAAGTGAAAACTTGCCTCATTGTATTTGGTCAATAACAGGTCTTTACCTCACTGAGGCCTTTAACCTGCCCACAGACACAGACTTGGTCGCTAGAATGCTGAAAACATTTTGTAGCTGATGAAGCAGCTGATGAAGTTGATGCTTCATCCAGTAAAGTCATGGGCAGCTTTGCTTAGAGGCAGCCTTGCAACAGGAATTTGTCCTCCATCTCACAATTTCTGGCTACATTTTAATGCTGAAAATGAATCACTCTAAACATATCTCTAAAGCCAGTTGATGGCACAGACAGAAGTCAAAGGAATCTTTGAACAGTTGTGATGATCCTAATGGTGAGCATAGCTGAGTGGTATTTGAAAAACTTTGCTTTTTCACTCTCATTCTCGATTCAGTTTAGGGGTGTTCATAAAACTACTACATTTGATAAAGTGCTTGTTCTCTTCACCATCTTCCTTGAACTAACCAGCTGATGACAGATTTTTGGTACAGATGGGATTGTTTGAGAAAAATATGCCTGGGAAGCAGGTTCACTTTTCCAGCAAGGGTATTTCAGTTTGTTGTGCTCATCCCTCAAGGTATGCAAGCTTCTCCAGCAAGGGGAGCTGCTGGGTGCAGCTCAGGGGAAGGAGGAGAACCAGTCTCAGAGCTTCCCTGCTATATAAGGGGAGCTTCCAGCTCCTTTATTTTTTTTTTTTTTTTCTGCTGAGAATGACCTTGAACTCACTTGCTGAAGGTGCTTATTTCCTGCAGGTCAGAGATGGGCAGCTGTTTCCTGGTCTGGACCAATATCCAAGGGTTTGTTCTGGACCAAAATCCCAGTAGCAGCAGCTCCAGAATTAGGCGGTATTGATCCAAAGACTGGGGGGAAATGACCACTGAAGATGCTCATTCTCCCTTCCTTCCACACCCTCCCTAACACACACAGTGCACATACAGTGAGTTTCCCTTCCCCCTTCTCCCTAAACTTTTAGGCCACCACCATGCATTTCAGAATTACTGTGGACATGTCTTTTTTTTTTTTTTTTTTCATGAAAATCAAAACCAACTAGGCTGGGTTAAAACTGGTTAAATCCCTCAGGACCTCAGTAGTATTTTAAAACATATGTGAAGGGGAGGAACCATTTTTTGCACATCCTGAAGAATATAGCTGACATATGGACCATTCAAAGGAAATTTTTTTCAGGCCATTGGCCATACATGAATGACTGAGCTTATACAGTGGGGACCCAAGATACAACGGGGATCTTCTCCCAGAAATTGGTCTTTCTCTGTAGCCAGGGCAGTTCCTGTAGGTGCTAACCATGCTGCAGGCTCTCAGGGGTGGCAACAGACCCAGCTGGGGGGCAGGGGTGGGCTGGAGCAGTACAGTGGCACCCCAGGAAAGCCTGCCCCATGTGACCCCACTTTTGCTCCTCTCCATCATAAGCTTTCTCCTAGCTGTGTTCACTGGGGCTTGCTGCTCCAAACACGACTTTACTGTGCCTGGGTGCCATTGTAGTGCCACAGGTAGATTTAGCACCTCAGTCATTTTTCTGCTAAATACTTCCAAGGCCACATAGAAACACCTTGTAAATCTTTTTACTTCCTCAGAAAAAAAAACCCCAAAACCCTAAACCACAAAACAGAAGAACAAAACCAACAACAAACCACAAGGAAGTTCAGGGAAATAAACCCCTAAATCGAATTTCTTGCTTTAAAAGTGCTTTACATATATCACCACCAACCAGCATGTAAATTTTAGTCAGCTACTGGACTAGTCTTTTAAAGAAGTTGAAAAATGGCCTTGCATCCTCAAAGGACACACCTGTTATCTGAAACAGTTTTTAACCAGCTTGTTAAGCAGCTTTGACAGATCAAAGACCCCAGACAATGGGCACAAACTTTAACAATAGTTTAGCCTTGAGCAAAAGCTTCTGTCAAAGCAAGGCTTGTGCCAGTAGTATTATGGCCTGCAATTGAAAATAAATTTTACTTGAATAAGTACCTCAGCCCGATCAGAGGCACTGCCGCCAGGGAGACAAAAGCAGTTGGGGATAAGTTATTGACTCCACTGACAGCATGAATGAAGTTCATTATGCCAGCCCACTCTTGGTAAATGTGTCAGGTTTTAAACTGAATTAGGTGGCAGGTGCATGAACCATTTTCCTGCCCCCCTTGAGACAGTAGAGGGCCAGCCATCACCTGATTCTACAGACAAATGTTTAGATTTGGTTTTCATATCGCACGGGCACAAGTGACAGCATATTTAAATCATAAATAAGGTTTCCTGAAAGCCCTCGTCCATCCCACTTTCTCCCTCTGTCCCCTGTAGCTGGCTGGCAGTGCTCCCATCTCCTTGCCTGGTGGACCCTGGAGGTGGGTTTGCCTCCCCTCCTCTGCCCCTGCTGCAGCCCCCCTTGTGCTCCCTGTCCCCATCTGCCTTGGGGTCGGGCAGGGTTTGGGCTTGGGGACACACAGGCCACCTCTGGGTCCAGTCCTGAGCCAGAGGGAAATCCAGACCCTTCTGCTCCAGTCTGGGTGACACTGCACACAGCGCATTTCCAACTTCAACAGGGTCTGGATCAAGCCCTGCCATAGCTGATTTAATGTGATATATATATATATATATATAGATAGATATAGATATATAGATATATATAGATATATATAGATATATATAGATATATATAGATATATATAGATATATATAGATATATATAGATATGGGCTTAAAGAGATTGAATCAAGACATCCTACGTTAACCTTCAGAAAGAGTTTCTACAGTAAAACAGTATTTAATCCTTGCAAGCCTCTGATGACAAACATCACTATCATTGCGATTTCACAGAATTGCAGGCCAGAGCAGAAGGAAGTGGTATGAAAAACATTCATGTATCTATGTGTGTGTGTATACAAACAAAACCCCATATAAAAATACAAAATCATCTATATATGTATCAGTTTTCAAAAATTTTGCTAGAATTCAAAGAAATAAGGTGACAATCTGCCATAATATGATATTTCTCTGCTTTATGACTGATCAGCTGTTTTAAGATGTATCTTTTATTTATTTTTGCATCTGCATATTTTACTTGAAAATATTTTGGTTTATAGTCTGCCAGGGCCTAGAAGGATAATGCAAGATCAGCTGAACTTCAGATACTTTGGATGCCAGCTCTCATTACTTAATCATGAGACATAGGACTATTAAGACTCTTAAAAATGAAAGCCTTGTTCTCTGACCATAGAGGGAAGAGTTGGCATATGCCTTTGGCTGCATGCCTTATTTATGTTAATGAGCAAGTAAGATTCCTTCCCCCTGTGAAGGAGCAGAGCATCCCTTCTCCTGACACTTTTGGGATCTGCTGCCTCAGTTAGTTACTAAGGGAAGTCTTTTGCTTTTCGACTGCATTTTGATGGACACATGTGGGTACTTTTTGTGCACTTGAGCCACTTAAACTTTCAAGAATGTCTTTACAACTCTGAGTGTCTTGTTTTGTTGTGCCTTTTTGCGCCCTCCACATCCTGAAGGTAAAGCCTTTGTGTTTGTCCACTTAACAGCCTCTGAACCAGACAACGGTTTAATAAGTTTAATAAAATTTACTTATCTCCTTTCTCCAGGGATTTCAAAGAGCTGAACAAACACTACCTTGCCCTCCAACACTCACTTGAAGAAAAGTGCTGTTGCTGCTCCTCAAAACTGAGAGCCAGCTCCTAAAAGAAGGGATGAGGCTTGCCCAATGTCACGAGCAAGTCTGTGGCAGATTCACACTCCAGCGGGTGTTTTAGCTGTCAGATAGTGCTTCACCCCGCAACACGACATTGCTAAAGATGCATTTGGCTCAGTTCACAGTTGCATTTAGTACACCTGTTAATACAGACATATCAAACCCTTTATTTTTCTGGCTCCAATGCAAATAGATCCAGGAAGTCTCACCCACGGACCCCCCAAAAGAGAAAATGTTTCTTCCCCCATACACAAATCTGGAAAAACAAAGTAGGCTCATTCTTTGGGGCTATCTAAAGACTGCTGTGTGTCAACACACAAAATCATTTCTCACAGTGGTATCACTTGCTGGATATGTTCCTTCCCTCCAACTAGAGCAGATGGTGTTTCATAGTTGGTCACAAATGGCTGTCAGCGAGCGTTTGTCTGCCTGCCAGTAACCTGTAGTTTGGGGACTCCCTCGGAGAGTGTACCAGCACTGACTCTGCTGATAGCAGCATCTGAGAAAATGATCCGTCCTTTCTTGTCAGGCACAAAATTAGCTATCTCATTTTCAAACTGTTGACAAGGGGGATATGAAAGAAATAAGGGCCATGCTGGCTCAGATGATGTTTCTTCAGCTCTGGTTTGAGGCAGCGAGCGCTGGTTACAGAGCAGAAGCTGCTTTTACCACAGCAAATATTGACCTCTGCTGAAAGTGGGGATACAGGCACAGCCCTCTTCTGGTGTCAGGATTTTGCATGGCATTTCCAGCTTTCCTAAGTTCAGTTTAGATTTCTCTTGACCAATGTTAGCAATGAGAAAAATATGACCTTTAGTCAAGTGGTCCTGTGGCAGGAAAAAAGCTTTTGATGGGCTAAAGGTTCCAGTGCACCAGTCAGGTTTGCTGCTGTCTACACATGCATGGGGAGAAGGCAGCCAGGCAGCCCAGCCTCTGCTGCGGCTGCTGCCTTGTCCCAGCAGCCAGAAATGGGAGGCATGGGAGAAAGGGAGACAACAGAGATGGAGACCAAATACATCTGTATTTGGAAAACAGTTTTGGAAATATTGCAGTGATTTGTAAAGGCAGTCATTACATTACTGTTGCACATCCACATTTTAAACACTTGCAGCTACAACTTGAAGTATTTCATTGCAACAGAAGTCTTAAAGATGAGTCAGTCCATGGAGCAAAGCTGAAGGCTCTCCATTGCAGCTACCTCAAGGTCCTCCTGCATGTAGAGCAATTTCTGTTTAAAATTCCAGGTGGTGTCTGGGCAAGTTGACTGGCCTCACTTGCCTTAGCCAGGGCAGGGGTCCCCTCCAGGTGCATGTGGAAGAGGGGGTGTGTGTTACTCCTGCATGGCACTGCTGCCAAAGCGATCTGGTGATAGGGTATATTCCAGCACTCCAGTTTTCACATATATCAAGAATTGCATGTATCTATCCTATGTAGAAAAAATTCCTGCATTGGTCAGTAGAAAGGCAGGTTGTATCTGTGCCAGTTACTATAGACAGCAATTTTCCTGCTCTAGTTCTGACCTGCTGGAAGACTTTTAAAGAAAGTCCATTTTCAGAATTCCCCTTTCACAAAGTATAGGTTGTAGAATAAGCATAATATTGTAAAATTCCTTTTCATCCTAAATGTATCTATCCTCTGTGAGAAAAAGATAAACCAAGAATTTAAAAAGAGAAACTATAACTACTTTGGAAAACACCAGAATGATCCATCTGAAGTGAAATTTCCTAAAAATTCAGGATTGCTTTGCTTCAGCTTCCATATTTTTGTTACTGAACTGATGTTAAAAATAAAAAAGTATTAAATAGTTGAAAATGCAAATATTCATTTCCAATGAACATTTTGATCCACAAAAATTTTGCTTTAGTTGAATAATATTTGAAATTAAATTTCAACTATTTCAACAAGTACTGCTTTTAAAATTCCCGGAACAAGAGAGATTTGTTCAAGACTATTGAAAGTGGAATCTACAAAGAAAGCTGAAAATAAAGTCTCCAATCATGGTCTTGTTCCTTATAATCTATAATGATAGAGCAATTTTTCATTTTCCCTGAGTTTCAACACTAATTTTTTATTTTGATTTTTTGTATATGAATAAGTCTATTTCTGTTCTCCTTTGACTACAGAGATTTTTCTGGGAAAAGTGAAGAGGGAACATAGAGGAGGCAAGGCCACCTGCAGAATGACCTTAACTCAGGTGGCCCATGAGGATTATGAGGTATCTGTTCCATGACAGATCAGAATGAGTGCAAAAGGAGAATGATAACTAGACCAAGCCTGATCCTCAGTAGGGGCCTTGTGCCCTGGCTTGCATCCAGCAATGTGTTCAAGCACAAAGTCTGAGTAAGACAGCCAAATATCTAAGGTTAAGCACATGTATGAATATTCTTACAACATTTCAGGTGGGAAAATTTATAGAATTTGGCAAAGAGCAGTTGTATGGCTCCTTATAAGGATACATTTAAACCAGCTTACACTACTATCTTCTAGGTCATTTAGTCCTGACTTTGGTTTGCTCAGTTGTATTACTGTGTTTGTGCATGTACTGAGCATGTGAGTGTGAAGATCATATCCTTGATCACTTACAGATAGATTACGAGTAACTTAATGACAAACATGCCCAATATCTTCAGTTTCTTTTTTTAGGGCCATAGTGAACAATAAATTGAGTAGCCATTTCTCAGGCAGCTCTACTTCAGGCAAAGATCCCAAAAGAAAAGGCTGTTGAAAATCCCAGAGTCCAGCATCTTCCAAACAGAGGGCTTTCCCTTTGGGGAAAGTCCATGGGAGCAGAATTTGCTTTGTAGATGTTTTCAAAACATGCCACTGATGTTTTCTTCTTTCCCTTGGGAAAGCACAACAATTGTCTGAAAGGCTGGAGAATGCATGTGAGTATGAGTTTACATCTTCCCAAACCACCACTTCCTGCATCAATGTGAAAGGCATTCATGCTTAGGGAAAACTACTCCCCTGAATCAGTATCTCCACTCTTCACATTGTTGACCAGGGCTTTCAGAAAACCTTATTTATGATTAAAATATGCTGTCACTCTTCAATCTTCACATTGTTGACTTTGGCTAAGACCTCTGACGCTCAGAGATAACACAGTGACACTTCAGTGGTCAGTCTGTGATTGATTAAACACTTCCAACCCAGAGGTCCAATTAATTCCAAAAAAATGGAGCCAGCTCAGAGCAGTGTGGTCTGTTGTGTGGCCCATCACTGAAGCCATCTTCAGCAGCCAGCTGCCATGCTCAATAAAGCTGGTTCCTCTCGCTGAATGCGAGGTATGCACAGAGTTTGGGAAGTCACCGATTTGATGGAGAGAGAGAGATGGCCTGCACCAGGAAGATGACACGACTGTTGAGGCAGTCTGCAGTGCTCCTAGGCACTATGGGAGCTCTGCTGCCACACACAGAGAATCATGTGCTAGTCCAGGACTCTGAAGGCAGGGATGGATTTGTGGGCTTACACGCATCAGGAAGTCCAGTAGTACAGCATCTGAGCATCTGGCTCATTTTGGGCACCTGGGCATTTGAGCATCTGCCTCAAGTTGGCAGTGGTGGATGTACAGGATGAACAAACATAAGGCCATTTCATGGATTTGGTTGGGACAAGAAGATGAGGAAACAAGTTAATTGGGGAACATTGTAGAGCATTTCTGAGTTTTCCTACTGGTTCATTAGAAAATATTTACAACACAGTTTCTTAGCTTGCTAATATCTACCTTGCTTAACATCATCTTTTCCCTCTGTGTTTCTCTCACTATTTTTACTGGGTTTGTTGTCTTTAGTCAGGCTGGAAAAAGTTTTCTTTTGCATGCAAATTCCATTAGCTTTTTGATAAAGTTGTCAAGGAAAAATGCTGGTACTGTGCCATATGGAAGCATTTATTCACTACCAAGTATGTAAATTAGATTACATCCTTGATGGCAGCTGTGTTAATTAGCATATCTTGGGCTCCTGCGTGCTACAACTGGACCCAAAGTTTGTATTTTTCCTTTTTTTTTTCTCCCCAAGCTACTCATGGGGTCTTCACAAACCTTGTTAACCTGACCAGATCTGCCTCAGATCCCTGCAAGAGTCCCTCTGAGGATTAAAAATTCCTCGCAGCATTTGCCTTCTGCCAGAGTTTCTCCAGCTGGAGATCTTGGTGGGGCTGAGGAGATTAAGGGAACCCCTTTGGGGACTGAAGAGATCTGCTTCACAACATGGCTTTAAATGTTGACTGGCCTTATTACAAGGCACAGAAGCTCTGCAAGGGCTCTCAAGTTAATTAGGGGAACTTGCCAAGGCCTGTCAGACATTTGGTGGTCATCACTGGATCCTTCAGACTTTTGGCAAAGCTTTGGAGACAGCAACATGCCAGTGAAAGGCTCTGGCTGTGCTAAGTAACCACGACTGCATTCCCCCAGAGTTACCACTGTTTCTTGGAAATAGCAAAAGCAACTTAGCAACTCATGAATTTCCCAGGAAACAACGTCTGCTACTTCTTGCCCTTCCTAAAATTTGATCCCAAAACCCGTTGAAAGTCATCAATTGGTCAAAATACTCCATTTTCCTGTTTTGCCTCTGACTTGATGGAATAATTTGTATAGATGCTTGCACCTTGAACATGAGAACATTTGGGGAGCTTTGTGAAGCAATAATGGTATTTGAATTTTCAATGTATTGAAAAACACTGAAGCAAAAATTTGTACTCTAGAACATAGAATAGTGATAGTTTACCTCTTCAAAATCCATTAGTCTCAATATAATGCATTTGCCAGCCAGAGCCTATAGCAATTTCCAGGAGAGCAGATGAGTGTCATGTTTCCAGCAAAAAATGTAAGATTTTTTCTCAACAGGACAAAATAAACTTAGAAGAGCCTAAAGGATGTAGTTGACAGCAGCACCTGACCTCCTAAAGAATGGTACTTTGTAGAGGAGACGTGAATCAGAAATGCCAACTGCTTGTCATTTTTATAATAAAACCTGTTACAAAAATGAGGATGCTGATGTTATTGGTGCAGTTATACTCCAGCCAGCTCACACATGTTCAGCCAAGTTTTGCACTGTATACAGCAAATAAAAGCTGATATTTTTAAACCTAAGGAATATGTCCCATTATGTGCAGATTTGTTACCCTCTGTTTTCATCAGTTCAGTTATAGGATGCTGGCTAATGAAGCTTTGAGATTTAAATTTTACATCTCTTCCTTCACTGCATCCTGATGTCTATGTGACTCATAATGTAATTGAACAGATAACTTCCTGTCCACAGATTTATTGCACCTTGCCCTGTTTTCATCTGTACAACTGAGAGCAGTAGTAGAATAGGAACTTGAAGGAAGTTTAGAAACTCATCAGCCTCATTCTGCAAGTATTTTAATGGGAAAAATTCCTGCAGGCAAACCATCCTCAGCAAACACAACAGAGCTCAACAACACAGTTTAAGAGAACTGAGAAAAAAAAGTAGCACTCTCCTTTGCAGCATCCACCCAGACAGTACAACTTGGATTAGGATGTAAGTGATATAAATGCTTTTCAGATCTTCTGTTTTGCAGTAATTTTCCAAATATAGACATTATTATTTTCCAAATATTTGACTGGCATAAGCCAAGATCTTATGGTTTCGATTAATTTTAAAACAAATGTGTTTCAGTGAGTTTCTAAAACACAGAACTCAAAATAACCCCTGACTGAGTAAAGCCCAGTATTGCTACTCATCTTCATGAGCCCAAGGTGTCACTTGATGTGACAATGAGTTAGGGGACTCTAAGCAGGAGATGTACTCTCCTTGATGCACTGGTTCTCCTGCAGCCCTGTATTTCTAAGGTGTTGATGCCAAAGATATGTGGACCGTGATCCAGGCTCCTCAGTAGCACTCTGTAGTTGCCATTACTATTGAATAACGATGGTGAAAATTATTCTTATGGTACTGTTAATTCTTCAGGAACCTGAAAGTCTTGCATCAGATGTATGCACAGGGCAGGCCATAGTCAAGGGAATGAAACATCAGTTTTCTTCATTTCCATTCATCCATTTTCATAGATCTAAAACTTCTTACTCTTCAAACTCAATTTTCCACCACTCTAAGAATATGTGTCTTCTTTCCTTTTGTGAAAATACTTTTGCTGCTTCCTCCTTGGTGCTCAGTCCTTGAGCACTCCAGTCCAGTCACTCTTTCCTAACTGGTTGTCATTCTTGAGCTGACTGGTACAACTGGGAGGGCAACTATACTCTCTCATACTCAATGCCACTTTTAATTAAAGCTCTGTCTATGCAGAGTGACTCATTAGATTGGTACAAAAATTACGGCAATGCCAATGAGCATAAGTATTGATACTGACATCACAGAACAGAGTATGGGGAAATGCTAACAGAATCCTAGCTGAAATTTTACTTCCTCGATTTATTGCTGTAGATGCTGGGGACTAATTGATTTAAATATTAATTAAAAGATTAACTATTACTCCTTCACCATGTAATTTCTTCAGCTTCCTGCCTTTGGGCCTCTTTATGCACTCAGCTAAATACTTGCTCATTATTATTGTAGTTCAGGACAGTATTTTTGCCTGCATTTAAATTCAAATAGTCTTCCAAATATTGATGCTTTCTCAATTTCATATTTAATTGACATTTCATGCCATTTTTTTTCTCTACAGTTATTGTTCAAAACTTGTTTTGTTTCTTCTAAGATCTGTAGAAATAAGAATAACAAAGCCAAAGTATTTTATGAGCTTTTTTTCTTTCCCACAAAAAAAAAAGAAAGGAAAGGGAAAAAAAAAGTTACATCTAATTTTATTAGCACCAAAACCCAGATGTTCTTTGCTGCTTTTGAGTCCCCTGAGTTGTATCTGTTCACCGAAGTTTAATGCAGGGAAGAGCAGCCAAGTGATTCACAAGGTTGGATCTTGGTGTTAAATTTTTGCATTAACCATAAAACAGTTCACACTCTTGAAAATAACAATTTGAGAAACAAAGGGAGAGATATTTTGCAAAGCATTTTGATGAGTTTTTTAGCTGTAAACCGCTCTCCCAGGTTCAGCAGGGGATTTGTAAAATAAACTTATTTGAATTATACCAATGAAACTCAGTGAAATATAGCGGCACATGGCTTTTCCAATCTACACTATTCTATGGATATTCATGTTGCAATCTAGCATTTAAAATTATTTTCTATTGCCAATGTCAGTACATGGAGCCTTGGGTGTTCTGGGCAGAGTAACAGCAGCAGCAATGTTTGCCTAGCTGTATTCTGTCTGATAGTGTTTGCCTCAGGGCAGAAGTCAGATCAGAGTTTGGAAAGGTCTTTTCCATACCCTGCCATGAGGAACCCTGACCCAAAGAAAGGTGGCACTGATTGTTGCGTACATCATCTCGCTTCTTTTGCTCTTGTCAGCATGCAATATTAGTAGCACAAGGAAAGGAATTTGGGGTAGTTGACCTACTGAAATCCAAGTTGCATCCCACTCTTCCTTTAAAACAGAGAAATGGGAAATTGCAGTTCTGAAAAGTATTAGGAGCAAACTCTTCCACACTGAAATACACCAAAAAGATGTGGGGCAAGGTTTGTACATTGACTAATTGCAAAGTATGATTTTTGTTCACTTAAAACTTGTCACTGCAAAATTATGAAAACTTTATTTTTATCAGAAGCGTGACCAATGGCAAGATTTAGATTAACATCTTCTAAAAAATTTTTAACAGAAGCCAGTGTAATAATATTTCAAATTTAGAATGTTTAAAAATTTTGCTGGAAATATTTTCAATGGCATTCATGCTAATGCACATGCAAATGTATATATGCATGGGAATGCACTCAGTGTCCACACAGATGGGCATCAAATTTTGTGGTGAAATAACCCATGCAGTGAAGCTGAGGCGATACTTCTTTATTTCTAGCCATTGTCTGGTATCTGCTCAGGTCTGTTTGCTTCTCCTCAGCTATTTGTGATCCTGTCTTGAGCAAAACCACAAAAGTGGCTTTAGGAGCATCTTTTCAGTCCATTTTTTCCTCAGGAGAATCTTTCTTCTCTTAAAATGGGTTGTGTTCTCTCAAAGGTGCAGTTAGTTGGACACTTGCAAGCTTGCAAAGGGATCATCTTTGAATACCTATGGTTCTTTTTCTCTCTTTAACAACATTGGACTGGGCAGGTCCTCCTGATTAAAGTCCATCCCCCATTATTATGTGCTATTTTACAGCGTGATAGGGACACTGGTGTTGCCTGCTGTCAAAATCAGGGAGCTGCTGAAGAGCTGAGCAGCTTGCACCGCAGGCATCTGTGGGGAGTGGGAAGGGGTGTGCTGGTGCAGGATACACATCTCACCTCGCCGGAGTCAGCTGGCTGCCGCTGAAACGCTCCTGGGATTAAAGAAGCCATTGCCGACGTCCCCAGGAAACATAGCAGACACAATACTGGCTTTTTCTGTTTTCCCTTAAAGGCAGAAGCCCTCAGCTCCAGGGAGACAGTGTTGGTTTCATGGGTTGGGAAGAATCTTTCCCAGCAAAGATTTTGGTGAGCAGTGAGTGTGTGGGTAGAGCATGCCGTGGGAGACTACTGCGGGCTGATATGAGAGATGATATCAGAGATTAGTTAACCGTATGGGCTGAGTCCCTGGGGAGGTGTGTGAAATGAATCAGATTAAACAAAATTGATAATGTGAATACTTAATCAAACAGACAAAGGTAGTCTGCACAGCTAATTAGGGGCAAATAGAGCGTCCCTCTTGTACCTCATTTAACTGACAAATTGTGCAGACAGTTTTAATGGGAGTCTGTTTAGCAAAGAGAAGGCTGTACAGTTGACAGCTTGGCAAAATGTGGTTTCTGTAACACCACATGATGCTTACGGAAATTAGCCTGGTGCAGCTGAGCTCAGAGTAGGTAAGAGCTGCCCAAACTCCAGTAAAATGGTAAAATAGACCTTTTGTAGGCCTCTGTTCCTGACTTCTTAAAGGGACCTGAACGCTTTTCTGCAAGGTGGCAAGGAACATTTCTGAAGAAGCAAAAAGGATCATTAGCAATACCAAAAAGGTCCACTTCCATAACCAAGAATGCAAGCAAAAAAATTCAAATTACATCACCTTAGCACATTAAAATTTTATGATTGTTCTTTTGTAAGAACAAAGCTACTTTCTCAGCTTCTCAGGAGTTGTATAAATATTAATTACTGTTGATATTTCACGTATTAAAATGACTGTGCAAAGCAATCAGCCAAATCCTGCGATATGGGCCAGCTCCAGGGCCAGGCTGAGGACTCAGACAAACCTGAGGCCATGGCCCAACTTCCAGGGCCAGAGGGTCTCTGCTATACTTTGGACTGACTTTCCTAGAAAATATAGGTCTCCAGTTTCTTGTACCCTGAGTAACATAAATGCAAAACTGTTTTGCATTTTCTGGTAACTCCTTCCACTGCATCCTTCCTCTATTCTTCTCCAAACCAGCCATATCTCTTCACTGTCTTCTCTGTGTGCCTCGAGGTTTACATACTTAGCCCTCTTCCAAAGGAAGATGAAAATGTTTGGGTATGTTTTAAAGTCTGATGAGAGAATTTATAAACATTGGAGCACAAACCCTTTGGCAAAGTGAGACAGGTGGCCAACACTTGTTAGTTCTCTAAGGACTTCACCAGATCTTTCATGAGGAGTTGTTGTTGCACTGACATAAGAATGCAAAGCGTCCTGTTTGTAAAGGAAGCATAGCTAAGTATGTATTAAATTAATGGAACTATATTTAGGCTTCTTCTACAGTTTTGCATCCACACCTGCAGATCTGCATTCTAATCTATATAGAATTTAGAGGTTTAAAGTGGTTCAACGAGGGATTCTGAGCACATCCTTTTGCATTCTGCTCAAGATTGCTCTGTCTCACACTGAGTGTCATCAGGAGCAAAGGGAAGAGACCTGCTATCCCTGAAAGATGACTCACCGAAGTTTTGCTGGGGATCATTATCTGGAACATGGCACCCTCTGTGGTTAAGCCTCCCTTTTAGCTCACTGATCTCTGAATATCATAAGAATTTTTTGTACGTGTGTGATACACAGAGCTGTGTACATCCACACACATATGTGTGCACATACGTGTTCACTCAGAAAAGCTATATATTTTGACCACAAAATGGAGATATTGGAATGCTTGGAGTGAGAAGTCTGAGGCTGTGCCATGAGCAGTGACTCTCCTCTCAGTGTTGGCCATGTCACTTAACCCTACCTCACTTCTACACCTACAAAACAGGACCATCCTTGGTTTCTCAGAGCACTATTAGAACCAAATGCCACGTTTGCCATGACCATTGATGGCAGAGCACAGGACCTGCTATAGGTCAAATCTTAGTCAATGAGAAGTGACTAGCTCAGCCCAATGATATGTTGAAAGGGTCCAGATAGGCAGCGCAAATCCTAGGGAATTTGTGGCCTCTGCTTTTGTGACTCATTTGTGAAGCACATTAACTTCTTTCCCTTCTGGCTGAGTGGTGCTTATCACCTCAGCACTGCAAGGACAGAAGAAAAATGGAGTGCTGCCATTTCCACAAAAGCATGGAGTGTTATCTTGTTTGGCATCTGACTTATGCTCAAACATCACCCACTGCTGAAAAGCATGAGTTTATGATGGAACTTAAAGATGGTAAACACATGTCCTGAATTGAAGGTTTCAGGAGTGAAGTGTAATATGTGTAATAAAGCCACAAACATGAGGCACTGCCTGGAGCTAATGCTTTTGCTGAATTCACTTCTGGAGCTCACCTTGTGGAACTGTCCTAAGAAAATTCCTTAATACAAAAATTAGAGAAAAAGAAAAGTGGGAAAGGATGGGAATTATTTAATCAAACAAATATTACATGCCCATTAACAATATTTAAAATTTAATCCTTGTATTGCCTAGAGTTATTTAGGCCTGTTTGTTTTAGGTTTTTTCTTTCATATCTTCTCAAGAAACCTTGCAAAGCCCTCTGATTCATTTATGGAATAGTTTCACATATTTGGGCAGAAGGCTGTACAAACCAGCAATTCCCATTCTGTTCCCTAGTGACTTACTCATTTTAGTCTACCTCCACTCATGTGAAATGTGTGTAATGGAAATTTCCTAGTACAAGTATTCTAGTACAAGTATTAATACAAGTAATAGTACAAGTGTTCTAGTGTGGCAGGTAGCATTTGGAAAACAAAAGAAAGAAGGGAAGAAGGAAAGGATAAATGAGGAAATGAACAAGCAAAGGAACAAAAGAGACAGGAATAGAAAAATTATGGGGAAGACTGTCTGAAGGTCCCAATTCCCACTCATACACCACTGAGAAGCAGACTTTCTGTCAGGTGGGCACAATCCAGCTATCACAATGACTGAAAAAGCCGTTGGGAAGAGGGAGGACTTCTTTTTTTAACCTCATCTCTAACTTGTTAAAGCCTGTGTAAATCCCACCAGCTCCATCATGAAACGCTTGCCTGAGCAAAAGTTTTTCCAGCACATTTTTTGAGTCTCACATAATTGAAATAGGAGGGGATTTGAGCCTGATTCAATAGAGCAGTTTGAGTTAATTGATAAACCTTCCCTTTTTATTATCAGTGCTACCCTTCTGTCTGAAAGGCAGGGAGATTTCCTTATGGGATTTGAGCAAATATTGGAAATTGCAGTGGCAAATTAGCAGGGGCCACAAACCAGAAGTGACAGCTCAAGGAGGCTGGTGGAGGGAGTGGAGCAATCCCTCACCAGTAGCAATTGGCCAGACTTATCATATGGACTAATCACAACAGAGCTGGTGAAATAATGGGCACCAGATGTTAGTGCTTTGTAGATGCTGGCTCTCTGGAGACTAGCTCCGCCAAGCCAGCTCCCCAGGAGCAGGAGCATGGCTCTCATCCATTAATAAGACAGGGGGCTTGCTGGTCAGTGCCTCTTCCACACATCTATCTGGTGATGCTGCAGCCCCTTTCCTCAGCTTGAGGAGTATCTGCATTCATGAGGAGCATTTCCATGACTTGTATGCCTTAGAGTCACAGCGCTTCATTTTGCTCCGACATGAAGGAGTGAGTGAAAGCTAGTCATGCAATGGATCAAATCTCTGGTGGCTGTCTCCACACACATCTTTAATAGGGATGCTGCTCTGCAAAGTACTGACTATTTCCCTGCAGAATTTTACAGCTGCAAAGGTTTAACTGGCAAAGTGGGTAGGAAGGAATGGTGTGGGAATGTTTTCCCCCATGAGCTTTGCAGAGAAAGTCTTAAACTGCTCTCCAGAGTCCATGGGCTGCAGACAGGAGGAATTCAGAGGAGGAGCAAAGCAGACCCTTCTCTTGCTGTTATGTGTTGTGCTCTCAGACCAGGTGTGGCCCTGATCTAGCCTTACAGGATTATCTTACACCTCTCTAATTGTTTATAATAAGCTTGCTTGAAAAGACAGGGGTTTACAGCTAAGCCTCAGCTAAGAGCATTGCCACCAGCTCTGCTGCCAGCTGCAGCACTCTGTGCTGTGCCATAGCTCGGAGGTATGATGTGGCTGTGGTTTAGGTTTTGTGCAGGAATCAAACCTGGCTAGGTAATCAGCCTGGTGGGTGGGCAAAGAGGATCACGAACCTTGCCTAAAGTAAGTCAGAAGTAGAATAGATGGTCACAGAATTAAACATAACTGCTGCTTAAAAGAAGATGAATATATCTGTGAGCCATGCTGCTTGTGGCTTGTTCTAAGGGAGTCATGTCTGTAGAGTGGGCTCCATCACTGCCAGAGCTGGCCACAGAGCACAGGGCTCCTCCTGCCCTGCTTTCAGCCCTGCCACACCAGCTCTGCTCTTTCTCTTTTCAGATGCTGACTGATGTGGTTTCAGTTTCAGATAGATGGGAGCTGTCTCTCCTAAACGGTGTCTTCATCTCCCAGCACAGGACTTGGGCCTTTTCATGGGCAAAGGCCCATCTCTGCAGAGGGGCTGTAACACAAATGGCCTCTGAAGATATTGAGCAAATATCAATCTTCTTCTCAGCTAAAGCATCTTATAGATCCTGACCAAGGTGTCCAAAAGCAGAGGTGCAGGCAGCCCTGTCTCTGTTTACTCATGTCCTCCTCATCTGAGAAGAAAAAAGCTATGATAAGGAAGATCTATAATGGTAACTCATACACTCACACATTGTATAACAATAACAGAACTGTAGGAATAATCTTAGATATTTTCAAACAAAATATATACTGTGTGGTTCAGTAGACATCAACACATTTTTGTGCTCAGGGAGAGTGTGACTACTGTGCTTTTGGGCTTGAGTGGGCTTCAGTGTGGCCGGAGACAGTGGAGGCACCACTGTCCCATGCCTGCAGAAAGGACCTGTCATCCCTTCTCTGGGAGCTTGTGTAAGTAAGAGTGAGAGAATAAAGCTTGGAGCTTTTGAGGGTAAATGGCAAACTGTTAATGCTCCTATCCTTCCAAGTGGGGTTTCAGAGCTTGTTTCTTTAGTCCTTGGCATGCATAGGGTTTGCCAGTCCTTCAGGTGTTCTGGATACCTCAATTTCACCTTGAAATCTTGACAACCCAGGTGAAACATTAAGCACTTCATCTCTGATAATAGACAACTTCACATTTTGCTTGTGTCAGGTCAGACTGGGAACTGGAAATGATTCATTACTTTTGAAATCCAGTCCCTGGATTTTAAGAGGAATGACAGCCCAAAAAGAGCTCTCCAGAAAGGGACATTGACTGTAAAAATTACTTGTGGTGTGTTTCTGCTCATTCATAGCTGGCAAGGACTTGGAATCTCATGGAAATCAGATGTTATCAGATTTGTTATTGCAGATGAATCTGGATACACAACTCACTGCTCCCCAAGAATGTGTCAACCTTTTACCGTCACCTTTAACACTAAATTACACTGACTTTTCTTCCCCGGATGACAATTTCAATGGTGTTTATTTATAAAAAATGTGAAATTTCTTTTTGTCTGGGAACTTTTTTGGCAGTTTTTTTGGGGGTTTTTTGTATGAGAGAGCTTAGATCATGTGACAGAACTGACAGCTCCCATTTAAATGCCAAATGTCTCTTCCTAACTCCAATCTGCATCTAAAAAAAAAACTATTCAAGACACAGACATTCCTTGCAGACATTTTTGCTATTCCTGTGGTCCCCCAAGAGCTGCATTTTTTTCTTTTGGGACTTGAGATCCAGTGATCAATCACCAAATACTTCCCCCTGTATCTGGATTAGCAATCAGTTGTGTTCTCCGGCATGTGCCCGGAACATCTTCCCCTCCCCTCTACAGGATGCATTTCAACTTGAAACAGCAGCTTAGCCTTTGCAATTGCCATCACCAGCCTGATGATGTCTGGTGAAGAATGGCAGGAATGCCCTAACCAGAGAGGTGAGAAGGGAAAAAGTCAGAGGGTTTCTGTCAACTTTTGACAGTGGCAGAAACATCCCCTTTTCCTGATGAGCTGCCTTTCAAGTCTTGGCAGAGCCATTACCAATTCTATGGCTGCATTTCCCTGCATTTGGGGCCATCTGTCTTTACTCCTTCCATTCTGAAGTCAGAAAAGAAAATTATTTTCACATTAGCAACTCATTAAATGGTTCCAAACTTGTAGCACAATCACTGCTGGAGCCAAACCCATTGTTTTTACACTTCCAAATACGTACTTGGAGGCATTGTTCACAGATCAGGGGCTGGCTTGCAGGACCTTCTGTCATGCACATGAGCAAGTGGGTGGGGTGGGGCGCTGTCACCCTCATCCATCATACTCCATCAATGTCATCACCACCTGCAGAGGCATTACCCTCAGTCACTCACTCACTTGGTCGTTCATTTCTGTCCATCAACATGAGCAGAAGGAGAGGATGTCAGTAGTCACTATCAGAACTGGTAAGATTCTTGAGGTTTGCTTAGGGCAGTGGAGGTACTGAAGGCCATTTGATGACTTAGGCAAGTTGGACTTTGAGATTAATTTAAGCACAAAGAAGCCCTTAGGAGGGCAGGTACAATGCTGTACTCACGGTGCAAATGCCCAAAGCTACTACTGATTAAGCAATGCAAAATGCAGTGCCTTTGGCTGGAGAAAGACAGAAAAGCTGTATTTCAGGAGAGTCATCATCAAAGGGAAATACAGTGGTCTCTTTTGAAGACCTAGATCAAACTCACCCTTAGGTCTCCTACAAAACTCCTCAGTTTCCCCTCCCTGCAGTGAATCACTCACTACACCACTGGCTGAACATGCCTGATCAGCAAGTGCAGGGATCCCCAGCAAAGCCCACATGCCCCACCACTGCTGGAGAGAGCACTGCTGGCCCCAGTGGCCGTGCACTGCCCAAGGGACGCTGAAGAGCCTCGTGTATGGGACAGGGGAGCCCCTTGTGTGGGACAGCCCACAAGAAAGCAAACACATTTCTGTGCTGCTTGGCCAAGCCAGTGCTAACATCTGAACAACTTCTAAAACTTCAGTCTCTGAACTGGCTGCTGAAATCCTCTTTGGAAGCAGCCATGAGCTCCCTCAGCCTTCCCAGCAGCTTGGAGCAGATGGTGGATGTGGTACCCTCTCTTCAGAGTTTTCCAAAGTGGTTGTGCTCCCGCGGCTTTCCTGAGAGCTGACGCAGGCTTTGGGAAATGCAGCTGCATTTTAGGGGCTGAGCAAAACATTTTCTGCATTGCATATGAAAAGCCTTCTGGGAATCAGAGGGTATTAATCAATTTTACATGTACCATTCCTTGCCTTTAAAAATCAGGGCTCCCTGCACATTGTTCAAGCCTCCCGGAGCCCCTTCTGTCCCTGGAGCCGATCACTGTGAAATGAGGACATGTCACAGCATAGCTTATTAGGGGAACCGGGGTGTTTCCGTTTGTTCCGATTTGTACAGAAAAGGGTTTTTCACAGGGGCTGTGCTTTGACAGTCTCGTCCTCCCCCAGGCTGGTTCACATTTAGCGAGGGGCGGCTGACAAAGCTCCTGGGCCGCGGAGATCCACAAGGTGCTTGCAGCTGGCACAGATACCTCATTAGAAATTCATTTTTTCCTGTCATAATAACAAAGTGCAGAGCAGCGGTGGCAACATAGTTTCGTATGGGAAAGCACACAAAAGGGGACAGCTGAAAGAAGCTGTGCTTTTCTCCTGTATTTCCAGCCCGACAGAAGCATCTTCAAAGGGAGCAGCCTTGCCCGTCCGCCGCACCCTCTCGGCCTGAATCGCTTGAATGGCATTTTATACACCTACTGCACCCTGGGGCCAGCCAGCCTCCAGGAAACCCATTCACCCGCCCCGCTCCTGCTCCCGCTCCCGCTCCCGGCGTTTTGTTGTTTCCTGCCCCACGGAAGCGGTGGGCAAATAAAAATGACAGCCCCGGGTTGTGAGCCTCAGCCCCCTTGCAAGCATTTCTGAAACCCCGCTCCCAGGCAAGAGGAGCCGGTCCATTTCTTAGTGGGGAGGGTGGAAAACCTCCAAAAGTAGAGAATGATTGCTGTCTAATTGCCCTCTCTGTTTATTTGTGTGGTGAAAGTGAAAAAGGAGATTCAGGAGGGCAGAAGTGAGAGGAGAGCAGCGTGGCTGCTGTGAATGTCACTGCTGGGATAGTGCACAGAGGAGGGCTATGGAGGAACTGGAACAGTTTGTCACTGTGGAGGAGGAGAGTGGCAATGAAGCATCCTTCTCATGCACAAACATCTTGATCCACCTCCCCAAAGAGCATTTCCTTCTAATGAAAGAAGAGACTGAGTTTCTAAAGTCAGGTGATTTAATTTCCTTGAAAGTCTAGATAGAAAGTCTGACAAAGATTGCATTTTAAAATCTTGGCTTTATTTCTCTCTCCATTATTTCTTTTCCATATTTCCTTCTTTTTTTTTTTTTTTTTTTTTTTTTCTCCTTGCAACACTACATGTATTAGAAAAAAATAGGAGGATGGAGGAGAGAGAAAGCAAAAAAGCAGTGTGGGAATAGGAAAGGACTGATAGCCAAGAACTAAAGTCCTGAAACAATGTAGTTGCAACTCAGAAACTTCCCTCTCACACACAGACCAAAACCACATGCAACAATTTCCTTTTTCAGACAATGGGTTGTCTGATTTCTTGAAATTAAAACCCAACCAAAAACCAAAGCAAAACAAAACAGAACAAAAGAACCTAACAAAAATAGCAGCAAAACCCCAATAAGTAAAGATTCCTGATACAAAAACTTGGTCTGATCTGTGTAACACATTAACACCGGTGCCTCACCGTTATTCCAATGCTCCATAACACAGCACCAAGAAACTGTGGCAGAAGTACAGCAAATGAACCCACTCTGATCCCTCAGCCTGGAAGGGAAGCTGACAGGGAAAGGCACCAGGCAGGCTGCTGGTGCAAATGCAGTACTTGCAGTTTTCTGCCAGAGAAATCTGAATCCCCACTTTGCTGTGTGTGGTAGCCCAGAGACAGCAGCATCAGAAATCTGGGGTAGTGTGAGTGTGAGGCAGACTGCAGACTGGGAGACAATGATCACTAGGCAAATTTTTAATACATTCCAAGAGTACTGTCATCCATGAAAGGATAATGTATAGATGCCTTTTCTATTCAAGAAACCAACTGTGGGGCATTTTAGCTATAGACATTGGCAATAAAGTTATGTTCAGGAAGTGGGGATTTACTGGATAAATGTTCAATAGTGCCCAAATGTACTACCTCTAATTTTAGACACTCCCAGAATCATTACCTATCCCTCCAGAGAGCTCTGGCTTTCTGTACTGCCTAAATGGATAGGGACCAGGATGCCTATCAATGTCAGGCTATTGTAAACTTAGTTAAACTCTTCCTTCCCTCAGTGTCACACCTCAGAAGTAGTTTAATCAAGGGTACCGAGCATCCTTCTAAGTGTTTGTAATGGCACAACCAGTAGTCAGCAAGCACAGGGGATACTTGGGATATTCTTAATGGGAGCACCCTGGGAGGGCAGGGGTGGGGGTACTGGGCTGAATGTGGTGATGCAATTTGAAAAGAAATACAAAGAAAAGATCTCCACCACCTTGGCCTGCAACAGGAATTTTAGGAAGGATGTCCATCAGGCTGAGTAGGATGTGCACTTAAGGGGAGATTCTGATCTCCAGTAACTTGAGCTGTGCAGATATTTGGGTTGTGCTCTCAGCTCATCACCAGGGCCTCTTTTGTTCCTTGTCGGCCAGGGGATTTCCAGAGGGTCCTTTGTTCTGTCCAGCTGGTGAGAGTCAGGACATGGGGGTGGGTTGGAATTGCTATAGGGGGAGCATCCATATTGCCATCCATTTGCAATAAGAAGGCAGTGTAGGTGAGAGGAAACAAGACTAATTTGGTAAAGCCAAGGCAGAATGATTCCACAATTTCTCTGGCTCCCCAGGTTGAAACTGAGCTCTGGGTTGTTTACATGCAGCAGGCATAGGAGCTCACAGGAGGGCTGCAGGTGGCAGGTGAGGCTCATGTCCTTAGGACTAAACTCTCTTCTCCCCAGGACCTCGTCCACAGCACCCTCCAGGGAAATCTGTGCTTCACACTGTGCTCTGAAGGAAGGCATTCCTGGGTGAGTGCTGCCTAACTCAAACAGAGCTTTGCTGAGGCAGCTAGAGCTGTGATCCAGGGCTGAGGGTAACCATGGGGTGTGCCTGAGCCACACTCTGATCATAATTATTAATTTAGTCATGGCCACCCAGCCTCTGAGAGAGACAGCTACCACACAGAGGAGTAAAATAAAGAGTGCCCATGTAGACGCATGAAGAGATAATGATGGCAGGCTGACCAAGAGAAAATTTCCTTATTGTAAAGAAATGTAATGGATCTATAGATGAATCTGCCTTGTTTGAAAGACTCCTTCCAGTGATTGTAAGGCCAGTTTGCCAAAAATTAGGAGACAGCAAATAATTCAGTTAAGCAAAACCACAAGTGAGCTCAGAATTATTATGGGAAACCACAGATTTAGCACATGACAAACTTGTCATGAAAGGGTCAGATTGGCCATACAGGTTTCTTGGTCAGATTGCCAAAGGACAGAGGAGCTGGAACACAAATTGGGCAATAAACCCCATGTGTGAGTTGTGTGGCTGATTCAGAGCAGGGATTTAGGACTCTGTTGACTCCAGCCCCTGATAGGACACTGCATAGTGAAGTGTTGGATGTTTTAGAGGGTTGCCCACTTTTTCCAAGGAAGAATCAGAAGTGGTGTCCTGCTAGATACACGAGAAATCAAAAAAAACATGTATTTCCACAAAGGAAATCCAGAAGTACTGGGTCGAGCCTAAGGTACTCAACACTGATCAACATGACACAAAATAAAATCCTACTAGTCTCTGGTAACCCTTGGGAAGCAAAGAGTCTCCTCTCATTGCTGGTCTGAGTTCCTTGACCTAAGCAATACCCTTGCCAGCTGTCTCACTGATGAGATGGATGCAGTGGTTCCAGATGGGCTCTGAGCACCTCTGTCTGCTCATACCCTCCAAGCACATCAGGCTGAGATTTCACTGCGTAGGTGGCACTGGTTAGCTGTCAATTCCATTTGCCTGCTAAATAACAGGGTAAATTCAACAACCTGCAGGACTCAGTGGAGGCTTAGGGATATCGTGTCCCACACTCAGTGCACTCACCCTTGTGCTTGTTCCTCCTGTAGTGTCTGGCATGCACTGAGCAGTGTATGCCTGCCTTGTGGTGCTGCTAATAAGGGGAGAGCAGCAGGCAGAGACCATGGGGGGGAACACATGGGCACAGAAAAGGGGATGTTGGAGGGCTGCAGTTGCTAATGGATGTCCAACCATTGTAATCTTATTTGTTGGAGGTTTGACTGATTTACACTGCTCTCTATACTTGATGACTGTTCTTGGGGTTAAGTGCTTATACTCCTTTCTGCTGCTTGTTTCCCACAATACATTGGACTTGCAGAGGGAAAATGGAAAGAGCAGATGTACAGGATGTCATGGGCAAAGCTCAAGAGCATTATGTCTCATATGGCTAGAGAAGATGTCAAAGTCAGGGGAGGTGCTTCTTCTAGCCGCAGCCCAGAGGGATGAGAACTCAAGAAATTTTCTTGGCCTCTCTGATGACCTTTGCAAAGATAAACTCTTAGAGTAACTTTAGAGACATGAAGATGGAAGTTTCCGGCGCACACAAGGCTGAACATAAGGATAGTGAAATTCAGCCTCCATGTCTGTGAAGGCTCACATTGCTTTCCTTCTTCCCAGCCACCCTTTCCCAGCAGACTCCAGCACCACCATATGGAGTGAAAGTGATGGTCCAGGAGGTGACACTTGCCATGCAGTCTGGGCACCCTGATCATTCTGATGTGTTTATGCCCCCAGGAAAAAGAGCAAAAGGCCTTACATCCCAGCTGTGGGATCATGCAACCCTTTGACACAGTGGGCTGTCATTTAATCCTGGGTAATTGCAAGTGGGTGTCAGCCCTGAAGCAAACAAGGTTTGTGTGTTTTGTCCATAACTGACTCCCAGCCTGTTTAATTCACACTGATGTGAAATGCAAAAATCCTCTTGTTAAAAACAGGGCAAGATCCGGCCCAGAAGAGGCAGGAATCTGCTGCCTGGATTGCACCATATTCCTCTTCAGCACTTTTCCAGGTCTGTTTAAGCAATGCTTTGGAAGCAGTGCTCCCTGTCCTGGTGCTGTCAGTCTCGTGTGCGTGTGTGAGTGTGTTTGTTTTCCTCAGCATATTATTTTTGTACATAAGTTTAATTAATTTTTTTGTTGTGGCCTTGAGAGTAACTCTTCTGAAAGTAGCAGACCCTAAAATTCATTAAATGTGTGAGATGACAGGAGAAAAAGTGTGAAATTGTAACAGTCTGTTTGGGCCTGATTAATAGAAATTTTTCCTGACAATCCCTGGGCCCTTCTGGGGGTCAGTGGAACGGAGCAGCTGTAAAGACAGCAGGAGCAATTTAGAAGCTGCCTGATGGGGGCCATGCAGATTTTGGAACAAGTGGGGAGAGTCCCATGCCCTTGTTCAGGCCAGTGGGAGATGATTGGCCACCACAGTGTCACGTTATCAAGCAGATTAGCCCGAGGTGTGCTCCCACCACCTTGAAAGAGTTATTTGGCTTCAAGGGAGGTTATTGTTGTCTCTACTATTTTCAGTCCTACAGCAATGTCACCCAAAAAGCTGATTCTGGTGCATTGCCACATTTCACTGTCTGTGCTTCTGCCAAAGAGCCAAGCACGAGTGAGGGCAAAGCCCTACAGTGGGAAGAGTTTGACATTGGAGTGAGGCTGGGAGGAGATTGCTTCACTTTCTGTCCTCCTTGGTGGCTGAAGAGTCACCAGCCAGGGCCCTAGCTGGGGCTGGATATAGTGCTTATGCTGCTGCTGGGGTGGAGTTCTCAGTGGCAAAGGCAGCCAACACCAAGGACCAGGGAGGTCAGATGGCTGTGCTTGTGAGGAATATTTCTCTGGCTCCCACCAGGCACCCCAACCTGAACTGACTGCTGACTTTTTTTTTTCTTCCTTCTTTTTTTTTTTTTTTTTTTTTTTTTTTTTTTTTTTTTTTTGAGCAGCTCTATATAGCCAAATGCTTTCACCCTAAGAAAGATACAAAAGAAAACATCAAAGTAAATGTCCCCACACTGACATAAGGCTAGAATAATGGTGACCTAGTAGCTAAAGACTGGGACGAATACTGAAAGTAATTCACTCCCCTCGATAACAATGGGGCATGTGTGACAATGATATATACCAGGAGGCGAGGAGAGCCACTTTTGTTGGGTAGCGATACCCCACAAACCCAATTGTAGGGAGATCAATACTGTCATAGGACAATCATCAAAGCCCATCAGCTCATCATATTTTCATACCATAAGCAGCTCAAGGCGCCGGGGCTGCCTCTCCGGCAGAAAGCCCCGCGCGGAAATTTGAAGGGTGTGAAATCGACATGATTAATAATTATAGTTATTAGCACATGTACCAGCTGCTCATGTATGGTTTAGCCTGTGATTTATGGGGCCATAAATGCCCATATCTGCTTCTGACGTGGAAAGGAGAAGGGCACGCAGTCATGGGCAGAAAGCATCGTCCCTGGTGCCAGGGGCTCTCCTCCCCCTCGCTCCTGACAAAATTAAAACAACAACAAAAATGGGCCAAAAAGTCACCTCTGCTCCACAGCAATGGAAGGAGGCCTTTTGTTCCCATGTCTGCCTTAACGGCGGCTGAAACCTGTCTGCTCAATGTCCCCAAAGCCTTTGAAGTTTGGATTGCAGCTAACAAGGGCTAGAGATTTCCCTCCCCCACACAACTTCACACTGTTGCCAGGCTGCAAACAATCACCATACATATTACAGATGAAACCACGAGGACCAACAACAGAAAGAAAAACTAATTGTCTAGTTGCCAGAAGTTAAAGCTTTTGTTTCCAAATGTAATTTGATTCCTCGTTCTTCCAGCTCCCCCCCAGCCCCACCATCCATTTACAATGCGTTTCGTCATAGAAAACTATTTTACTTTGACACAATCTGAAAAAATGGTTTGAAATGGCCAGGCAAACAATATCACCACCCTTATCAGTAGGTATGATGTTGCTTTAACTCTGAAGATCATTCTTGTCTTCCAAAGACTTGTAATAATGATTTGAACAAGAAAATTTGTTTAGTGCTGCGGAGAAGAACCACAACCTGCCACAGCCCATGAATGTGCAAATTGAAGCAAAGAGGGCTGCAGACCTATATTTTCCATAACATTCATAGCCATAGACTGGCCATGCCTTGTTCTCTAAGAAGCCAAGTTGGTGCCCTGTGCTACGTGTGCTATTTCCAGCCTGCATTGAAGTCCATAGTAAGGCTGCACCGCTCCTCTGGGTTCGGTCACAGCACAGTTAATGGCAAACAGGGTAAATGTGTCCCCACTCCCTCTTGTGAAATCTGGTGAGCTCTGCTGTTCCATGAAGCCTGCTGATCTCACACTGACCTGATCAGCTAGAAACTTCAGTCAGATGAAGGATTTCCTGCACAATGAGCATGAGTAAACTGAGAAAATAACACAGCACAGTAGTGCATCTCAGGGGCTAAAATTATATCAATGTACTGGAACAGGCTCTGGCAAACACTGGAGTCTGTATGTGAGAAGGGAGAAAAACAGACTTATACCACAGTATTTTCTTTCTCTTCCATTCTACAAAAAGGCGATGAAACGGTGTGTCAGAATAACAGCAAAGGCAATGGGATGTTAAAAGGATTATTGAATTATTCTGCTTTTAAATGGACTCCATGTAGTTCACATAGTTCAATGTAGAGGACAGATCAGTCTTAATAAAATAACATAGCATAAATAATTTATTGATTGAATCTTACAGAATTCATTTTGATTTCTTTTCCTCTGGGAAACTGAGTTTTAAGGCCTAAAAATTAGTCTGTGTTCATGCAAAAGGTTTTATTAAAAACTGGACGTATTATAGGAAACTAAAACATTTTTACAAATGTTTAGTCAAAACCAGCGGTCTTCCATTCAAAAGCCTTTTTTGTGAGAAAAATTGACCAGTCTTTAAATGAAGTTTGGTAACAAGTTCATGGTGTGCTCACCTGTTATATCCCTTTCCCTCAGAACTGAAATACACCCTTCAAGGATCCTGTGAGTTTTTATCTGTATGTCTTTATTGACCCTTTATTTGTGTGCTCAGGAAGGCCAGATTTTAAAGGGACAGCTACAGTGGTAATTTGGATGCTTGTTTCTCCATGTACTGCTAAATCTGTATCCTAGACAAGACGATTTTTGTCTCTTAAATTTTAAGTGATGCTCCATGACATTGGATAACGATTAAGCTGTAGCCAAACAAGACCTGGGCTCAACCCAGACACAGTCAGTTGGTTGAACAGAAGAATCACTGGGTGACATATGAGGGCCTGGGAGCAGAGGTCAAACTGAAGCATCTAATGGCTCTATTCCATATTCTATTGCACGAACCTGGGAGCCTGTTTTGGCGAGAGCACAGATGCACATGGTGCAGCAGGTGGAAGTGCTCCTTGCGGGTTCAGAATGCAGGACTGCAGAGCTCAGCAGGAAAACCAGCACTGGGGTGGCTGTGCACCACCAGCAATGCCTGTTTCCAGCACAGCCACACACAGGGAGACCACTGGATTTTGGTGTCACTGGGGAGAAACACATTTTCTCTGAGACTCAAAATACCCACGGTCAGTTCTGGTCTGGTGTGAATTGTTGACCGTTTTTCTGGTTTCTTATCTCAACCCTCCTAGAATAACACTAAAAAACTCCTTTCCACAAAGCTATCTTGTGTATGTCTATGTGCATAGGTAAAACAGAAAGCTGTGGAGACATCAGGCAGATTCTGAACTCTTTCATGTAAAGTATTTCAACAGCGTTCATCAAAGATAACAGTGCCAGGGATTCTTTATACTGTCTCCTTGGACATCCAAAGTAGAAAGGGGTTACAGATTCTTCCCCATCTCATGTTATATGCATGTGGGGCAAGAAACAATCTGACTTTTTTCCTTTAGGTATGTGTATACGTACCTTTAAACATGGCTATATATTTATATGTAGTTTTAGCTGAATTTTAAGAATCAGAAAAATCTTAAATATTGCGTTATACTGGAATATTTCATCCCATCAGCCAGTCTGTCTACATGGGGGTGACAAAAGTCATCAGCAAACATGAGTTTAATGTGCTGTGAAAACTGTCCCATCACAGCCCTCTATTCTGCCTCTTCCAAGCAGAGAAGTTCTTTGTTTTTCCATGTTTTTTTCTCCTAGACTCATCAGGAAATTAATGGGGGCCAGACAGGATTTAAACTTTGTAGAGGAAGTTTGGCAACAGATTTTAATAAAGATTTTCATTATCAGAATTAATGTCAATATAAGTTCAAAACATTTCAGTGGCCAATGGGATCCTGGTTGACTCTGCAAAAGGATATTCCAGAAAACCTATTGGATTTAAAGAAAGTGGGCACAGCCATTACTTCCAGGAAAAGAGCTGGAGAATCACAGGTGCTGGCCCAGGAGTGGGATACAGTTTGAGGTAACTGTAGGCAGAAAAAATTCTAAACATCGCTGCTGGAAAACAGAACTCTACAAGGAGCATTTATAGCAATTCAACACCAATCATAACTATTTAACTAGTTCAATAATATATTACAGCTAGTCTGCAATTTTCCTAAAGAACAGTTATGCAGAATTGGGCAGCTGCTCAGATCACTCAATTCAAAACAAACCATTTGCATAATAAATATTTGCAGAGGAGCAAGTGGGTGGGGTTTAGGCGAGTGCACAGATGAACATAAAAATCAAATATAGCTGGAAAGAAACTGGGCTTAATTACAGGAGGAAACAAAAAATCCACCAACAACCAAAGCATGCACGCACAGACACACATATTTCTTCAATTACTTAAAATAATTCATGCAAATATTCTAATTAGTTCATTTGCCTCTTTCCAGGGTCATAGATTTCTTTCTGTTCCTCATTGACTGAAAATAGAAAGCCTGTGGGTTTGTTCCAGAGCTACACACTATTTCATTTGCAAGCAAATAGTTTGAGAGTATGCATGTGTGCTTCTGTGGGTATGCAGGGATCTGAGGGTGAATGGCAAAATGCCAGTCTACAGGACTGCTTCCAGATAATGTCTGCTCCACAATGACACTCAGGTTAAAAGATAGCTACAGCTTTTTTAATAGCAGAACTTCACCCAGACATTGCTCTTGCACTGAGTCCTAGAATGTATGAAAGGAAATCCAGTAGCAGTTTCTACCTTTCACAGTCACTTTCTGGGTATAACTTGCCCAGCACTCCTGGGACAAACAACTTACTATGTTATACACTCCAAATGAATTATCAGTTTTTACTCTGTTTCCGCAGAGTTAGTGGCAGAGTGGAAATTGATCAAAATGAGTTAAAAATGGTTTGACCAGACTCACTTGTTGATTGTACATGGCTCAGAAAAGCTGGTGAAAGGGAAAGAATTGAGAAGAGAATGTTAAAATGAGTACAGATCAGATCTAGAAAAGGTGAAAAAGCAAACCACCAAAAAAAAGCCCCAACAAACCAACCGTCTGAAAAAGCCAAGCCATCCTTCCTGGATCTCAAGACAAAGAAATTAAGCTGGGGGGATGCAAGAGAGAAAAGGAGGATGAGCAGCGTGGCAGCACAGACAAGAAAAAACATTGTAGTGTGACCCTTGGCATCTTCCCAGCATAAGGAAACTTGATGAACATTTAATCCAACCACATTCTTCATGGGTCTTCTGCCTCTCTTAGCAGCCCAGAAGCTCATCTGTGGTGAGGAAAGTAGAAGGACAAGGTCTCCCAGTGTGACCTCTGCCTGGCAATACATAACAGTGACATATTAAATATGATTAATATTTTCTTCAGAACTGAGTTTACAAAAATACATGCTCAGCTGTGGTCAGCAAACAAGACCATAATGTGGTGTCTATCACAGCACAAACAGTGTATTAATGGAGCCATTAATCACCATCAAAACTGTATTAGGAGTGAAGATAGCCAAAGAGAGCTTAACTGACAGCAAGTGGCCATAAACCTGTCCAAAAACTAATTTGATTACCATCATACCAGCATCTGTGCCACTTATGAGGGTTCATTTTTTTGATGAAATTATGTAGACAAGTCGTTCATGCGTATAATAGACATCTAAATCATGGTAAACATGTTGTTGGCATGAGAAGTAGTTAAAGAAAGTGGGACATTGCTTTGCAGGTGAAATTTCAGGCAAAATGCACTGCTGGTGTCACAACAGTTGGTTAGAAAACCGTTGTCAAACTCATCTTGCCAAGCCATGAGTGAGGAATGTTTTTGATCCACATTCAACAGAATAAATGTTGCTGAAAGTCAGAGGATGTTGGGAGCCTCTAGCTATTTGCAAGAAGGACGGCTTTTGCCAATATAAACTCTTGCTCTTTATCAGCTATAAATATTCCCTACAAACAATCTGTTTTATTCATAGACAGTTGGACCCATTATGTTTTGGTCTTGACAGACGGGACAGTAGGATGCTGCATTTAAATGACACAGACTGTATAGGAATGTATTTCCAGATGATAACTGAGCCTGGAGCTTCCACATAAATCAGGGGAGGGAAATTATTCTGTAAGAAATATGTTCAGATTTCAGCCTCATAAATACAGAGAGAGACCAAATTTTCAGGGCTTCTTCACTTTTATGTGAGCATTTTAATGATCATTTTAGGCAGCTACCAAGAAATTCACGTTCACTATTAGTAATGTTACGCACAAGAGAAGTCTCTCAGGAAAGTAAAAGATAAGGTTGTCTCATCTACGTCTAACTAAGAGGCTGAAGTGTGAAAAGATCTCTGTTTTGGAGGTCAGGGATAATTGGATTTTCTGGCAGAACAGAACTGTCCAATTGACAAGATGAATGCAGACTAAAAATCACTATTTCCCCACTTGCTTTACCACGCTGCATAGGGTAGATAGGGGTGAATGGGTAGTTATATGCAGAGCCACCACTGAAAGGAAGGGACAAGAGCTTGCTGCTCAATTAAGAAAAGTATTTGAAAGCCAGGTACTCATGTGTAGCTGTGCCTGCTTTAACTTGCCGTCTCTAAATAGACTTAGCATGTCTGAAGGTCTCAGGCCATTTCAAGTGTATCCCAGGTATGTGCTGTGCATATGCTGAATGCATAATATAATTGAATATGGGGCAGAAATGGGATCAGTCCCCAGAGAGGGAGATTGTTTCTTCAAAAGAGATGTTAATGGTAGAGTGAGTGACATTTATCTCCAGTCCCTTTATGAATCACTGAGACACAAACAGAGCACACCTTGCCTTTGCTGTGAGCTGTGCCTCGAGCCGTGGGAAGCTGCCTGCCATTCACAAGCCAGTGCCTCATAGGCAGCTCCATCTTACCTGAGTTCACAGATGGGCCATTCCCCAGGTGGGTCTGGCAAAACACTTCTCATTAATCATTGCTTAAAGCCCTCTCAGTGGGAAGACCTCAGGTTAGACATCATTTGGAAACAAATTGGGTGAAAAATAGCTCTGACAATAAGGAGCCCACACAGAATTCCCCTGTGAGAGCTTCAGCAGTGTGAAAACAGACTCTTCCAGGACACTAAATGATCTGTCAGTTAGCAAATGACATTATAATCCAGTTTTATGCCACTGACAAATCAAAGCCTTTGCTGCATTTCCTCATTTTTTCCCTCTATTTTCCCCCTTCACCTCCTTTAAAGTGACAAAATATTTCAGTTAGGAGAGATAGCCAAGTTGTAAATACTTCCAGGGACAAACCTAAGCCTTTCAGGGTTGCATTGTTTTCTCTCTTCTTCCTGTGATGTCATTAACAGCAGAACCCCCCCACAATGTACCAGGCCCATCATAAGAGCGCATCAGGCTGCCCAAGCCCTCCAACCCCACTGGTGCTGGCCACAGGGTGCAGTTGTGCCCAGCCCTGCCCAGCAGGGTTCCCACTTCTGTTCCAGCTTGAGTGTATCTACCAACATCCTGTTAGATTAATTTTTAAAATGAAGCTTTAAAATGAGGCATAGAATCCAGTGTTTTTGTGAGTGGAAGCTACAGTAACTGTTTGAAAGCAAAAACCTTGTGCAGCCTGATTTTGTCTTGTTAATTGTTAGTATTTACTTTCAAGCAGTGACACTTCATGGTGGTAATTCTGGATGTCCTCAGAGACATTAAGTATTGACCAGCTCCAGGGAACTTAAAAACTATGGTTTTCCTCTGCCTCCATCATTGCTTCTTTTCTCAAGTACAGTGTTAAATTGACTCAGGCCTTAGGGAACAGAAAAAAGGAGATGAAAAGGAGATGGTGAATCTGCAGCATAATTTACCCAAACTGAGCAGAGGGGCAAAGTATAATATGGGACAAGTCTGACATTCTTCACTGAAGTACATAGAGCATAGCCCAGCTACCACACAAGCCATGGACACAGGCAAAACACACTGCAGTTAGGGGCTTAAAAAGCCAGCAATTATTAAAACTCAACTTTTGCGTCTTGATGATGTTCACATTGATTTATCTACATGAATGTCTGCCTACACATTACACTAGAAAAAGTTATGGCCTCATTTTTGATGGATTCCAGCTGTGATGCCCACTGTTCTTGCATGTTGTAAGAGTTTGTCGAAGTCTCTCAATTGTCAGTCCTAACACAACCCATTTTGGAGTTTGAATAGCAGAAATAGACATCAATCAGGATCAGGCAGTCACTGTCAGCTGGGAGTCATTGCCATGTGATACCAAATGTGCAGCAACCTGTTGGGGTTTTGCTTTCCTACTGAAATGTCCCTAAGGAACTTAAGACTCTTTGCTCTCATGCTTTTACTCAGGGACTTCTTTGGCAGCCTTTTGCCTGCTGTAAATCAGTGGCTTTTGCCTAACAGTCCTGTAGGCTCAGCTTTCTTATCCAGGGATTCAACACAATCCTCAAACTCTGGTAGGCCCCATATATTGAGCTCCCTTTTCTTTCAGTAGGGTTCATCCAGACATGATTAAGGGACTCAGCATGGTCCATACTGGAGTTCTTCTCTGAGCCCTGTCTGTCACCACCCTTTTCCCAGAGAACTCCAGAATGAATATTTACTAATAAGAATATTTGCTAGGAAGTGAGAACAATGTAAATTATTTAGGAAACATACAGCCCATCTGTACAATTCCTTCTTGCTCTAGGCACTATCTTGCACCATGAACAGCCTTGCTGAAATTCAGCTCAAAATTGACAGTGTTTCCATGGCATACTGCTGTCAAATTTCCAGCTGTGGCCTCAAGGTGCTGAGAAAGGGATACTGATCCAGCGCTCATCCGATCTCAATATGTTTGCACCTCTCTGCTGGCCTCTGGAAATTATGGGGATGCAGCCAGGGTCACTCATCACACAGAATTACTGAGCATGTGAGTGTGTTCTCATGACAGCCCTGCATAGCAGTCAGCAAGAAAGAAGATTTATTGCTTTATTTGACACTCTGTTATTCACTAACTGAGCATGACACATCGGGGACTAGGAACTGCCAGTTTGACACCAATGAGCCTTTTTTGCATTGATTGGGTTTATCCAGTTCATGGTCAGAATACAACCTGGGTAAGGAAGAACTCCCAAAACAGGCTGTAATGGGAGCTGCTGGTTATATGCTTTCCAGGAGAATGAATATGATGAGTAAATGACCTCATATGTTGCAGAGCAAGGAGAGGTGATGTCAGCCACTTCAGCACCATCCTTTTTGTCACAAGGCACCATAATGATGAGAATAATTTCTTTAATGCTGATAGATTGGTGGAGAAGTGCAGATCAAAATGCCATAAATAGTAACTGCAATGTATGGGGTCTGAGAGAAATTAAATTATTTTGCCCAGCCCACAGATGATGCCATGCAGGACGTGGTTGCACTGCTCTGGACATGATTTTCCATGTGTACCTTGCAGAGCTGGGAACAACAATCTCCCATAATTGTTTTCTTCTTTTACTTGTGGGACAAGTCAGCCTGCATGCATGGGAGTCCAGCTTGCTCTGAACTAGACATAAAATATGGAAAACCAGGAAAACTTGACTAATCTTACACAAAGCTTATATTGAGCTCTGAATGTGCTTTGGTTACGTACAGTTTGGGCTATTGCTAGACTAATGAAGGAAGTGACTCTTTATGTGACAGCACAACACTAAAAATGACTCCTTCTTGTTTGGGTGTTTAATCAGAAGCCTTTCTAAACACTCCTGTAAAGCACAAAGGGAGGCCTCCTGTTTCCTAAATGGAACATTTAAATTTTTTTTTCTTACTTATAATTAATCCCAAGCCTGTAATTAAACTGCCTCCTATGCTGAGGAGTTCCAAGACCTTTTTGTTGCTGCTGTTGTGCAGATTTAGAAAGGGAATTTGCTCAGCGGGTGAATCCAACATGAAGTTGCAGCTCTTTTCAGCCACCAGATCTCCATAAAGGGAGACATTTGCTGTACTTGATATATAAAGGTTGATGCAACAATATATAATCAAATAATTCTGCAGAGAAATTATAGACAGGAAAGAGAAAAAAGAAATGAGCTGTCAATAGTAAAATATTTAAGTAAACCAACCTTGTGTTTTAAGTCTACCAGTGCTGCATTTTGTTTTGGAGTGCACTTAACACTTATCAAAGCCATCAGGATGGCAGCACTGGCAGAGCTGGTCTGAGATGGCCCCAGAGAACAAGTGAGGATCAGAATGCTGGGTCACATGGGCAAGCATCCTAGTGTCTGAACAAATTGGCAACATCCTGTTCCATTGCCTGGTTTGCTTTTCCTTAGTGAATCAATCTCACTTCTTCATAAACCAGTTTTTCCCTCCATCAGACCTGCCCCATCCCAGCAGTTTGCAAAATAGCACCAGGGGTTTCTAATACACAAATCCTCAAATCAAAGCCACTGTTCAAAGTCATGGCATGCTATCTGTCTAAGGCAGGTTCTCTCTAAGGCAGGTTTCACTAGAGATGCTTCCTTTGGCTCTCCCATTCCAGAAATACCTTATCAGATGGCACACCAGCTCTGTCTAGTCTATTATGGGTGATTGGGAACAATTACCTTCCTAAATCAGGTAATCCAGACTTTTTTAGCTGCTTATTATCTCTTTTGCTATAAAAATGGGATCCAACACTGGTCTCAGTATTATAGTATTGTATATAATTATATATTATAATTTTTCATTGCACCTTAATATTGTTTATTTGACTGTAGTAACACATAGTTATTTTTCTGCTAATATATATAATATTCTTCCTTTCACAAACTTTTCAATTCTTGCCACCACAGTTCTTTTGCTAACATGCTATATATTGTCATGCATGGGCTTTTATTTTGAAATTGTCTACAAAGGAAAGAAGAAGAATCATTTGCCTTACCTGAAACACTTTATCTATACAATCTATGTTTCAATTTCACATTTTTTTCCTACTGATAAGGCATAATATAAAACAATATAATTTTATATTGTTTATTATTATAATATTTTATATTGTTTATTATTATAATATTTTATATTATACTATATAACAATATAGTATTAGAAGACAGATCTTTATTTTTTTAAAGAAAATATTTTCAAATGCAAGATGGATATTACATTTCCAAATCATTCACATGGAATATTGACAGAATTTATCTTTCTCAGATTTTTTCCAAATTTAATTGATCAGATCTTGTGAGATATGTTACTTTTTGGGGAGCTGTTTAGTTCCCCATACGGTGTTTTTCTAAGTAGCTTTGCAACATGAAACATAATGTGAGTAACCTTGGGAGACACCATCATTAGCTTGAATGAAAAAATGAAATTTATTCTTTGTTTCCTGTCTCACAGTATTTTTGATTCCTAATTCTCAGATTCTTTCATAGCATTTTATGTCAAGCCATATGGAAAATCTGACTATATTAGATCAAGGAACTCTCCATTACCTTTTATGATGTTGACACATTCAAATATGGTTAATACTGGACGTTTTTGTATCTTTGAATGGCTAAGTCTTAAAAACTGAAGCACTTTGAAAAATAGATTTCAACAAGCTTCTTCCTTAAACAGACTTTCAGTAAAGCCTGCCTCTTATGTGTACTACTTTGAATTTATGGCCAATGGATTTTTTTTCGGTGGCACAACACTGTCTGTTAGGCACACTGAATATCTGTGCGCTGGCCCACTCTCAGGCTGGGGACTCTCTAGTTCATGCAGTTTGGAAAAGCTGCAAAGCTCTGGTTTTTATTATGAAACTGCACATCTTTCCAAAGAGAATAGAAAATTTCTCACATGGCTATTTTCAGTATTTTTCATTCATCTTTCTGACATCCCACTTTACTTATTGACTCACTCATCTTTGCTGTAGCAGCATCTGAAACACAGAGCCCACATGCCATGTGATTTTGGGGTCCCCTTGTTCATCAACTGAGTCTGGTGGGTGACCTTTTAATTGTGAATTTTAGTGATTTAGTGACCTGCCAAGTTCCAAGGTCAGTGTCTGAGGTTTGTTGCTAGAAAGTATCACACCCAGGAAAGATCTTGCTGTGATAACCTCTGCAGTGAAGCTTGTTGGAAGGACAGCTTTCCTACCAGTTTGGGTAATCAAGGCAGTCATTAGGGGCTGAATAACTTCGAAGTTTAGGAGATTTTCAGAAGTTCAAGAACCATCATAAGATAAATCCCAAAACCATATAGAAAGAACACAACAGAGGCACTCTGGAGGGAAAGAAGCTGCAGCCTGGAAGGACTTATATCTCCCAAGGCAGGGAGCCTGGACAGCAAATGGAGGCATGGAAAGCCTATGGAGACGGTTACAGGAGATTTAGCATGGCAGTCAGAGATTTCCAGGTAAAATAATAAGCTCTCAGTGTAGCATTCAAAGTTGAGATGAGAAATGGTACACAGAGAAGTAACTCCTCTCTGTTAAAACACAGTTCCTAGAGGAAATTTAAATGCTAGCAAGCTCTGGCACATATTACTGCAGCCAGAGGCAAAGCCACATGAACAGCCACCCACCCCACCCTCAAGTGCATGGGGTTTTAGAAGAAAGGGAAAGGCAGAGGCAAAAGGCAAAAGGCAAAGGGCAAAGCAAGGGGCAGGGCAAGGCAAAGGGAAAGGGAAGAGTTTCAACCAAAGAGGTAACCCCCCTGCCAAATTTTAAGATGCTTTTAAATTGTATGATCAAAATGAAGTTCATAAAGAAGTGTTGTGTGGTCTTGACATCTAGTGCAAATCAGTGCAGATAGTCCACATCATCTCTATGTAGGATCTCAAATGCAAATTAGATAGAGCATATTTAATGGAGCAGAATATGTCCTGCAACTTAAGGAAACCCTGAGAAGCCTGATGAAATGCTAACAAAACATCCTCATAAGTGTCTCGTTCCCACACGACCAGATGCAGAGGGTTACTGATGGGAAGCACAGTGTGTGAGAGCCATACAAAAAGCATATTTATTTTGTGGAAGAGACTGTATCTGTCTTTCTATCAATAAATGTCTGAATGTTTGAGCCTTCTTTGCTCACACCTGAGACCTCTCTCTCTCTTACCATAATCTCTCAAATCTTACCATCAATCTGTCAAAACAGAAGTAAGTGATCCATTTTTAACTTCAGGGAGGAACTAAATCAAATTGCAGTTCGTACTGATCTAAAACCCTAAAGCCTCACTGCTGCTATTAGGGTGATCCTGGGGTGTGTGCACCCAGACAGACCTGCCCATGAGTTCAGGGATTACAGAGAGGAAGCCCACGAAAGCAATTTAGATGGTAGAAGAATCTCAGGAGATAAAATCTCATGAGAGGTTTTTCTTTTCCTTTGGAAGAAAAGTAATTCAGTTAGATTAGCTTTTCCTGTTGCTCTCCACATCTCTTTTCTTTTTGGGTATGGAAATGTTTTCCATAAGGCTCATACACAAGCAGCAGAACTAGGAGTATCCTAATTCCTAATATCCTAACATTTTGCATTATGGCTGGTGTGAAGCAAATCTGCCTGTGGGAGACAAAAGACTCACAGATGTCCAAGGAACAGATCCTTAGGGTTCCTGTGTTTTAAGTATGCTCTTTTAATTTCCTCTAAATTGCATGCATTTATGCTAAAAGTCTTCTACAGCCTGTTTTCATTGAGACAAATGTCTGACTCTGGGCAGGCTAGAAACAGTGATTTCAAGAAAGAACTCAATGCTATTAGGAATTAACCTCTTTTTTTCAAGATGTTACATGATTAAAACATCAAACTAACTTTAGTGCCAGAAATGTGTTAACTGCTGCTTTGTGCCTCCAGCTGTGCTGAGCCCAAATACACTACTTAGGGTGTAAATCTCTCCTTTGAGAATAATGATTAAGGGTTTTCTTACAAGTATATTTTTCTTTCCTATTGCAGCATGGAAAGTGACAGGCAGCAAAGAGCTAGACAGAAGGGTTAACTCAGGATGCTGTGGGCAGGGAAGGGTGGAAGTATTAGCATAGAATAGCATCTGGAATCTACACATACTCAAATACTTTGAGGGGGGAAGCTGTTTTTCCACATTCATTACAGCCTGGTAAGGAAGAGGAGAAAAGAAACGAGGAGGGATAGAAAAGGAACAGGGGACTCCTTTTGTATCTGTGTCCAATATGGTTTCTTTTGATTTTTCATTCTCCATAGTCAAGAGCTCCCCATGGGTTCTCATCTGTTACCCAGGCTTTGCCATACCTGCCTGCCTGTGTGAAAATGGCTCAGCTGCCGGCACTGGATGAGGCTAACAGATCACATCTATCTCTCTGGCATCTACTGAGCACACAGGGCTCCAAGGATCAAGCCCTGGACAAGAGCACAAAAGCAGGTCTGTATAGAAGCAGCCAACCTTCTGCATCGTCCGCGGCTCATTGTGTGGACACCGAATGTCAAAACTTGCCTGCATTCCTGCCTTCCCTACACAGTTCTCTGTGTGTGCTCCTGTGCATGCCACAGGGTGAACAAGAAGGCAGTACAGGACTACACCACACTGTTTTACTTCCTCATTTTGCACAGTAATTCACAATATGAAACAAATTTCAAAAGCACTGGAAAAATACATATGTATGTTTTATACAGAAACAGAGATGATGAGGATGGAAGCAGACATGGAAACAGAGATACACCCTTGCTATCTTAAAGTACAGATAAAATGGGATTTCACATGCCAATAGGTAGGCAGTAAGAGCTGTTTGGCTTTCTGAATTTGTGTTCAGAAATGAAGGGGAACAATGAATTAAAAAAATGTAAATAAACAGAAATCTCTCCTGGGTGAATCTGTTGTTAGTGAGGGAGATGCAATTAAAAAATTCTGAAAAAGTACAGAAGAAATTCAAAGCTCAGAAACAAGATTTTTAATTACAAAGATGAGGGTATGCATATTTGAAAGGGGAAGAGAATTTTTTCATGTCTCTGGGATACCAGAAGGGGGAAAAAGAACAGCAAAATACAAGAGTATATGTTTTCATGGTTCTACCTTATATATGAGGTCAGATGAGTTTAATATAACAACACATTTGCAATGACCAGTCATCAATCCCTCTGAGAGTTCATTCATTGATCATCTGTAATATTTTTCAAACAGGAGTCAATCAGCTAAACTGACATAATTAGGAAGAATTCCTGGCACTTCAGAGCTTGAATTTGTACCTGTATGTTGCTTCATGGGCATCAGGGTTTCCCTCTTCTCTCTCCAGTCAGCTCCTGCTTTCCTTCCTGGGAAAATTTCATGTTTCATCTTCTATCTGATCTCCTGATCAGAGTCTTTTCCTGCAGTAAGAGATTCCTGTCTAGTCATCAAGAAATGCATCAGGAAGTCCAAGGGCTTTGTTTTCTCAGTCTGGCATATTTTCTAACTACCTTTCATAATACTCTATTAACAACCTCAGAATATATCCTTCCACTCTTCCTCCCTTCTTTCCACCCTTCCTCCCTTCTTTCCACTCTCCTTCTCTTCTCTTCTCTTCTCTTCTCTTCTCTTCTCTTCTCTTCTCTTCTCTTCTCTTCTCTTCTCTTCTCTTCTCTTCTCTTCTCTTCTCTTCTCTTCTCTTCTCTTCTCTTCTCTTCTCTTCTCTTCTCTCTCCCTTTCTTTTTCTTTTTCTTTTTCTTTTTCTTTTTCTTTTTCTTTTTCTTTTTCTTTTTCTTTTTCTTTTTCTTTTTCTTTTTCTTTTTCTTTTTCTCTCTTTCTCTTTCTTTCTTTCTTTCTTTCTTTCTTTCTTTCTTTCTTTCTTTCTTTCTTTCTTTCTTTCTTTCTTTCTTTCTTTCTTTCTTTTCTTTCTTCTTTCTTTCTTTCTTTCTTTCTTTCTTTCTTTCTTTCTTTCTTTCTTTCTTTCTTTTCTTTCTTTCTTTCTTTCTTTCTTTCTTTCTTTCTTTCTTCTTTCTTTCTTTCTTTCTTTCTTTCTTTCTTTCTTTCTTTCTTTCTTTCTTTCTTTCTTTCTTTCTTTCTTTCTTTCTTTCTTTCTTTCTTCTTTCTTTCTTTCTTTCTTTCTTTTCTTTCTTTCTTTCTTTCTTTCTTTCTTTCTTTCTTTCTTTCTTTCTTTCTTTCTTTCTTTCTTTCTTTCTTTCTTTCTTTCTTTCTTTCTTTCTTTCTTTCTTTCTTTCTTTCTTTCTTTCTTTCTTTCTTTCTTTCTTTCTTTCTTTCTTTCTTTCTTTCTTTCTTTCCCTTTTCTCTCCTTCCCTCCCTCTCTACAACCCCTCCTTTTTCCTTCTTTTCCCACTGTCTCTATAGAGCTTTTCAGTCTCTGTAAAGGAGCGACCAAAGAAAGATTTGCTGTCCCATTCGTTCCGCACTGCCCCCATAAAAAGCAGATATTTTCAGGTTGACTGAAAGTTTAACTTTGTTATTTTTTTTTTATTTTTAAAGAAAATCCAGCGTGACATGGCACGCGTTGGTGCCCTTGCCACTTAACAAATTACTTGTTTTTTTGACCTAAGTTAAATGCTGTGCAAATTTCCCTTGTCCATGTTTTCATTGTGTGCAGACTTCACTGATAAAGAATAAAGAGCGAACTAGTTGGCACTTTTTAGCCAAAGCTTCCTTCATTTACAACACATTTTTTTCTACTATGTCTTTAATGATACGAAAGCCTGGATCCTCAGCTGATGTAAATCGGTCACTTCAGGATTGCCTTCCACAAATTCAAGCTGCTTTACATCAACTGACAGTGCCTCAAAATTTAGGCAGGGCTCCAAGGTTCAGCATGGCCTTCTTGCCTTCGTTTTAGGCTATATATCCATTTCCCATCCCAGGGATGAAGAGTGTTTTACCAAATTAAATCACTACAAAATGCTTCCTTACAAGCAACCAAAAAGCCAGTTGCACAGGTATTGATGAAACCTCAAAGCTTTCACTGTTTTTGCAGACACAAAACCTGGCTCAGCCTCTTCATGTATGAAGCCCAAGGGCTGTGTCCCCACAGGCAGCTGGGAAAGCTGCTCCAAGGGCCAGAGCATTGGTGGATGCCAGCTGTTATCCCTGTCCATGTTGTGCCGTGGGTAGCAGGAGACAGAGGGGTCACTGATACAACTGGCACCCTGCTCCATAAGTGACCATGTCAGGACAGAATCTTCTGGACAGAAAATTCACCAGAGACCCACAGAAATCAAGATTGCCCTTCATGGTGTAGCTCTTCCCCTCCACAACAGTGACTTATTGCTGTACTTAAAGCAGTGTACGATCAGCCCCAAAGGCTGAACTGGCCGTGCATGGGCTCAGCCCCTCCCATCAACGCTCTTTTATTTTCTCAAACATGCCATTTCATTTTCAAAAGAGAGAACCACTGTATAGTTATAAATCTAATCTCTCCCCCTGCATGCTGCTGTGCCTCTGCCTGTGATTTAGGGCTCTGGGTCAACCTGCCCCAGCACTGCTGGCAGGTGGTCTGGCCTGGGGAGGGGAGCTGGGCAGCCCAAGGTGAGGCAAAGCCTCCCTCTGCTCAGCAATGGCGTTTCACTGCCAGCCCCTTGGAGACTCCTGTGACAGCCCTTCCCATGACAGATTGCTAGCCCAACAATGAACCCTTTGTGCTCTCCCATCACTCCTGCAACCCCGGCTTCAACCAAACTTACACCCTCCTCACAATTTTCCATCCTCCAGAGAAAGCAAAAAGCAAAATAAGTAAACGCCGCTCATCTTTCTTAGAAACTGGACTCCTTCAACTGGGAAAGCCTGCGACTTTATACAGACTTTTTTTTTTTTTCTGTACAGCAGCATCACAGCAATGTATCTGCAAAGCTGTTTTGGAATGGATAAATCATCTCACTTTGCTTTTTTTTCCGCATCCTCATATGACGACATGCAAAAAAACTTTCCAAAGGCAGGCAAAAAAATTACTGCTTTATAAGACAAACCAGTCTGATGTCCTGATTTGGTGCCAGAACATTGGTATCTGAAATGGCATCTTACATAACAGCACATCAGTACTTGTTTTTATGAGAAGAGGCAAGGGCTCTTCCAGGGGCACCTCTAATGCCTGGGCCTGTGGGCAGTGCAATTAGCCATGGGATAAGTTCCCTCACCATTCTGAATTAAAATTGGTCTTGTCCATGTTGGAGAATAAATTCCATTTACAGCATTTATAGTCTGCATCCAGTAAATTCAGCTTTGGGCACCCCGAGGGGGTCTGCAGTCTCTGGAGACAAAACACTGCAGGAATGAGCACATGGCAAGAGGCTCACCTCAGCAGTAACTGCAGGGTCTCTCCTGATGTCCTCTCCCCCAAGTCTGCGTGCTCAGTCTCTCTCTCACCATTGTTTTCCTCTCCTGGGCCCTTTCTGATGTCAGTCAGGAATGTCAGGGGTCTGTGCTGGGAGAGGGGATGGGCTTCAGAGGAGCTTGTCTAAGATGGGCACTATGAGCAGGGGTTAGGACTGGCTGGAAACCAATCCTGTGGATCAGGGAAGGGGAAAAATTCTTGGGGGTGTTTTTGCAATTTTTTCCACTTCTTTCACTTTTCCAACCAGCAATAGTTGCTCCAAACTCTGCTGCAGAAAGACACAGGCACTTTATTTTCTCGAGAAATTGGATTATCACTTGGGGCAATAATTGGTGCCCTCTCTTCTGTAGCCAATTAATGAGGTTCAAAGGGGTGGGAGATGGAGCTAACAAAGGATGAGACAGCAGACAGAGCACATCTGTGCCCAGGCCACTGAGAAGCCAGCACAAGGGGCTTGGTTTGTTCCTGCTTGTCTTTTTCCTCTGGCTGGAGCTGCCTTTGTCAGTACATTATCCCACACTCACACTTGCTGGGCAGTGAGAGGAGCCCTGGGGAGGAGTGTGTGCTGTGCAGGTGTGTCTGCACGTGTGGGCATATGTGAGCAGGTCTGCTAAGGCCAGACTCGGGAGTCAGCCTTCCTGGGGGTTTTGCAGAGCTCAGACTCTTGGAGAAAGCTCTGTATTTTCACTGGGCTAAAACACATGGATGCTTACTTATCCCCCTGGCTTATCCCTACCTGGTTTTCTGCTCATACAGTGAAGGTCATGCTCATTCATGGGGAGATCAGGGCTCTGGTCTCAGCAGCTACAGGGCAGCCTATGCCAGCCCCTGCCCTGTTTCTTCAGGTGCAGTCAGGCACTACCCCAATTTCAGATGGCATCTGGGTTTCAGGATTGGCATCACCAGCTTTATGTTCATCTTTAAAATGGATAAATGAAAAAAAATCAAAATCAACCAAGTGCATTTCCCTCACCTCAGAAGCAGCTTTTCAGTAGTGAGGCTGACTATGAACAACTGAATGGCTACATTGAGGCTTTTCCAGCAAGATTTCAGGGGCTCCACTATGAAATTGCCTGCACTTGCCTGCTCATTTGCACAATGAGTTTCCTTGCATTGCAAAACCAGCACATCCTCACCTTTACCAGCCTCTACTTTTTCCATATGAGCCTTCAAGGCACAATGATGGACAGCTATGGAAATTTTTCTCCCCTGCAGCTTTTCAGAAGAGCTTTCCTATTTTAAAGCAAGGATTCGTGATATTCAGGCAATTGATTTTATTCTAAGAGATAGTGAAACCCTTTAAAAATCTGAAATTATATGCACAGTCTCCACTTAGCTATTGCTGCTGAACACAGGAAATGAAGAACTACTACAGACAAACAAGTTAGAAATGAGTTTACTTGTTCTCTTTGCTGAAGTCACTCAACATGTTGCTCTGTGACATCTTTTGTGGAATGATAACTAACCAGTCACTCTTGGGACCCACATCTTGTCTCATCTCAAACATGTCACTCCTTCTGACTAATAGTCTTTACTATGGGTTTAACACACTCCTAATTTCAGTGACCAAATCAATCACAACACATTTTGCTTATCAGATAGCTCCCTGAAGGGGATATGCTGTGCACTAGGAGGAAGAAAGTTGTATATAATAGTAAAACCAGGGCAACAGCAAGCAAATAAAGAAAAAGAGCCCTTCTTCAGAGGACAGCCAGTCAGGGGGCTGTGTGGAGCTGGAATAAGGTGCCGGCCAAGGCTTCCCTTTGCAACTCAAGCAACCTGAAAAAGGGCACCTTCCAAAACCATGAGTCTCAGTATCTGCCTGGTAAGTTTATTTTGATCCTGAATTGTGTGGGAGATTGACAACTTGTAGCAGCACATTCAAGCAGGGAGTGAATCTCTTTAGGTATTAAGGAACAGCTTGAAGTCACTTAAACCCACTGATCTGACCTACGCCTGATGACACAGCACTGCCACGTTCAGAGATGTGCCTGCAAGGCCAGTCAGCATAAGGGAAAAGGCCTGACAAGAACATGACAGCAAGCAGTGACCTGACAGCATCCCCTTCCTGGGCTGTCCGGGCACAGTGCTGGTGCCAGGAGAGGCCTCTTGCCTCTCTTATTAAATGATTCAGGAGTTTGCATCTGTATAGCAGTATCACTGGCAGCCCTGGCAGCCCTGCACTGGCATGCCAGCAGTTCCCCTCCAGAGAATGCTCCAAAAGATAGGCAATCTTTTGTTGACCCCATCAGTTTTCAGTACTCTGCCCAACTCTTAAACAAAATCACTTCAAAGACCCAAACCAGATTGATTCACATGTGAACACTACCCAAACTGTCTTCCAAGGGGGCAAATACTTGTCTTATGTTCCTTTGAACCCACTGTTGCCCGTTTACTTGTATTTACTTTGCATGGCCTGTGGCTGAACCATGGAAATTAGAAAACAAACTCCTATTCAGCAAGTCATGTCAAAGGTGACCGCTATGCCAGAGAGTTGACTGTGGGACAAACCCTCCCCTGATCAGAGGCCTCTTCTGCAGCGCTGCTGTCTCCACAGTTACATACCTGTCTGCAGAAGCCTTTAGTTTATCTTGTCTATGCTGGCAGTCCTAGACGATGCCATCAATCTGAGAGATGAGAGGGACGCTCCTGTGACACTTGCACAATGGCTGCGGTGCCGGGGAAAGCCAAGGGGCTCCCCTGCGAACTGCCTCCCTTTGAACCGCCCAAGACGGGCCCAGCCCCTCGCCAACTTCACATCCAGGTCTTGAGAACCAAAAGGCAGAGTGGGACAGGGCACCTGGCACCCCTGTGGGAGCCCAGGGGGGCTGTGGCACTGCAAGGTGCTGTGAAACACAGTCTGCCTCCTACTCCTCCACCGGCGTGAGCCGGGGCCTGGCTGGAGCAGAGGGTGCAAACCTCGCAGGGGCACAGCAGCAAGATGAAGTTTGCAGTCTGTGTCTCTACAGCTGTGTTCCCAGAGTCAGTCAGGGACTCACATTCACTGTCAAGAGCAGCTTGGTGAGAGGGCACCTGAGTGATAGCTCACAGCCCTCCGGCCTCCAATGCCAAGGCCAGCAGAAGCAGGGGCGGGTGTCTCGGCAGCTCTGCAGATGGTTAAGTAGCCAGCTCTGCTCCCCAGGGGATGGAATCTGTAAAGTGCCTAATAGCCTTGGGAAACAAATGCTTTGCTTTGGTATAATGGCTCCATTAAGATCTCATTTACCAGAGCTCCAAGACAGAAAAACAACCCAAATACATGTTATTACAGAGCTCTCTAACCATCTTCCAGTAGATCTACTTGTGTCTTTTTAGTGATCAAGTGATTTTTGAGACTTGCTGGCATGGCCAAAAGAATACAGCCATATAGCTTGTCAGCAGAACAGGATTTCCTGGGACTTTCTTACTTTTTTAAAGCCCTTGGAGGAGCCTTAAAAGTATTGCAGGGCCATAAAAGGGAACTGGATGAAACTCCATCTAGCAGCCTATTGCTGAGTCAGTGTGGGATTGTTAAAGCAGTGATGCTGCATGGTGCAATACAATCCCCAAACATAACTGAAAATCTCAGTGTACTTTGAGCCAAAATACTGCATTCACAACTCCTCACCACAGTGCTGATGAAAGCTCTCACCTTCTCCATCTTACTAATCCTTCCAAATCACTGTGGCTTGGCTGCCCTATGCTGGGGAAAGCTGTAATTCAATAAACTTCACCGGCATCAGTCAACTACCTTTCACTGGTGCAGTAACAACCAGAACTGTTAGGAAAATGATGGGCCTGGTGACCACATGGACTCTGTGCTATTGTCATGGCATACAGTACATCATCCAGTGCCTCCATCCAGTGGAATAAAATGCTAACCAGGAATTAAAAGGTTATCACCAGCTATTTTGTATTGATACAGTTCAAAGAGAAATACAAAAATATGAAATATTTACATGTAAAAAATACACAAAGCAGATCTGGAGGCCCAGGTTTTCTGTTATAGAGGAATATATTTGGCTCAGGATAATAATTTCCCCTTCTTTGGCTATAATATGTTGTCAAGTTCCAAGAAACTACATTTTGAATACAAAAAGCTTATAAGAGCAGTGTCAAAAACGTGTTTTAAATATGCATGAAATAAAACGCTACTTACATATGATGTGGATGCTGAGGTATAAATACGCTAAGCTTGCATCAAGTTCTGTAACATTGACAGCTTTTATGCCCTAAACTCTAAAGCAGAAGAAATGGTAGCAGGACACAGCATTATTCCAGCTATGAAAGAAAGAAAGAGAGAAAGAAAGGGAGGAAAAGAAAGTGAGCTCAAACCAAATGGTAAAATATGAGGAGAGCTTTCAAAAAGAGATTTTTGTGATTCTGTTCTCATTTTCTTTTCCTTCTGGAATAGGTTAATGTTGGTCAATGTTGGCCTAATGGCTCTGTAGGCTTCCCTCACACAGCCTTTACATTGCTAAGTGCCTTAGCACTTAGAGGTTTGCAGTGGAATAAACACTGCTGATTTTCCAAGAGTCTCATGTGCTCCCTTACTGCTACGGTGTCTTTTCTAGAAGACTGCTAAAGCTAAGGTTGCTGCATATAAAGCACATGTATTTGGAGACACAGCTACAAATTCCATAATTTATGTAATTCTGGGTTTTCTACACTAATGTGATAATGTCCAAGCTTCCAGATGAATTTGCTTTATGAATTAGGAGGCAGCCCAGACAGAACCAGCCCCTTCTGCTGTTTGTGGGTACTGTGACACAGCCCAGTCATAATTCGAAGTTGAAATGAAATAATGAAAAAGGGACATAGTGCCTTGGAAAAGCAGGTCAATGTCCATCCTCCAAAATGGGCTGAGTAGTCAACTCAGAAACGAAGAATTCATTCAGCAAGGATAGCTACAGAAAGGCAAGCACACTGAGAGCTTTCGCTGCTGTATTTACCTGCCTGCCCACAGCCAGAGGGGCGAAGGCTTTGCTCGAGACAAGCAGCCCAGAGAAGCCCTGCAGTGGGCACTTGACCTCTGGCCTCTGGCCTGACTCTATGGCCAGCTAGACTTGATGCAATACAACTCTGCATTGCTCCCTTACATTTTGGGGCTGAAGGGACACAGAAATGTTGTTTCCTCCCCTTCCCTGCCCTCCATTTCCCTCTTTCTGGCACTTAGCTTCTACTCCTCTGCTGTTCTGCCATCAGAAGAGTGAAGCTGTGGTCAAGATGAAAACCAAGCAGTAACTCTGGTGCTGAGGCTCTCCTCATACAGCCACCTTCCTGATAGCCTGTGGCACAGCAGCCACGTCCCTCTTCCGTAACCTTCCAAATAATTTCCTCAATTTGAGCCTTGCAAAGCAGCATTTGGCCACACAGAACAAACTCTCCTGTCCTCCCTCCCTCCAGGGATGCCAGGATGGCACAGCACTGCCAAACCCTGTGAGACTGCCTCACGGTTAGCTCAGCCCTGGTGCGTGCTGCAGCAGTGCAGAAACAGCCGGGTTTCATCGCTGCGCTGTGTTTAGCTTGGGGAGTGCAAATAAGTTCCCCGAGACCCATCGTGTGGTTAGTGAGAGCCAATGAGCAGCCTCATGGAGGGCACCTCTTGCCAAAAGAGCAGATGTGTCCGAAGCCTGTACCAGTTAATTTCGTGACCTACTGAAATCACTGAGAGATTTATACTGCTAATTACTGACTTTGTTTCTGGTTTAATCATCCTTTCGTTCACCTTTCTGCAAAGATGAGAAGGGGAAAAAAAACCCCGATAAACACCTCATCTTCAGCAGGATATTGTTTCAAATATAAGCACATGAATTGAAAGATGTTTGGGGTTTGGTTTTTTTTGAAAAAACAGTTACATAGAAAATATTTTAATTTAAACTTATGATTCATCATACTTACATCACATTACTTCCTTTACAGTCAGAATCCTTCATGAAATGAAAGCAAAATTATTTAAAAATACTTTTCCTGTTCTGTACATGAAGAAATGAGCCACAATAGACTGAATTTTTTTATAAATGCCCAGGAAAATAGATTATATGGATGAGAGGCTGTCAAAATGTAGTAACACAAATGTCAAAATAACACTAAGAGCTTGGTTCTGCAAAGTTTTACTCCTGTTCATGAATACCTTAGCACATTATTTCACTGGCATTATGAGCCTCGTTTCCCCATGCACTCCTGATGTTGGGTTCCCCTATTTTTCATCAGTTCTGGTGCTAGGAACACCATATAAATACACACACAAAAATGCCTGATAAAGAACTGCGGATTAACAGGCTGAACCAAAAGAATGTGCCTTTGTTTTTTGCATAGTAGATCCAGCTCTGAAACTGATTCTTCCTAAAGCCATGTGCAAATTACTCAAACCTCTCTCTACCCTTCAGGAGGGGCAGCAGTTCTTACAGAGCAGCCTGGTAATGCTGACAAGCTGCCACAAAACAAAGACCCTCAGTGCTAATGTTCTTTCCTTCAGGAGAGATTAATTTGCTGGAGAGAACATGGAGTGGGACAAAGGCTGTGTTTTGATGTTCTCCCAAAAAATGCTATACCTTAGAGAGCAGATGAAACCAAAGGCAATGCAGGACAATCTCTCTGTGTGTTTTATTTCAGAAGCTGCATCACTTGTTGCACTGGTATTTTAATGCTGCTAGATCCTGAGGCAGCATCACTTTTTATGGATTGTGTTAAGGGAAGCAGGACTGGGACCTCTGGTTTCGTTTGCTTCCCAACAGACACCAGAAGCCTTGCTTCCCTCTTATCAGTTCTCTTCCCACTCACTTGCTTGCACCTGAGATTTGGGAAAACAAAGAACTCCATAAGAAAATCTGGTTTCAAGCACTGCAAGGCTTCTGTTGTTCCTTCCTGTGTTTTCACACCGTCTCCACCTGGTAGCCTGGATGTTTACACACAAGTGGCACTGATATACTGAAGCAGTCAGCCTCGACTGCCTCTCAGAGCAGGAGCCATTGAGCTGTGTATGCCTCTCACGATCTCCTCCCGCAGTGTCTCTCAAGTTAACAGAGGTGCAGAGCTCTCAGGCCCCTGAAACCAAACCAAACCAGATCTACCAACATCAGCATGTGGCACGATCGGTTGTTTCCCTGATCCGGGAAAATTTGTTGTCAGGGACTTAACTCTGTATGAAAGGAATGTTGTTTCATTTCAGAACCAGAGATTTCCGACAAGACAGAGCATGAGCTTTCTGAAAGGCGAGAGCTTTTTGTTTTTTTCTCACAAACATGCTCAGACATAGCTTTTCTTTCAGCTAATTAAGCTGTTTTAAAGCAAACTGGTCAAACAGTGACATCGTGGTGGGGAGCCTTGGAATCAATTGCATGATATAGAAGGCAGGACATTTAAAGGGTGACTTCTGCCATTGTTTCCCCTGGCTGAATCTTTTCTACTTGGTCAATGCTGCCAGAGTGACCCTATACAATTGGGAGAATTCAAAGCCACTGACCTCAAGAGATGCCATTAAGAAGGCAACTGCAGAATAAGATTTCATGGTTGGGAGCCAAATTTACCTTCCCCTTCCATGTCTTGATGCTTGCAATATTTTATATGTATGTTTTCTTCCTGTCATTAGCATATTCCTAAAGCAGCTAGATAGAAAGAGAAGGCAGATGTAAGGCAGCATTGGCAATAACTGCATCTTGGCTATACAGGAGAGCTGGACCATTTGAGGTGAAAGCTACTGCTGCAAACAAATAATCTAAGGGCATTACAGTGGTTCCTTTGGTGACAGTGAGCCATTGGGAGGAGTAAGATTCACTTTGCTAGCACAGAGGATGGACTCTGCCCAGCATACGTTTTGTCAAACAGAGTATGACATTCATTGTTTTTCTTAGCTGCTGGGTATAAAATCAGTGAGTTTCAACATCTGTCAAATGACTATACAGTTTCCCATGTGCAAAGAATAGACAAATTTGAAACATTCTAGAAGTACTAGCAAAAAATGGGTTCCTTGCTCTTTTCTTTCTGCAGGTGTTAGGGAGGCCATTCAGCCAGGCAGCTGACACACAAAGAAACCTTGGAAAACCTGCAAATGGAGGAGCCACTGCTGCACCCCTTGCAAAGCAAGGCTAAATGCGACAGGCAGAGCTAATCACAGTTGCCTGTGCCAATGAGGAGATGCTCCAACCAGGTGTTTCCAGCACTCCCAAACAAGCTGAGGCTGTGTCAAGGTTCACAGCATTGGGCCCCCCTTCAGCAAAGACATCAGATGTGGTGGTTTGCCCTGAGGGCTCAGCACACACAGACAAAATGGATGTGCTACAGAACTGGGCTTGTAGAGTGTGATGAATGATCACTACCTGTCCATTTCTGCACCACAAGAATGTACCTGAAATCCAGACAGCCCTCCTGGGCATACTCTGTGCCATTACCTCCTGCACATACCCCCTGCCACTGAATGCCTTTGGACAGAAGGTGTCCTTCAGGATAAAAGGGATACAAGATCTCACCACACTGCATGAGAGGAGCAGTGCCCTTGCTGAGGGGCTCAGGCCAGTAATCCTGGGCCTCTCCATATAGTTACACAGGGCATCTCTGTGGATGTGGGGATGTCTTGCACCTGCACCATGCATGCTCATTGTTTCAGAGAGAACAAGAGGAATCCCTTTTAAACAGGATCATCACAACTAGATATCTAGTGACAGGTTACATTGCAGGGCAACACAACCCACATAGAAATGCCCTGTGATCTCTTGCTCTGAAGCCTGGCTATCTCTGGGAGACAGTAATCTCTGGAGCATGGCTGCTCCCAGCCCAGCTGTGTATCAGGGCAGTGCTCTGTCAAACCAGCCTGCCCTGTCCAAACACAAGGGCTATGTCTGCAACAGCAGAAGTGTCAGAGGGTGATGGAGGCTGCTGCATCACAAGGGGTCGGTGCCCCCCGCACCCCACAGCCAGCAGTTCTCCTGGGTGTGCTGAGGAGCCTGTCTGTGGGAGTGCATCCTCCCTAGGCCTCCCCCTGTACACAGCTGTGTGCTGGCATGCCTGGGCACCCTCCCCTTCTGAGGGGACGCTGAGCCCCACTGGCCCCCCACTCCCCTTCCTGTGATGTTGCATGTTCCACATGATGACTTGCTCTATAGAAGCCATGTGTTGTCATAATGTAACATCATTAAACAAAGTGTTTAGAGCAGTTTTCACAGAGCCAGAACATGAACAACAAAACCCGCCAATTACAGTGTCATTTTGTGTAGTTGTTAGGGTTTCAAATGTCTCCAACTTTCTCTGGTAGGCCATATTGAGCATGTCACAGCGAACATCTGAGATAACGATTTGCTAGGCAATGTGCAATTCTCGCCTTTTTTTTTTCATATCCAAGAAGAAAGAGTTCTTTATAGTAATTTGGCTCAAATGTCTACACACATTGCTCCAGCGTCTGTAGCAGCATGTGTTTCTAGGATTGTTCTGGAAGAGAAAATGCAGAAACAGCAGGGAGCAGAAGATAAACAGGCAATTCGTGACTCATTAAAACAAGCATTGGTAGCCAACATTGTGGAGTGTATGAAGGCCCCAGATCCAACTCGCCTATAAACTTTTTTTACCAGCTGGACTTAGCATCTGTCAGAGTTTGGAAGGAGAGATAATCTGGTACAAATGATTTCAGTGTGTCGCATTTATTAACCTGCCACCTTACATAACACTGCTGATTGGGAACTGGGGGACTGGCTTGAGCAGTGACACAGCTCATTGTCCAAACAGTACGACTTCACTATTAAAGATGCTGCCTTCCCTGCCTCTTTTTAAATTATAATGAAGACAGTAGAGCAACTGCAAAAAAGATACTGAAGCAAACTTAAAAAGCAGTGTGGTTTTGAGATATGTACGTGCCAAGTTAATATCCTCAGCATGTCTTTTCTGCTTTGCTTATTTTTCCCCTAGCCCCCACTTATTCCACATGCTCAGAAAACTTTTTAGCCTGCTTGTCACAGGATCTGGGATCCACACCTCTAACTAAAGCAAATGCCCTGTTTCACTCCCTGAGCCACTGCTCAGCCAGCACAATGTTATTTACTGCCCAAACAGCTCCAGGAGAGGAAAACATTGTGGATGCCATGGCAGGCTAAATACCTCACATAAAAATGAACATTTTTTTTCAAAGCATTTTGGAGAATTTTAAATATGTTCTCCATTTTTAATGCAGTTTCTTTCATTAAGGTCCTGATCCTTCCCTAATTGATGTAGATGAAAAAATTTGTTTTGGTTCCAAAGGGGAAAAGGCTGGTTCCTGATGCTCTGCAGAAATGGATGGACGGATGGCTTGGCAAGAAGAAAAAAAATCCATCAAAAAAAACATATATGTTTATCTTAGTTTGGGGTTTGGCTCTTTACAACTCACTGAACACTTACTAGGGACTACTTGACAAATAGAAAACTGCAGAGTGGTGTTTTGCTTCTGCTCCAGATCAGATGCCATGAATTTCAAATTAATAGAGATGTTTACTCTCTAATACAAAATTTACATGTATTAGGTTATAAAATATGAATGTGCCCATTTCTTACTGCAAAAAACAGCATTTCCATTTGGAAACAAAAACTGCGGAGACTTTGGGAGAAAAAAAAACCAACACTCAGGCTTAGGAATACCTCACATTTCATTTTGGTTAGCCTATTATTTGTAGTTTTGAAACTTTATTGGTCCCTGATCTAATCTTTTCTGAGTATGAAAACATTAACATATGGTTTAACACAGCACAGGGCTGGAAAGTCCATATCCCAAATGCACATTGTATGCAGGGTGACATTCACACTAAATATCATCCCACAGGGTCTGTACTCCATTTTACCTGGGATTGGAGAGCCATGAAATCTCTGGAAAAGTTGTTCATGAGTCTGAACCAAATGGCGTGCAGTGTACTGAGATACTAGCAGCGTGTGCTGCTGCCAAAGGTTGTGGCTCAAATGTCTCTCTAAGTAACATTAAAAATCTGCTGCTTCATGCCTATGAATTTCAATATTTATAGCGTTCAATAAAATGGTCCACTGTCAGAGAGAGATGTGCCACTGTGCACTCTCTGAGCAGATGGGCTGCAATATGGCACATTTACATGGACCAGCTGTGGAGTGCAGAAATGAATGCTGGTCAGAGGCAGGCTGGAGGCACCACATCTGGAATGCAAACAGAGCCGCCTCTGCCGCCGCCGGGCTGCTCCCGAGCAGGATGAGCTCTGATTTAGGGCCGCTCACCAGTGTACCTTAAACTGCATCAAGAGTCCTCATTAACACAAGAGACTAGGGTAAGGTTTAGGGCCTGGAACTTCTCTGCTGGGCATCTGTTAGAGCCCAGGGATGGCACTCTGCAGCCTGGCAGAGAGGTACCCCAGGGAGACATTGTCTTCTCTACCATGTTATGGGGTAGATTTGACTTCTTCTGTTTTAAAATTCTCTCCTGTGCAGTTTTGTACCCTGAATACCTACTGATACAAGCAGCAAACAAGATTCTCTCACCTCCCACCCATCCCCATGTCCCCCTGGGCAAAAGGAAAATGTGCTAATACTCTGAAATTTAATTGATTTTTTTTTTTTTTTTTTGAGCAGGAAACAGTGAATGCTCCAGTACTGCATAAAAAGAATTAAGTGCAAGTCTTGGGGGATTTTTGCCCTTTTAGATCACAATTTCCAGAAAAAAGACTGCTGGCCTCTTCTGTATAAATCATTTTATACTGTGCTTGGGCAAAATCCTGGAGACTCTGAAATCAATGGCAGAATTCCCACTCATTCACAGTAGAGTTAGGATTTTGCTCAATTTGAATAAATAGACCTTAAAGTGGGTATAAAATATAATTTACTCTCATATTAAGGCCCCTCTGTGTTTTCAGAGGGATCTAATGTGTCCTTAGTGTATATAAAAATCATATGTTTAAATCAAAAGGACAGAGAGAACATATATCTAATTCAGCACAGAAATAATAAAAACCAAATTAATACGTCTGATAATGCAAATCAGAGCTTACAGTTTTTCCAGATCAACATACTTCATCACCACATTTTACTTTCATAGAGGTGTTAAGTGTGTTCTGGGGAGGGGAATACAGGTGTGAGAGATAAAACACTTTTTGAAATAGGATATTATTTGTCATTCTAGCCTTCCCAGAGCCAATACTGGAGTTACAGTACCATCTGAAGTGCTGCCCAGTGACTAGACTGCTGCACGGCAGCTCCTCACTTACCTGGCTTGGAAGTATAAATGAAAGAGTTTAATGTGCCAGTGAGGCTGAACATGTGAAGCAGTGAAGAACTGGTGCTTTTCTCCCAGAGAGTTTCCTACCCTTCCTCTTCTCCTCCTCTTACCTCTGCCATTTATAAGTCTTAGAGAATTTTTAAAGGCTTGGCTGGTTTTAATGAACAGGCACATGAAGAGTGAAATAAACTGCCCAGTGCATGCTTGCTTCTGTCTTTTTGCTGGAAGAAGGCGTCACAAGAACTAACATGGATAGATCTTTAGAAAGAGCATTGCCATGTGTCTAACTTATTCTTTTCCACCATTCCTGTGTATCTCTGACACTCTGAAGGCCAAATGTGCTGAGGAAATCCCTAGCCAACAGCTACAGAAAGGATTGTAGGATACAACTGTATCCTACAGATGGTAGCATACAGCATCACCATGCATTTAAAAATTATTGTGAAAACAGATATATGTGCATTTTGTCTTCAGTTCTGCTCTCAGGATAACAAAACAACTCTGAGCCTCTCTTCCAGAGATCCCAGCAATGGGGCAACCTGGGGCTCAGCCCTGGGTCTAGCTGGTAGTGTAGGCATAGCCCTGGTTTCCTTGCTTGTGAGCCAGAAAGAAAAGTCCTACACAACTGCAGGGTAGCTGCAATTGGAAATATACATCAGGTTGTGAGGTGCCTGTAGAACTGTGGCCATGGGGCAATATTCACTCCAAAAATACATGGAGGGCTTGATGCCCTTTTTGGTCTGATGGCTGCCTACTAATCAAGGAAAGCTTAGGTAGTTGCTATTTGAAGCAATCTCACAGCATCTGTGTTATTGTAGCCTCTCAGATCTGTTGGGGCAATTTTTAATCTAGATTTACACGTATCACCTTCCTCCTCTGCCAGGCAAAACCGTGGGACCCACCTGAGTGGGAGGAGAGCCCTGAGGCCAAGGCAGCATGGCTGAGCAGCTCCCAGCAGCTGACAAGAAATAAGTTACAGCACTTGGAGACACTATCTGTCTCTTGCTGCCTGGCCTTGAAGGCAGCAGACAGAGCCATTACCATCACAAATCACTCCAGCGTTGGATGTCCATCAGGCAAGCACTGTTCCAGCACGGAGCTGTCTAGCACAACATGTGCCTGTCATGGACTGCTGCACATGCAAGTTTTCCCATCTTGTAGGAGATATTTTGACCATACCCTTCCTGACAAGAAACAAGTCTATTTACAGCTATCTTCTTTTCATAAATAACCTAGCCCTTGCTACAGTGCACACACATGTGTATTTGGCTTCTAGTGCTATTTATTATCCTTTTTTTTTTTTCCTTTTCCTACCACTGCAGAAGTGGCACAGGGAACTTCTAAGTTTATTGTAACTGCTGTAAGAAGTTTTATAAGGACTCAGACCTCGATGCCTATTGAATTACATCTCTTCTCTGACAATAGCAGCATGTGACTGCCTGATAGCAAACACTGTAATCCTGGGTGACTGCACAGAAAGTGAAATTTTTTTTGTTCTGATAGAATTACACACAGTGGAAAAGGGCAGGTGTTAGGAGTTACTGCCAGATCTCAGATGCTTTTGCTCATCCCCAAGACTTGCTGAGTCTCGGCTCCCAGCTGAATTTAGTGCAGCCTGTGGATTAATCTAATTTACCCTGTTCTGGCAATGGTCAGCAGAGGGGTTCTTCCAGCTGATGATGGGCTGCATGAGATGAATCATGGGCCATATTCAGCCACAGACTGTATGTTCCACATCTAACAGTAGCATAAGAGTACCAAGTATGACTTTTAAACAGCAAACACTCTTGACTTTACTGAATAGAAAGATCTCTGCTTGACCCCCATTCACAGTGCAGAACTAGCACAGCCCAGGGAGGAGAGGAGGAATTCTGTGCATCAAAGAGAGCTGTTTAGCAAGAGAGGCTTGGAGGGAATTTTTTGTGGTACTGGTGGAAATCTGTGGGTGACTGTGAAGTCAGCCTTTCACATTCCTCCATAGATTGCAAAGGAAAGTAAGCATTTTCTTTTTCTTAAAAACTGAGTACATCTCACCTGAAAACCAGTGCAAAGCAAGCGTAGAACTCCCTTCATGCCAAACCCTTTCCAATGTGAGGGACAGGAAGTACTGTGGTGCACTTCAGTGTCCCCCTGTGGGAGGAACATTAAAAGAAATGCCTGCAGATGATTAAATCATATTTGTTGCAGTAGTGTCTGCAGTCCCATTTTTGGTGCAATCATTTGGGATCAAGTTGCTGCTTGAAGCAAAATGATCATATTATATAGCTTGAACTGAGATGCCAGGGAAGGTCAGTGTGTGCTGGCCATCAGCAGTCCAGCATGACCAAAGAAGCAGCAGCAGAGCTTGGTCCATATGTTTGTCCTGCTCTCACTGCTGAGCAAAACTCTGCCACATCGGTTTCAGAGCTTTGAAGGCCAGAAGGGACCTTTATATCACGCCGTCACCAGCCCTGGCTGAGACTGCCCAGGCAACAGATGGCTGACATTGAAGTGAAGCTCATAATGAAAAAAAATTCTGCTTTATAATAATATTCCAGAGTAAAAATAAAAAAAAAAGAAAAAAAAAAAAAAAGAAAAGCTACTAAAACCCAGGAAATCCTAAAACTCCATACAGAGCTTTACCAGCAAGAGAAAATTAAAATCTAACCCTGCAGTATTTTCCTTTGGAAGCATCAGAACATGGTGTTTTAAAAACAAATCAGGGTCCCTTGGGGTCTTGGCAGCTGCCACACTGATTCATACCCCCTTTAAACAGTGGGAAGCTTTTCAGCCATAGGACAGCTCAGTGCTGTTGGTGGGGGGTACTCAAGTGGGTCAGGGTTTTGCTGAAGGCTCAAACCATGCTGCTTCAAAGCTGTGTGTCCTCAGAGGAGCCGTGGGTTGCCACTGCTCATGGAGCTGTGTGGCACAATGTGCCTCTCCAGGTGGCTGAGCTGGTGTTTAAGCTGTCAGGGACGCAGCTGGCAGGGGGAACCCATCCAGGACTGGGGCCCCAAGAAGCTCCAGGTCAGCCAGGTTACCTGTCCTTTTGGCAAGGTGACTCCCCAGCTCCGAGTGAAGCGCCCTAGGGGAGGCTCTCAGGGCCACTGGTGATGTGCTCAGCTAACAGGGGCCTGGCAGCCCAGGCCATCGCTGGGCTCCAGCCTCACTCCCCACCATGGCAGCCAGCTTCTGCTGAGCTATGCCTTGTGCTGGCAGAGACACCCTGGTGCAAGGCTTGGAAAGGTGCTTGCCAAGTCAGGGTTACCACCCAAGTGCAATTCTTCCAAGAAATGTCCCTTTGTAGTGCTCACAAGCATGGCAGCCCACACAGACACCGCAGCGGTGGCCCACCAAGGGTAGCACACCTGGCATCAGGCGAGGCTGCCCCCTTTGAACCGCTTTGGCAGCCAAGTGTCTGCAGCCTGCACAGTGCCCAGAACCTCACCCTGTGGCAATGCAGCACTCTGCTCCTCTGTCTCAGTGAGGCAGCCCTCGCCCCTCTCTTTTCTCTGCAGCACCGGGATGTTGCTTTCCCTGAAATCAGGGGCCGGAGTGAGACATTGACAATAGTCTGATGCTGTTTTCATTTTGCAGTTGGCTGCATGATCTGAATAGAGCTGAGAGTGCTACAGGGACAATGAGAGAAAATTCATTTATAAAAAGATCTGGCAGTGTCAGGAGTGTCAGGCGGAAAACCAGCCTAGGTAGTGGTCTGCTGGTGGGTGGGGACAGGTGGCACTACACCCTACCTAACACATCTTACTTTTAATAAGCAAGGTACAGGAGTTTCAAACATTGCCTGCTTAAGTTCCCAAAGAGCAGCTGATCCTATAGATTTCTGCAGTGATTCTTTATCTCTCCATGCCTCTCCTCTTTACTTCCATGTTTTGTTCCTCTCTCTCAACTTTGAGGGCAATCCTTCTGCTGCATCACAGTAAATCCCCCCAGTGCTCACAAATCTTCCTGCAGGTAACTTCCTCCAAAGAAGGCAAGGACCAGAGCTGAGCCCCAGCATCACAGTACTTCACATGTCATCAGCAGGATCCTCTGTCTTCATAAATTTGTACCAGTCTCTGGATTTATCTTAGACCTGGAAATGAGAAATACAACACAGTAAATACTCACTAGGGAAAATCCAAACAGAATATCATTAATGCGCTACATTTTGTCCTAGTATCTATCATAAAACTACTTACTGTCCAGAAAGATTTTGCAGAGCAGTAAAACTGTCTCCCTTTGGTAAAATGAGAAAGGGTGTAGAAGGCATAGGGAATATTTGCATTTAACTTTGTCTCATGGAGACAGGACATTAAAATGCTATTTGGTAACTTAGTCATAGAGAAGAATAGTAGAGCCATAGGGCCTTTTTCTTTTTTTTTTAAAGATGTAACTCTTTTAAGAGTCCCCTTAAGAGCGCTCAGTAGGGTGTGTCAATATTGCTCCCCATGGAAATCATATGGTTTGCCTATGCAGACAGTGAATTGTTTTGTGGCTGTGAAATATTGTGTGTTGCCCTGTGAGCAGTGGAGCCAGTGGCTCGAGGAACCGTTGTTGAGACTGACAGTTACATTGTGCCACTGAATAGTGAAACGGCAGAATCAAAAACTCAAGTGGACCCAGACAGAATGTCCTGACCTTTAAGTAAAAGGCTGATTGGATATGGTGGGAGCTCCCCTTCATCTTCCACCATAATCCATTACACCTTTCTTGGCAAACCCTCGTAATTCATGTAGCTGTGCAGATACATTTCCCATAGAATTTTTTTACATGCTTATCATTAAATTTATCTCTTATAACTTACTTGCCTTTGTATGGTCCAGTTGTGATGTGAAGTGACGGTTCCCCATGTAGAAGCATTCACAGCGTCCTGCCTAAGAAGTAATTCTGCGTCTTGCAGCGTAAAAACCCAGCAAGAATAAATTTGTGGGAACCCAGTCAGAAGGAAAGTTTCTGCAGCACAGAAATAAATACATGCAAAGATGCTATATAATGACCTGCAGTGGAAAAATAAGAGACCCCAAACACATGAAAGGTGTGAACTTTATTACACGAGGTCCATATTTTAAATTTGTCTGAGCTAGACTGTGAAGTATTTAGGGCAGACACATTTTATGCATTTGCAGTGTGCCATGCACAGTACCATATGAGTAGGAAAGAACATAATAATGGCATTATTAATGTTGGCTGCCAGCTCCGCTTTAGACAGGATTAAGGCTGTATAAAAGAGAAAAGCATATTATTTAAATCTTCATTTTTAATTTCAGAATTTATTTTTAACCAGTATTAATAATTCATAGAAATAATAGCTAGGTGTGCCAATAAGGAAATATAGCAGAGTGGAAAGACACTGACTAGTTTCTATAAGAATATTACAAGCATGTATGAAAAGATGAACTTCCTTCTTTAAATGTATCGCCTTGATCCTGGGAGTCAAAACCAGTATGGTTTGTACTCAGCACTCTTTTTAGGAAGGACAGAGTAAAATGCGAATTCTGTATCCCCACGTATAACTGCATTTTTTCCTTAGAAACACATGAACTTGTGAACACATTGTTTCCCTTAACAAAGTTTTTAAGTACTGACTGGTCCTTTTTACTTCTTAAAATATGTTAATGACTTTTATTTTTGTGAATTTTAAAGTTTTAATGCACCTTGGAGGTTTTGACATACAGCAAATTGAAGACCCACAAATAAATTGTGCATTACAGTACATATAAATCATATTCCTCTCTGTGAGTCTGTATTTACAGATGTGTTATTTGCCTGGATGCTCTCTTCTCTGTGGATAGATTCTCCTGTTATGTGCACACATTCTTCTTGCCCAATGGTATGCGCTTCACCCACTTGCTTTGAATGGAACTGTACGACAGCTCCCGACACGTCTGAATGCCCGGCACTGGCATTTCTTGCATCCCTCTTCTGCGAGAGGCGAGAATCTTCAAACTCAATTAGCATTTTAAAGAATAGGTTCAGTTTTGTGGTCCATTAAAGTCAGCTAAATTGATGCACTGCATGTCTTTATTTCAAAAATAAAGCTGAACAATTAAAGCCCATGTCTCTTTGCTCAGCTTTTGATTCCTCACAAAGCTTTCCCACTTGCTGCCTTTGGATGTAATGTTAACAAAGTCAGTTAACATCAAGAGCAGCGCTAACAGGCATGGCACAATTCCTTGTTTTTGCTCAATCAGTCTGTGTTCAAACTATCAGTTTGATTTATTTGTCCATGCTGACCCTTATTCACCACTTAATTATCCTCGTATAATGTTTCAAGAGCCTCCTGACACAAGGAGAAAGACAATTGCCGATGTTCTGTGGAACAACTGTTGACCTGATGGCCAAAATGATGACTGCAGGTCGAAGGTTGGCTGCCTTTTGAAGGACCCACTCCATTCTTGAGGGCTCTGGCCAGAGCTCTGAGCTCGGTTGCCACTGGCACTGGGTAGCCTTCTGGTCCCCAGTCCTCGCAGCATGCCCAGGGTCAGCTCGGCCATCCCGGCTGAGCACAGCCAGATGACAGCCACCATCCTCTGAGCAGCAGCTTATTTGCCAAAAAGGCTGGGTTTTGCACAGGCAGTCGATGGGCTCACTCTGGTCCCCTCCACCCTGTTCTACTCCAGCACCAACACCAGACTCAGCTGGACCTAAGCATCAAATTGCCAGAACCAAGATCAAAGCGACATCTTCTAGGAAAAGCAGAAGCTGTAAGTGTGATAGTCTCCATCAGCACCCCTGAGCAAGGGGGCTGGCCCTCATTCTTACAGCAAAGGACATCAGTTTATGGTTCCCAAGGTGTATGCTCAGCCTCATGCCAGAGATCATGCACAATGATCTCCATTCATCTGGAAAGCACCCTTTCTGCCACTCTGGCTTGGAAACACTGAATGACAGTCCTACTCCTTGCCCATTCAAAAGTGAATAATCAACTAATAGGTTAATTTTGACAGGACACTGGCATCTCATGGGGACAGAGGGCAGGGACCGCATTTTCATGGAAGCTGAAACAGTGCTCAGGAACTGGGGAAAGAAGGGGCTGAAGTGGCACCTTGTGGGAGACAGGGTGCTAGCTGAGCAAGTTGTGCAGGTATTTCAGTTGTTTGCTGTCAGAGGCCGTGCAGGGAAAAAAATCTGCCCCCCTTTATTAAAAGAATATTCATCTCAAGTGTAGTCAGCCAAATAACTGACCTTCCCTGAGCATGTAGTGTTTATATTTCACTGAATTAATACCATTTTAGATCACTGAATTCTACTGCTTAAGAATGCATTCTGTAGTAAAGGCCTAGGATCCTCACCACCACCAGGTAACAGCTGGTGACTCAGTTCCACAGTCCCCGATACCAGGCAGCTATTTCAGCACCACAGAGACAGGCAGATCACCCAGTTCTCTGATGTCATTGCTGAAAGATGTGTGAACACATTTATTTCTGTATCATTTTTACAGTCCCAAGGAGGACTGGCAGGCACCACAATTGGGAGGAGATTTTGGGCTTCTCTAGAAGAGATCCACACAGTGCACAGCCAGCCCTGAGCAGAGGAGTACACAGCCTAACTTGGGACTGCCTCACTTGCCTATAGTGCCCAGCCACCACCAAACATCTGAGTCACAGCAAGGGTGAAACCACAGAGATAGAACATGGCAGCCTGGGGGACAGGCTTGGCTGTGACAGCTCTTCTCAGACAGTCTGGGGCATAATGCTGTTGGTGCTTGAGCTTCTGCTTTCTTTAAAACCTCCTGCCTAAGCAGAAATGTTCACACATTAGTACTATTGTCATCTGAAAGACTGTTATGATTAGTTTTCATGAAATATCTTATGTTTTCATTTTCAATGAAAATTCAAAAGCTGTCAAATATTTTGGCAAGGCAGAGAAAAATTGCTTTCATTAGTGTTTTCTAAGGGAGAAATAAAGGTTCCCTGATTGTTAAATTGTGAAGGCAGGATGCTGTCAGCTCTTCACTAGTTCTCCTCTTGATGTCCCTGGGAAATAACTGTCTCTGGTGCTCAGAACCTGCTACAAGCAGGGGCTGCTCCTGTACAGACACTGCCCACATAGCTGACCCCTCCAGACAGTAGAAGAGGGAGCAGTCAGTTGCCATATTCCCTGTGTCACAAAGGTATATTAGAGCAGAGTGTGAAGTGTCCAGACTCACAGAGCTCACACCTCTGAAGATCTGCTGCTGGATCATGAAGGTTTTTAAGAGACTTGCTCAAGGCAGCATGGCACGTCTCTGTGCCAGGACAGGTGACCTTCTCTTTGAAGCCTTGTCTTGGTTGCTTTCTGTTCCCCATGGCGGGGACCACTGACCCTCCTCCATCTGTTTTCTTTGGGCTGGGTGTAGTTCTCTGCCCCGTGTCACTCCAAAAGCAACCAAATATGCAGCATGGTTGTTATACAGGCTTCTGATCAGTTCTGCCTGAGGGGGTGCGTTAGAGAGCCGAGCTGCTGGCATGGGACAGGGGCACTGCAAGAGCTGGGGGCTGGCCAGTGGCCTGAGGACACTGTGCTCAGCACAGGGCCATGTTCAGCACGCTCCAGGCTCTCAGCTTGGACATGCCTCAGGGGAGGAGCTCAGTGTCCCTCCATGTTGCAGCTGTGCTGGCGTGAGGCTCAGCATCCACATGATGGGCCTTGGTCTGAAACCCGCAACTTTCCTCAGTGCTAGGAAAATCAAATTATGGCTATTTTATGGTACCTAGGAGAGGGCCAAGAGTTTCCCTGAAAGCTCATCTTTCATTTTGAAAAGAGCATCTAATCACTTAGGGGCAGAATAGCAGGACAGGGAAAGTCTCAAACCTTGTCTGAAAGATGGAAAATTTATGGCTGCAAAGGGCAGCGTATATCAAAGAGCTTTTGGCCAAGGCTCACCAATAAAGCAATTCACCTACTGGGTGATGTGAGGACAGAGCAAGATGAAAGTAAAGTTCGATCATTTCTTCCCATCACAACAAAAAGGTTGATAAAGAATATACTTGATATCAAACAGAGCTTCCTGCTGTCTCTAGTTACCTGGGAGTTTGGAGCCTGCAGTTTGAATAATGTTTCCTCCATAATAGGGTTGACAGCAGAAGTGTGGAGAGACTGATGGGCCTTCATGCAGGCTCAGCTTTTGTAGTTCAGGCTCATTCTTTATTCTCAGAGTGGAGCAGATAATAAATGTGTAAATAAATAGTTACCAATCTTCTGGCACGGTAAAATAACTAGTTGCTTTCTTGTGCTGCAAAAGAATTCAATCATGCTGATAGTAAAAACCACATCGCTCGCAATGTTTGGTGCACTTTGCAAATAGCTGGGGAAAGTCTCTTGCATAATTTGAGCTGGAGTGTGCATAATGCTAAATGTGTCTGCCAATGGAACTGAAAGAAAACAGCTACCCCTGTAATGTAGGAGAGTTAAGGGCTTACAAAAAATAAAAATTTGGGACTTTTTTTCTCCCTTTTGTTTATAAAAACAAGTTCATGCTAAATTCTGACTCAGTCTAATGTTGTTGTCATTTTTTCTTGACTTAGTGTAAGTCCTGAGAAAATGATAACAGAGATTAATTTATATGAAACCGCATGGCCATAAGAATACATAGGAAAAAATACTGGGATTTCTATTTGTCTGCAACGACTGTTGAGCTCTTGGGCTGTTCAGCCCAGGTTCATGCACCTTGGATGGAATTTTGTCCCTTAGTTCCACAGAAAAGCAGAGTCACAGTGACATATTTTAAATGTTTCTAGCTGGGAGTTTTTTTGTGAGTTTTAAAAAGATATTTTAAGGCTTTTTACAACACTTAAACTGATTATTTTAATGGCAGATCTAAGCTAAAACAATGCAAAAATGCTTTGGATATGTGCAGGCAAATAAAGTATTTCCACAATTATTTTCTGTTAAATGTGAGCAGAATGTGTACAGTTCATCATTTTTAAACTGCTTGCTACAGCCCAGCCCTATCTTTAAACAGGCTGCCATGCACTTCTCTGTGCATCAGGGCAGGTCAGGGCTGTACTGATGAAAAGATGCCATCAGTGAGGATATTACGATTTTCAGAGTGCAGTTAGATGAGATAAACTGGGTAGTTTTAAGGAGAGGCCTTAGAGATGAGAGTGAGTACACCCTGTGAAATTCTGCTAAATTAAAGCGTAATCTCTGGGGAAGACCTTTAGAGATGACTGGAAGTGCCATTATTCCCCTCAGCTTGGTGCTTCAAAGGCACTTTTTTTTCTTCTTTTCCCTTCTGTGAGCAACTTGTTCTCAGGCAGCTTGAAATGAAAGCTGGCTGAATTTTTCCTTTTTCAAAGAGTAATTCAAATGAGGACTGAGTCTTAGTCATAAAGTTACTGCACAAAAATTTTTTATTCACTTTGTTTTTAATGGAAGAAAATGCAAACTTAAATAATGTCTGTAAGATTTTCCTTTTTTGGTCAACTTATTTGGTTTTTTATCTAGAGTAAAAATGTTTATCTGAAGCTGCTTTTTTGAAAAATTAGTCATTTACTGTTTTAGTTTTAGTTCTATAATGACAACAGAAGCCTAAAACACTGTAAATTTTGCCAGAAATGAGAAAAGGGAAAAAAAAAACCACAAAGAAAAATAGCTGGCATATTCCTCTCAGCTCTGCTGAAAAATATCTATCTTAACTCATTTGTGAAACACAGCCAAAGATATTTTTGGTCAAAATTTGAACAAGTTTTTTGAAAATGCTTCTTTGTGTTCAAAGGGCAGTAGCCTGTGCAGAGTAGCCTAAAAACCCAATGCAGAGCTGCTTACTCCAGTTTTAGGTGGGAGCTCGGCATTAGCAGCGTCCTTGACATCAAATGGCTGAAGCACAAGCGCAAAGCTAAATAAAGCCTAAATGTAATGCTAAATAGCTGCATTGACACTTCATTAATTACTAAATTAATGCCTTTAGCAAATAGCCTGTCTGCACACTCAGGGTCTGTTTCCTTCACAGATCTCTCCAGGCAATATTAACAGCTAGAGGAGTAAATACAATTACAAAGGGTGCAGATTTGACTGCCCGTGGCAGTACTGATTGAGGTGATGAGGTAAAAACCTTTAAAGGTGTCGATGAGGGCAGCATTAAGCTCCCCTTCTGTGCGGTAGTGCTATAAGCTGTCATTACATCGGGCTTATGCAGGAGTGAAAAGCTTGTGTTTGAGGTGCTGTTTTATTTAAATACACGTCTCTCTGACACAGCAGCCACCAAATCCCTGGCTTCCAAAGTGGAGGCTGACATTAGGTCTTTGTCTCAGCAAGTGCATTCAAGTGCAGCAGCCACTGCGTGGGGAGCCCTGTGCCTGGACAGGAACAGCTGCAGCACAGGACTGCCATAGGATCACTTCTTTTTGCAAATGAGAATTTCACTGAGAGGTTCATAATGTCCATGCTAAAAAGAAAGTTTTAAAACAGAGATGTGAAAGTGGACCAAACAAATCTGTTTTACCCTGGTGAAGAAATTTTTGCATTCTTTGGAGCAGAGAAGAGGGAAGAACCTCCCAGGCTATCATAAAAAAAAAAAGTATCTTGCAGATTCAAAGCTTTGAACCCTGGTAGGAGCTGGAGGGAGAAAATGTGATTTACTGGAATATCTGCTAATAAGCAAACCGTGCCATGATTATTATAAGAGAAGATCACAGCCTGTTTGCAGAGAGACTCCCTGTCTCAGATAATACACGACTACATACCCAGTCTGCTCCCTTTATCTTCAAACACTGTCCAAACCCAGAGCTGGGACACTTTGGTTGCAGCTTTAGAATTCTTCTCATCAGTTTACTACATGTTCACATCCACAGAGCCTGAGGGATGCAGCCAAATCCTGGACCATTTTAAGTCTGCGTCTCAGACCCAGGACTCCTCTCCATTGTCATGGGAGGTCATTTTACCCACATCAAGATTCCTTCAAGCCAACTTTCTTCCAGATTTCAGCTGGTTTTAAGAATAATTCTGTGTCCATAAAGAACAGAAGTTTCACCTCAAAAAGATCATCACTGTTATGGTCCCTCCAGCTTAGCAGCTGGGAACCCAAAAGGCATGCAGGCACAGCATCCCTACAGAAGAGAAGTGCCATTTTAGGCACTTGTTCCAATTTCCACTTAATATAGATGTGCTGGCCCAATCTCGTGCTGACAGGTGAATACTGGTGGAAAAGCTTGCAATTAGAGCAGCAAAGTTCTGCTTCCCCTGGGAGGGCTGCAGGTGCCTCTGTGACTCCAGCAGAGATCTGGGTAGGATCCAGCAGACTTTTTTTTTTGTTGGATATCTAGCACAAAATCCAAGCACAAGCCACTCTCTTAGCATTTGCTTCTTTAATCTGCATGATGGGTCACTAAATCTTTGATTCCCAAGGAAACCAGACAATCCTTCATGGAGGTGACCATTTGGTTGGACAGACTCAGTTTGAGATCTAGTGATGAGATGTACTAGACTGGATTTTATTTTTTTTCTGGTCATCCCATGATTGTAACGAGGCAGCTTCCCCTTCAGCAGGCTGCTGCCAGGTTGCAGTCTGAAAACACCCCTGTGGAAAGGGGGAGCATTTTGGTGTCCAGCCTTGCTCACCTCTCACTGGCATCATACAAAGCCAGGGCACTGCTGGTCTCTCCTGGGGCTGTGGGTGTGCTCACACAGGGGCTATCCTGTTCTGGGAGGTGTGTGAGTGCATAGCAGTTCAGGTGCTGTCCCAGGAGCCAGGGTTTGGGTGTCTGGCTCCCGAGGGCAAGTGGCTCAGCCCAGCTGCGCTGCCAGGGCTTGGCTGCTGCCGGCAGGGCCGGGTGCAATGGGCACTTGCCACCATTCTGGGCTGCCAGCTGAATTCCGTGCCATGCTGTGGAGCCTGCCTGCCTGCCAGCTTGTCTCAAAGCAAGAGCAGTATAATTAAACACGAGATTTAGTGCCTTGCTGGACTGGGGCCTCAGTTATTACAAAGTCCCATATTTCTTGATTATTGACAATGGCGGAAGGATATTTGTACCATCACTGATTATTCAGCAAGGAACAAATGCATTAAAGACACAACAAAGATAGCAAATGGTTTCTAAGCCTTTGCTAATACTTTATGTGGAAGTAACAGGATAAAAATTATTATTTAACAACCCTAACTCCATCACATATCATAAAACATATGCTTTACACGTACTTTTTAACATATTATTGTCATGATCAGTGCAGCATGAATAGTCTGTAAAAATCATATTTTTAAAATTAGATGATACCATGACTGCTCCAGAGATGTGGAAGATGAACTGCCTAATAAAGCTTATGAAAGATATTTTTCTGCATACTGCTTTAGAGGAACTAAGCAGTTAAAATGTGAGCTGCTGTCTGCCATTCCAAAAGTGCACAAAATCAGTTTATTGTCAACACATGTCAATATATTTACTTGCACTGAGGAAATGGCTTCTGTTGATTGTTTTCAACCAGGCTGATGCCTGTATGCCAGATTTGCAAATCACATGCCACTGCTACTCTATTTCTGGCAGAAGAAAGCGGAGCTGTAACTGCAGTACTGGAAAACGTCTGTCTTTCACAGCCACCTGACAGTATTCGCAGACAGGGATATGAGACTGCAGCATTGCTTCCAGGGATGCAATGAAGAAATTCAGACTGGTCTTTCAGATGAATGAATCTTTCAGTTATAAATTGTTTGGGATGCTTTTATGTTTAGCTTTTATCAATAAGGTAACAAGCAGCAAGAAAGCATCAAACTCAGCAGGACTTCCAAGCTATTTACAAGTAGTAGCTGGTTTAAGGGAATTGCATGGTATTGCAAATGTAGGCACCTCACATGTGGAGTGGAGGAAAGCTGGCTGCAAGGGATCCCTGGAGGTCATGTTGTCCAGTCCCATGCTCAAAGCAGGACCATCACTGGCCCTGAATCAGGTCAGCCATGGCCATTGCGCCAGTCTTCGGGAGATTAAATGTAAGTCTACATACAGCTCATCCATTAGGTACACAGCCCGCCTGTGTCTTTATGGATGTTTCCATTTCCCTTACTTTCTTGCCACGAAATCCACCAGCCTGTGGTTTGCCCATTAGCAAATCCCAAAAGAATTAGCCTTCCAGGAAAACAAAATTTCTTACCTTAAGCTGGAAGGTCAATGGAAGCTCCAAGGGATTTTTACCTACAGCCACCTGATTCAGATTTTCCCAGGAGTGAAAAGGAAGAGCGTATTTCCTCCATTATCACTCCCATCTCAAACACTCTCTGACTTGTAATTACTTTATCTTAAGGAAGGGTCCAGCACAGCACAATTTAATTGCACACACATTCATGCAAATGACATATAAGAATCAGGAGCAAAGTGTGCAAAGCAGAGTCAAGCAAACACAAATTATTTTGTGTACATTATGTGAGACTCTCTACAAATACTTTACTTGTTTACATCTACAGCATTATACACCATGTTCAGAGACATTCAACTTTTTATTATCCCAAACAGATCCTACTATTTCAGATTTAATGGGACTTTTCACAGGGAGGATGGTCCATATTCAGGACTGGAGCTTGTTACTGCAACAGAGTCTGGAAAACAGCATGTGGAATCAGTCAGTACCAATGTCTAGAAGAAGAATAGGCTCAGCCTTGAATGTTCATGTTGGATATTGTCTGAAAAGTTGCCCGTCATGTTACTGCTTGGAGGCTCTGGCAGTCAGGGATGACACGCTCCGGCTTCCCTATTAGCCCCCCTGTGCCGCCGGGACAAAGGGAACGGCAGGCTCCCAGCCAAGCACATACATTTGCAAACTGCCGCCAGTCAGTTCCCAAGGCCAGGGGCTGGATGCCATTGACAAAGAGATGTGAACCACAGGCATAGCCTGCTCCGCTCTCCCTGCCGAGCGAGCGGCGCTTCTCATGGAGATCTATAGGGCCTGCTCTCTCCCCCTCAGTGCCCACAAAGGGCTGCCCAGGACCTGCTTCTGATTTTTTTAGGTTTTAAACCTGTCCCTTCCACCCAGCAGAGGAGCCACCAGAGCATCATACACTCCTTGCCAGGACTCCCTTCGGCCACAGATCAGTGTAGGTACATTTATCTGCCAATGCCCACAGCACCGCATTCTTTAATCCACAGCGTGGGAGATCAGACCTTGATAGCCCACACTGGAATCTCAGTCTACCCAATCTTGTGGGTAGATGGGAAGAGCAGCAGCACAGCAATGGAGGAGCTCAGGAAAAATCAAAAAGCCATGCAAAAGACAGACACCTGAGTAAAAGCCTGGCTCACTTTTTCTTGACTTGCATTTTGCTGCTTTCCTCCAGCAAAAGCCTGTAGGGCTGAAGGGAAATGAAGGGGAAATCCTCTGTGAACTGCAGCATCCAGCTAGAGGTGCCCAGTGTCCAGGCCCACGCTCCTGTCATGCTGCTATCCCAAACCATCACAAAACCAAAGTGAGATTTTTTTTGCCAGTGTTACTAGCCATGAAACTGCCCTGAGCTGATCCAGACCAAATTTCAGCTCTCAATGAGTCAGCTGGGCCTCAGCATAGCCTGTGTGTTAAGGAAAGCCCTGCCTTTGTCAGGGTGAGGGCCAAGCCAGCCAATACCTCCTTCTCTGGAGAGAAGCTGGTGGGTGTCCAGCACACAGCACCAGCCCTGTGAAAGGCAGCCGTGATCCCACCATGCCTCCTGCTCCAATTGTCCAATACAAATCTGGAAAGTGCCTTGAAAAAGGTTGCTGCTGGGACCCATGAGAGCAAGAGCCAGAGAAAAAACCACCACTCCAAGCAGCCTGTGTGATGACATTTGCAGTTCCTGCTCATCCATAGAGGGGACCAGGGCACAGGGAAGAGTGATGCCCTGCCTTTAGAGTGACCAAGTACAAAGAAAACCTTTTTTTCCAGCACCTTCCTGACAGCACATGCTTTCCCTGCCTTCTTCACCCTTTGTCCCCACCTCATTTTTTCCCATCTCTGTGCCTGTGCTCAACTTCTCTCTGCAGTGCTCCAGAGGCATGGTGAGGACACTCATTCTCAGCCAGCCCCTTATCAGCACTAACTAATGGCTTTTCAATAGCAATTGGGACACACATACTTGGTCTTCTCATGCAGGACATGCCACTGAAACAGAGGAGTTGTAACACTGGACCTAACACTGGCTGGATCCAAAAAGCATCTTATTTAGAGATTGAAAATACTAGCCCAGCTTGGAAATTGTGCTACTCATAGCAGAATTTCATCCTTACCCTGTGACCTCATCCTGACGGGGTTTTATATGTGGTTCTACAGATAGTTTTAGCCACACTCATCTGAAACCACATGAGAATCTTTCTTAGACCACAGCTTTTCCTGAGCCAAGAACTCTAGACTGTGGTTCTAGCTATGAATGCCTCCACTGTACTACAGCACTCTTGCCTTTCCCCACCTGGTTATGAAATGGTGGGCTGCAACATTCCTGCTTCCCTAATCACCAGTCAGGCCACTTCAGCCAAAGCAGCCCCATCTTGATGTACACAGATGACATTCAGTCCATTGCAGCAGCAATGGAATTATCTCTTCTTTTTTGCTGTTTTTTTGCTTCCTTCGTGCAGAAACAGATGGTGACAATCAAAACCTTCATACCTCCCAAGCACAAAGACTGAGGACCATGCTGGCTTGAGGACAGCATTACAAGTACAAGTTGTAGCAATGCTAGGAATTAAATCCCATAAGGGAAAAATCTGGCAGTTTACTTTTGTACGTTTACCTAAGAGAATGTTTCTATGAAACCCACTGATTTTTTTTTCCAGCAGAGTTTCATTCTTTCCACTGTGCATCTAACTGAGAATGCTTTGAAAAGTGTACTTGGATGCCGGGAATGCACCAGGCTGAAGGATCACTGCATTGCTGTGACACCCGACAGATTTTGCAGAGCAGACACAGACCTCACATCATCACCACTCTCAGTTTACTCTCACATTCACATCTTTAGGCTGGGGTCATCTTTAGTAACAGAAATAGAGTAGATTTCCCCTCATTTGCAAACCCCATTCCCAAGCACTGAGTAGTCAGATTGTGGACACATAGCAAATGCTGACTTTGCCCTTCTCCTCCTTTTTCTCCCTAAGACTCTTTCCTCTTCAGCAGCAATTTGAAGTCTTACTGCAGCCTTCTGGCTACAGTAAAAATCACAGGAATGAAAGCATTCTGGACATTTGTCTAGGTTTAACCCAGGTCTTCACAACCTTTTCTCCCTGTTTAAAGCTGAAACTTAAGGCGGTGGTAAATGCCATACTTTTCAGCCAGACCCACATCAAATGATAGAAAGAAGCAAAAATCTTCATTCCATCGTGCACTGCATTCAGAAAAATAAATACTAGGGGAGAAATCCCACAAGGCTGAATATGCACACACACATGCGAATGCAACAAATACGCAAACCCAGATTTTTATGGGCTGTGCTGTCAGCAGGGAGATTGTTTATAGTTGCCAGTAATTTATTGCTTTTAAATGCAATGTTGGAATGCAAATAACTTTCCCCATGCCCTTCTCTCAGTTATCTGCTCATGAATAGGGCTGAAAGGAACCCAAATCAGAGACACCACTAGGGAGGGTAAGGAGACAGGGATTGACTCAGCCTGCCCTCACTTTCTCCCAGCCCCTGGAGATGTCATCCCCTCACCATGGGATCTGCTCCCAGCTCAGTGTGAAGACTTGCTGCATAACTGTGTGGGTCATGATACTTAAAAACTCGTATCCCAGGCAATGAAATGGGAAGAGTGCTCAACCTACCCTGTAGCAAAAGTATTTTAAATGGCATTAAGAAGAAAAAGCCCAAGCTTATGGAATTTTGATGGAAAGTAAAGGTTTTTCCTTTTCCTGCAGGATAATCATCCATCCTGGTGCTCATCTCTTCTCTTTCTGCTACCTTTTCAGATCACTAGGATGGAGGAGGTATTGAAAAATGCCTTTCCATGCCTTTGGTGCCATTCAACACCAGAGCTGCTGACATCAATTCTATCATTGTTTAGTGGTGGCACTACAGTTTGTTATCATGATCAGAACTGTGCTTTCTCTTTATGCAGTTACAGACTGATTAAAAACCTTCCCAAGGGTGCTTTCCCAGGCAGATGCCTTTGCCCAGCCTGCCCAAAAGACCAGATTGAAACCAACTGCTTTGCCAGCAGGTGTCTGCCAGGTTTGAATGCAAGGACTTACAGGAAGATATATAAAATAAGGAGGTCAGCGAGTTACTGTAGTACTGTACTCATGTAGTACTGTAGTCATGCTCACAGTGCTAACAAAAAAAGTTGTCTGCAGAGCTTTTAATCTCCATTCTCTGGTGATTTCACTGTTGGGTTTTTTTCCTCCTCCCTCCTCCCACAACATGAGATTTCTATTCATTTATATCTATGACAAGTTAGAGTTTAGATTCCATAAAACATTTTTGAGACTTACAGGTAAAAAGGCAGGAGCTAGCCCATCAGATACCTATGAATAAACACAGAACTAAAAAGATCTGCCTCATCTCTCAAACTGGTGAAAAGCACTGAAAGCAATGAAAGAGTTAATGGGATCAGGCAGATGTGAACAAAACTGTGGGACTGATCTCAAGCAAAAATAGCAATAGCTCATTAGCAAACATTTGAGTTGTCAGTTTCTTAGAGAAATAATGACGAAGAACCCTGGGCCACTAACTGTTCAAAAACAAAACCCCAGACCACAAAATAAACCAAAACAAATCATAATAAGTGTTTTTAAATGCCTAAAAAATGAACAACATTTTGAGCTTAACTTAACACCTATGAAAAATCTGAAAGTTCTTTTGGTGGGCAGAGCTTTGGAGCCAACTTTTCCACCTTCTCTGCACCACTTTGTGGATAAGAAAATCATGTCTTATTTTGAAGCTGAGGCTTTTCCGTGCTCACATGGTGGCAGAATGAGGGATGGGAAGGGAGGCAGTGACATCCCAGGGGCTGGGAAGGAAGGCTGTGGGACAAGGGAGTGGCAGCTGGCTGGGGAAGGCCAAGGGGAAAGGCTGCTGGAGACCAAAGAGGGACACAGACTTCATGGTCACCACGTCAGTTTGTGACTCTGTATGGCAGCCTGGTCTCTGCAATGCAGGTCAATATGCACATGGATAAGGTCAGAGCAACACTCTCATGCTAGAGCTAGCATGAGTGGGCCTTGGTGTGATGAGTTTTGGTTTTGTCACATGGCAAAAGAAATGACACTATCGACCCCTTAATTATTTTTATGTAAAGATAACAAGTCCAGAGTTTTAAGCACTTTAAAACAACTTGAGCTACCACAAGTAAGCTATCTATATTGTTGCTTCAATTGCTTCAGATAGATGAGTAGAACATTCATTTTGCTGGTTTTGTTTAAGTGAAAATCGCTGCAGGAGTCATCTTTTCACATAAGACTATCAAGATCATTATTATAATTTAAGAAAACCTGAAAAGCAAATAAAGAAGATGCTAAAAACTCCAACATCCAGCAAGTTAGTTTTCATCAGGAAATTGTAAATACTTTCCTACCACTTAAAAATTTCAATTTGTCTGTTATAAGTAATTTTAAATTTTTTTTCTCATTCTTCTCATTTTCCTTCTTTTTTTTTTTTTCCACAAGGGCCTCCAATCTATGAGGAAACATTTTTTAAAGTTAAGAACTTGAAAGCTAAATATATGCCTTTTGGGAGAAAGTGCAACATCAGGGAGATGGTGGGAAGTGTGACTGTTCTCACCACTTGCAGGTTATGGTGGTGACTTAGTCCCTGGAATATCAGCCTCCAAGTCTTCACTTGGTAAGCTCAGTCCAGTCTTACTGAGGTGAGTGGGATTTTTGTCCCTCGGTCCATTTAATGTAAGATCACACCCTTAAATTGAACCCTTACCTTACAGTAGTCTTGGGAAGATGTAGCTGTCTTTTTGACAGACAACCTGCTTTCTGAAGGGCTTTTGGCATAGTGCAAAACTGGACTCTTGGTCCAAAGCAAGTGATATAACATTGATGTTGAAAGCCTAAGGCACAAGGGCACATTCTCTAGCAAAATGGGGGATGCCCTGCACCTCAATGGGCTCAGGTGGCTTTCATTCCATCATCCTAAAGCCTGTTCTTTCTGAGCGGTTCAACACTGAGAAGCACCATGAGATTTCACATATAAATGAGTTTTATCCACAACATTTTACAAACTGGTTTTGAGGGCAGCCATGTGTTGTACCATGCCATATCTCCAGGAGCATCCCAGACCTGCCCTTTCCTAGGGATCCCTGAGCTGCATTTCAATCTCCTTCATTTTCATATGACCACGAGAAGCTAAAAACAGAGTCCTCAACCTTTGGGGACACTTCCTAATTCTTAATTAACTAATCCTCTTTCTGCTTCCAGGAAGGATTCACCTGAGGTAGTTTTCCCCTTGCAGAGAGGAGGGAGCAGCCCATTACTACAGAGCAGCTCAGGGATCACCCCAGAGGCGCCCCAGGGCAGTGTCCTAGGCAGGAGTTGCATATTTAGCTTTAAAAGCTCCAGAAAGTTTCTGGTCCAGACTTAAGACTGCAAATGGAAATTGGTTTCCCTTTATAAAGATTATTAACATCTCAAATGTCCCCTAAAATCCTGTGCATTTTTCAGGTCAAATTAATGTCAGCAGTTCAACCCAGAAAGTATCACAGATGCATGAGTTAAACATATTTAACTGGAATTTGAAGCAATTTCTCTGCCAATTACTAAACTCCAGGCTGTGCACTGAAAAATCCTTCATGGCTCAATAGGTATCAGCAGCATACAGTAAAATGCACCTGCCCTCCCTCTTCACCTTCCATGTCAGAAAGAATATACTATTTAATTAAGTTAAAGGGAAGTTTTTATGTACTTAATGTACCCAACAATTCATTAAGTTGTGTTTTATTGAACACTGAGTACTTTCTATCTAGCAAATAAAAAATTAGTGCAACAATTACCTTGAAAAATGCTGTGGTGCAGTTCATTTGGAAAATTTTAAGCTGTCACCACTTACTAAAAAGAGCCAAATGACCACGTTTATAGTATATACAATCCTACATTGCAGCTAATACAGTTTCTGAAACAGCACTTCTTAGAAAAGAGACTGCACATTTATGGAAGTTTTTTGAAGAGTTTATCTTCATTTTGAAAATGCTCACACTGAAAATGTCTGCATTTGCTTGGACTTGTATTTCTTGGGAATATTTCAGATTTGTCAATTCCTCTGCTTCCAGCTTCTTTATGGAAGTCTAAGTCACAGGTACTGTATAACCCCTACATATATGTAATATATAGAAAGAGGGTTTGCTGTAGAAATGGATTGCATGCAAACTGGAGCTGGATTGAGCATACAGAATGAAGATAAAGAAACCAAATTAAATATGTTATTTGCCACACTGGAAAATCTATAGTATGCATTTGTTCATTTTTAATTATACCAATAGTGGAAATTATGCCAATCAGCAGAGACAAATTAGGCTTCGGATGGAAAGCAAAATTCAGGTCAAGCACATAGTTGAAGGAAAAAAAATTATATAATTATATATTGCCATTTGCATCCTTAAGACTCAGATCTACTAGTTATATGGAAAACGAATTCAGATTCCTCCAGATACTGTGGAAGTCTCCATTTCGATGTCCTCCTGCACAACACTGCAGGCTGTTCTGTCCTTGGAACACTGCTGTTCTATTCTGTGGTAAGTAAGCAAATTTATAGAAGTATTCATGATGGAATACTCTGATTTCTTTGAGCATATTCTGCTGACAAGATCAATGTTATAACAATCATTTAAACTTTAGTGTTGAAAACTACTTCAAATAAATGAATCATTCCTAAACATTGTAATGTTCATCAAAATGAAGTAAATATATGTGAGGATATAATTATGTGATTATTATTGTTAAACAGCTTTTTGGTTTTTGGTGAGTGAAATGACTTTTTAACTACTATTATTTCATCACTCAGGCAGAAATAGAATATATTCTTTATTCAGAATAACAAGGGTTGATGTGTATTTTTTAAGTTAGATTCAAAATATGTCTTGTTTTTAATAGGCTAAAGTCAGTAGCTTCCTTCCTATTCAGCATTTTACACCACATTTACCCTTCTGAGGAATGCTGTTAAATACCAATTGCCACAGCCTCTCTGGGACTGCCCAGAGAATTGCAGCCTGTGCCCACAGTCTGCTCAGCATCAGTTCAGGATTCTGGTTGATCCTTTGCTAAACTAACTCAATATGTATTTGTCTGGTGGCTTGGGATATTTTTCAGAAGATACCTTTGAAATTATGAGGCTCGAGACAAAAACACACATAGCAGCAGAGCTACTGTAAATGTCTCATTCGATACTTTGGCATGGTCTAAATATCTGGATTGCAAATGGTCATGTGGAGAAGGGACAGAGGATAGCAGAGTATTTCATGAGAAACATGACTATGCTGCTCCTGCCCAGGGAAAATCATCCCATCTCTGAAATACACCTAGATTTCTTTATAAAACTGAAATGGATTCCTGTCCATTCAAGTAATTTTTAGTCACTGAAACAGTAATGTAATAATTTAATAGACTTTTAATACTGTTCCTTACAGCTATTATGCTTTCTTACCTCTCTGCCAACTAAACTATTGAAGATCATTTATTTTAATGTTCATTTGTTATATAGCATGTTTTCTTGTTAAAGGGAATGCTAAAAATGCAATGTATCAATTTAGAATGTTGTGCAGTGTTTTAACCTTTTCCGCATTTGTGAGATTTACTGTATAACAGTAGCAGAAAAAATGAAGGAAGGTTTAAATTAAAATTCTTAGGTAAAATACACTGCTCACTGTGTACAGCTCACAACCCGGAGACAATGCTCTTCTCAGTAGTTGTGCTCTGTCAATCTCTGTCCATTTTTGCAATCTTCATTTGAGAAGAGAGATGGGTTCTTCCCCAGTCACGTCTCCTTCTCTCCCAAAGCTTCCAGCTCCGCAGAAGCACGCGTCTGCAGAAACAGGATGGTATGATCAACCCCATCCCCTCCACGGCACTGTGCACCTCATATGAGCACATTCCTCAGTGCACAAGCAGTAATGAAATAACTGCTTTTTCTAACAAATTAATGCTTTTCTTTTACACTTCTTTGCAAAGCATAAAGATATCGCTCAATCATGCAGGAAAAGGCACTTGGCCAGTATCTGCTTCCATAACCATAAACTCAAGCACATCCCGTAAGGCTGTGTATGTGGCGGGGTGCGATGTTTGTGGGCAGCTCGGACCCGGGCGGTCGGCGCCGCTGCCCGGGGGGATGCAGGGATGGAGCCCGGCCGCTGTGTTACAGTGACTCCAAGCGGATTCGGGGAGATACTGCCGTGCCCGAGACAGGAAAGGATACTTGGGGCAGTTTGAGTCGAGCCAAACTCCACTTTGGTGCCTCCTTAAGCTCCTGCACGGCTTTATCCAGCACCGGCGTTTGGCCCCACTGATCTGAAGTTTATGTTTACGTGCAGGCCTGCCTCTGAGTCCTTACATTCAGGTTATATGTAGTCAGAGATACAGACACAAAGAGGTTCTGAAATCTAATTTTGTATACTCTTAAGCACATCTTTGTCTGTTGAGATTGTGCACCAGGACTGGCTGTGGGAGTTGGCAGGCGCAGGTATGCCCAGCTGTGGGCCGCCTGATACCCCCTAAATACTCCATGGCCTCTACAGCAACCCACTTGTCATGAATTTGCCCCTGTAACCTTCATTCATTACTTCTTGAAATTTTCTGAAAGGAATGGCCCACTCACCATCCTCATAGATGTCAAGGTGCTGTCCAGGCCACTTTTTCTTTCATATTTTTCACTCCAAGATCTTACAGGAATGATATCTTTATAGAAAATGCCCACATTTTAGAGCAGAAAGGAATACCTTTCACAGCCACCTCTGGAGGTAAACTCAGGCACTTCTCCATATAATTTATGAATAAGTCTGTTATGATAAACAAGCAGTGAGAAAACTACAGAACTTCTCAAGATTCACTGTGCTTTAAAAGGCTTCTTTGGGCACTGCCAACCAAGTAGAGAGAATGAATTTTTGGAAGCATTCATTAGCGTCCAGGTAGCGTGCTGGGATTTGCGTGTCCTCCTAGCCCCAGGTGAAAGGTAATACTCACCTAGCAAGCACTGCCCCATCAACATTTGTAATTGAAGCTGCAGGTGTTTGTGCTAGGCAGCTGTCTGCTACCCTACCCCAATCCAGATCTGCAGACCAGAGTCTTCCAAGGGGAACATACATCTGGTAGCAGGACATCACAGCCAGCTGTGAGCTACCCCTGCCCAGCTGGGAAACCTCTGGAGGCAGAGGCAATATGCCCCTGGGGGTCCTTACCCATCCACCACTGCCATCAGGATGGCAGTGCTGGCCACCAAAAGTCTCACTGAGGGGTGCTCAGGTCATGGATTACAAAAAAACACAAAAAAGTGGTGCATCTGTATTCTGTCTCTTACCCTTGTGTGAAATAGGTATGAATAATTTCAAAGGTCTGGAAAAATCTGATTTGGGAGAGCTTTAAGTGCCCTCTGCTCAGATCTAAAATACACTCCATAGAACTGCTCTGTCAGCTGCACTATGCAGTCCAAGTTTCTTCAGGTTTTTCTTATAAACAAGTTTCATGAAGAATTTTAGGAACAGTCAATATCCATCTCCCGATCTTCATAGGTAAGAGCAAGAGTGTGCCTCCAGTAAATTGCTGGCACCTAATGAAAAGGCTCAATCATTCCATGGAGCCCAGCTTGGCTCATTTAAAACAGAAAACAACTCACAGAGCTGCCACTGCTCCATAGTGAGCAGTCATTATTAAATGAATTCTCAGGGGCAAACTTGGTTGCGGTTGGTCAGTCATTTAAATATTCCTGTTCGGCTGCCTTCATGCTGTCCAGGACATGAAGCAAATGAAGCCTGGCTGTTACCCAGATGATCCACGATGTTGTGACCAGATGGAACTTCACTTACAACATGTGTAGGTGCCTGCTGGACAATAAACAGGCTTTCGCTGTCTTTTGCTCTGATGAACTCAAGGGGGTTACTGGCAGGTTGAAACAATCACAGCCCCCAAAAGATTTATTACTATTTTTCAAATTTATGCCAGATAAGCAGAACAGCAACAACAAAAACAAAAGGTTAAATGGATGTTTATTTTTTGTATTAGTGCTGATTTCTAGTTTTCCCACTTAACCTGGAATCAGCAAAAAAACCAAACTGGTGTATCTCTGCCCATATGTTTGTGTTTGGTTGGTTGTTGGTTTTTGAGTCTTAAAAATATTGCAATAGCTGCAAACACAGTTTATAGATAAAGCAAAAAATGTTTATAGCCTCATTTCCATGAGGAGGAGTGCTTGTGTATGTGCACACAGGAGGGACAGTCCCCCCGCCCCTGCCATGTGTACTTCTGCACAAGTGGTCATCCTCTCTTCCAAAAGCTTGCAAGTTAACTGGACAACTTTCGTTAAATACCATGTGAATTCTTATAAATATAATGAAATTAAAAAAAAACCAAAACAACACAGAGATAGAAGGAAGAAAGAGATTCTAGCTTGCGCTGGAAGGAAAGAAGCAATGCAAGCTCTCCCCTTGCTATGCAGCAGGAATTTGATAAAAGGGAGAGATGTGCACATATACACATATACACATTGGGACTCTTCCAGTTGCAGGAAAGACCTTATTAGACACCAGAGGAGATGCAGATCCATGGCTAAACAATGGCCCTATTGTGCTGTTCCTCAGACCATGGGCATGTCAGAGAATCACAGCACCATTTATGTTGGAAAAGACCTCTAAGATTAAGTCTAACCTTTAACAGATCACCACCTTGTCAACTAGATCATGACATCCAGCCATTTCTTGAACATTGACTCTACCACTTTCCTGGCAAGTCTGTTCCAATGTTTAACAACCCTTTCCAGAGTTGTTCCATCACAAATTCTCCCTGATGTCTAACCTAAACCTCCTCTAGTGCAACTTGAGGCTGTGTTCTCTTGTCCTGTTGCTGGTTGCTTGGGAAAAGAGGTCAAACCCCACTTGGCTACAGCCTCCTTTGCAGGACTTGAAGATAATGATCAGGTCTCCCTCAGCCTCCTTTTCTCCAGGTTATACACCTCCAACTCCCTCAGCTGCTCCTCATATCACTTGTACTCCAGACCCTTCACCGGCTCTGGACTTGCTCCAGGACCTCAATGTCTTTTATGACAGTGAGGGGCACAAGAGTGGACACGGGATTCAAGGTGGGGCCTCACCAGTGGCCAGTACAGGGGGACAATCACTGCCCTGATCTTGGTGACCACAATATTCCTGCTACAAGCCAGGATGCCATTGGCCTTCTTGGCCACCTGGGCACACTCTGGCTCATGTTCAGACACTTTCAATCAGCATCCCCAGGTCCTTTTCTGCTGGGCAGCTGCTCTGCCCCCAGCCTGTAGCACTGCAAGGGTTTGTTGTGACCCAAGGGCAGGGTCTTGTTGAATCTCACATGGTTGGCTTTGGCCCATTGATCCAGCCTCTCCAGATCCGTCTGCAGAACCTTCCTGCCCTCCCGCAGATCAACACTCCTACAGAACTTAGTGTCATCTGTGAACTTACTGGGAGTACACTTGATCCCCTCACCCAGATCATCAACAAAGACATTAAAAACAGGACTGGGTGTAGAATAGAAGGACTGGGAAGAGATCAAAGCTTATGCATAAACACCAGTTGTTCTCTGCATCCTCAGGGTTTTTTTGTTGGTTAATGAAGTCTCTAGCTGTTCTCAGCCACAGAAGGGCCAGAACCAAACAGCTTTTAAATTTAATCCCCCCACTCATGACAAAGGATGCAAAAGCTACAATCCCAACACCCACACTTTAAATGAACTTTAAAGGTCAGTTGCTTTATTGCCCCCCGCTCAGCTGTAACATCCAGTTCTAGAAGCTGAGCACTGATGGTACGAGCACCCCCAGTCTGCTCCTGGAAAAATTAGTCTTACTTAGCCAAAACCACTGTTGAAACTTGCACTAATATGTCCAGTTTTTAATGTAGGGAACACCCTTCAGATCTGTTCCAGCAGCTCAGCTGTGTGGGGAGCAATATTCAGATGAAAAGTTGTAATGAACAGCTGGCAATTTTTTCAAATGCTTCTGCTGGCTCTCAAACAATTATGTAACAATGTCTCTGCAAGGACAGAAATATCTGCTTCTTTCAAGAAAGAAGGTGTAAAACAGGCACAACAGTGCCTGTTCAATATGAATCATGTTATTATCCTGTAGGTTTTCACAAAGGATATGTTGATGTCTGGAAATGCCTCATTTGTACTGCAATGATTAAAAACAAATCACAGTTGCCAGAGCAGATGAACTTGGCAGCCTATGCCTTTTAGTGATGCCATTCTGATGCTAAATGTGTTGGGAGCCTGTATCAATTTAATTTCCATATTTTCCTACTGTTGAATTTTATTCTGCTAATATTAACTCTGCTGTTCTTCCTCAAAAAAAAAAATTCTAAAGGCCTATCACATGTTTGTGAGGTTGAGAATTTTCAAAGGTGACTGGGGCATTTGTATTTTCATTTCCTTAAGCCAGAAGGAGAAGCACAAGATGATGGGAAAAGTTTAAGCAATAGCTGTATCTAAAACACCAAGGCCTATACAGGCAGACTAAGTTTCTTGTTGCCATGGATAGCTGGCACCAGAATGGAAATCATGCCATAGAAAACAAGGTGTGCTGTTGTCAAGGGCTGTGCCAGGGTTTCCTAAGGAAGGCATCTGTGATGGATGCCTGATCAGTGAGAAGGGGGAAAAGATTTGTCTTTTATACTAGTAAATGCAAACACTTTTAATAAGAAATTAAGGCGTAGAAACTAGTTTCTAAAACCAGATAAATCTTGACTTAGAAGTGTTTCCACATGGAATGTTTAATTCAGAAGGATAAACTACTTCAAACAAGTGGATATCCTGGAATAATGCTCATTTGAAATGCTCTTGCCACTTGGAAGTAGAGAAGATCTTCAAGACAACATGATCAGCCTTGGAGAGAAAAGAAGACAGAGGTTAAATATACATGGGAAAGAGGTATGCAGAGATGAAATTACCTGTCTCGTGTGTGTGAGATGCTTCTCTCTCTCTGTTGGACAGAGCACTGCAGCACCAGACCCTAGAGTCCATTAGAGATGTGCAGGCAGGGCAGTGAGCAGTGAAACCCTTGTGCATGGCTGTGGTGAGCACATTATACACAACCTGTTCCTGCCAAACCTGCTTTCTGAAGCCACTTCTGACCAGACTCCAGCGCCAGCTCATGTCTGCCTAATCCTGAGCAAGCAAAACCCCCTTTTAGTTCTGTGGGATAGAAGCCAGTGGTAAGGAAAGTGATGGAGGAGGTCAGTCAGGCTTTGAGAAGCTGAGGGCCAACACAAGATATAGAGATTTTAGTGATCTGTGGTTAAAGATATCTCCCCTGTTTCTGCAAAGCTAGCGTGAAGACTAGGTGTCCCAAGCTACATTGCCACAGTCCTGCCAATGAGGCACAGCTCCCAGCAGAAAAAAGTACAAAAGCTATATTTACACTGCATGAAAGTAAGTTGCATTAGAGCAGTAACTGAAACCCTTTGGTACTGTATAAATACCATCATCAAGCACTTTGCCATCACCATAGCACCCCTCTTGTCTCAAGAGACAACTGCAATGGTTTTAAGAATTCAGAAAAATTGCCACAAGCACACACAAGACCCCAAGAACAAACAGGAATATTTTCTCCAGCCCTTTATTTATATACAAGTCTAGGAGGACTCTTTGGCCTGGAATGTGGTCAGGGACAATTCCCTGTTTGCAAGGATTGAGAGGGGGAATCATGTGCTGCTTTTGGTGTTGGATTATGCTAAAACCAGTCTGGGTCTCCGACCCCAAATCAACATACTGATAATGAGGCAACTGGAGACCTGCGACTGGAAGTCAATCACTTTATACTATGGAAGTCCAGTCTACTCTCATATGACTCAGTTCTAAATATTCCTCCTTGGAGTGGGTGGGGATTCCTCCCTTGGGTAGGGGACATCCCCCAAGGAGACCCCTCAAGGCTGACTGAGATTAAGCCCTTGGTTGTTAGTATGGGTGAGTTACATCAACCTCTCCACAATTATTGTTTCTTTTTGCTAGCTTTAATAGAACTACTTTGATATAGTGCAATATCCTATCCACTATGAGTAACTTCAACTTTTACTAGCAAATAATTCTGACTAAGATCTTTTTGCCTAATCATTTATTATAAGAAATAATTCATTTTCATAGAAATATATCTGATTTGCCATCATTAAGATGGTGGGACAAAGCTGTACAAAGATCGCGCCTCTCTAATTCCTTAAACCATTGACAAAGTCTAAGGCTAAGACTGGATGTAGCTGCACCTAGAATTTTCTCTGAGAAGGCATTTGGAAAGCAAGGGAATTTCTGCACCTCATGACTCAACCAGAGGGCTTCTCTAATAAACTTCATCTGAGGACTACCAATCTCCCCACACCAGCAAGTGAAAATCAAACCAAACCAAACCAAAATAAAGAAGTTATGAGACATTATTGCAAATTAACATGTTTTTGTCAGAAAAATAACATGCTCTGTCATCAGTTCTCCTTCCTATAAGAAGCCTGGAAATCTCTAAGGGTTCTCGTGTTTTCTGCATGCTCTGTGGTGTGTAATCTCAGTTTATTTAGGAACTGAGGCTCTCTTCTAATTTTTTTTACAGTTCTGCAGACAACACAGAAAAAGGATTTCAAAACTTCTTAAGGGAAGTGGTAGTTGAAATGTTCCTTATCATGTAACATTCTTGCACAACTCTTTACTAACCACAGATGGTAATTTTTGCAGATTCTCATGTACTCTTGTATAATTGAATTGAAGAGACAATAAGGATCACCTAGTCCACCTTTGTACAGTGTGACCTCTTCTTAATTACTGCATTACACTTCTTAGTTTCTGGACTAATCCTAGAACTTCTGTTAGGCTATGGCATATTTTCAATTAAGAAAGATCCTTGATCTTGATTTAATATTAAGTGCATAAGATCCTGTCTGTTTTCTGCATAATTTGTTCTGACAGGATGTACTGTTAATAAAAACATAAATACCTTTTATGAATTGCATCTGTTTACAACATTTTCCCTAGACTGAAGATCTATCTTCTATCAGAAAACTTTTCATGTCTAGGGAGACCACAATTTGCCCTTGGTCAGATAAACTGTACTAACCAACTTGTTTACTTTCTTTTCACAAGGAGCAATTTCCAGATCTCAAATTACTTTTTCCTGGACGCACTTAAATTTTTAAGCCATCCAGGCAGTATAAATAGTCACGACAGTGAAGCATGAAACTGCACAAAGGCCTCATGGTCTCTCCTCAGAACTCTGGGGCATGCAGTGCATTGCTAATATACCAAGGTTCAGATTGCAGCACAAGATGTGGTGAAATATCTCAGATGTGGTCGGCTGGCATGGGAAAAAAAAAATCAAAAATGACAGAAGCACTTTTGGCTTCCACCCAGAAACCAAAAAAGTTAATCGAAAGCACAGGGACTGTTCTGCAGCCCAAAATTGCTGGCAAACTTCAGACTTAGCCCAACATCACTGACACAGACAATCCTGTGAAAAGCAGTACTTTCATGTCATGGCTTAACAGCTGAGTAGAGTTTCATTGCATATCTTAACATTTATTAAATTTTGTTCAAAATGCATAGCATTAGGAGAAAAAGGATGAAAATTTTTAAAAACTCTTTTTTTTCCTTCATAGCATATTATTGCTATTTTGAGACTAATATGAAAATTAAGATTTTATCCTCAATCTGTAAAGTGAAAGTAAAGTTCATATTTACTTTATATTAACAAGATTCACAGTGTATGAAATGCTGTCTTGGATCTTCATTGTTTATCTCGTATCTGCTATTATTTAGTGAACACACTGTTACTTCTTTTGAGTCTAACCTACAGAAACTTTCAGGGATTTTGGTTTCCTTTATAAGCAAAAAGTTAAGATTGGGCATCATTTCCATCAGAACCTGAAAATGGTAAGAAGCAAACAACAAGAAGAAATGTGTTTTCTAATACAGTCAAGCTCCCTCTGAAGCACTGCTCTTCCTAAAATGTTCCTGTTCTTTGTTTAATTCCCTATTAATTATTTCCTCTGTACATAGATTTGGGGAGTTTTCTACTTTTCCTTCCTGTTCTTCACACCCTTCTGAGTATTGTTTTCTGCCACATGTCCCTTACCACTGTGTTCACAAAGTACATCTGATTTGCACAGAGGCCTCTGTTGGAGCATCAGCTCCGGCTGTTTCCACCCCAAAAGGTGTGTGTGCTCTTGGTGCACAACTGCAGTTGTGTCTGCCAGCTGCAGGGAAGCTTTGCAGCCTCAGCAATTCAAATCCCCTCTCCCTCAGTTCTGCCCATCTTCCCAGTGAAGTTCAGAGGCATGACATTCTGTATGGACCAAAGAAAGTGAAGGAAAAAGAGATAACCACAGATTGCAAGTAGCAAAGATATAACTATCATCGAGAAGCCAAAACTCTGAAGAGCATTCATGTACAAACACCCAGCCACACATAGCCTTCATTATACATTTTTGCTGAGCAAAACCTTTGCTGTTGCCCCAGGGGCTCCAATGAAGGCATCTATGCAGGATTCCAGAGGGTGGCACTCCCCACTGCCTGTTCCCCAAGCTGGAGATGCACCTGGCCAGGGAGAGAGGAAGCCTGGCTGTGAAGGCCAGTGATCAGAGGCCTTCAGTAGAAGGGGAGTTCTGGACTCTGGTCCTTACTGGTAGCAATATTACACTTTTTATGTACTTGTTAGCATACCAGGTGACAGTGTGGCAGCAACCCAGCTGGCCCCCCCTTTTGGCCAGCAAGCATCAATGCTGTGCCTTTTGTCCTTGAAAATATCTGGAAACAGCATCTTCCCATGGACACTCTTCAAATTTTCTTGATCTTCACTCTTTGCTACACAATCCTGAGCCTGTGCATACATTGTCAGCCTCCTTCAACAGACCAAAATGCACCTGACCAAAGGTAGCTGCATGCCCACATAATTTCATTTCTTCCCCATCCAATCTCAATGTCTTTATTTTTATCTGATATCTCAGGAAAGCAAAATTCTCTACAGATCAATCAGACTTCAATATATGCCTCTAATTTTTCTCTATCAGAATAATTTCTGGTTCCTATTAAAGTCTTATCCCAAACTGAAGGATAGTAAGGATAGAGAGAGGGATATCCCAGCTGAAGGAATTAGTAAGATACTTTCCTGCATTTAGATTCTCCTGAATCTCTCCAGCTAAGAGCTTGAAATTTTCTATTCATTTTCACTGATGTTTATTTGCACCATGTAGTCTAGTTGAGCTGAACAAACCTCACAGAGAAATCAAATTAATTTTACCTGTGCTAAAAATTTTTTATTACGTAAGTGTCGGAAAATTGGCTCACCTTTGTTTTGTTTGGGTTGGAGGGGATCTGTAGGAATCTATAAAAATCAGAAAGTTTTAAGAAGGTAGTAAAAAACACAGGTTTCAGACAGCAGATTTGTGAATAGTGTTAAGGCAGCAGAAAAGTTTTCTAAGCTGTAGTGAAGACATAAGAAATAGAACAATAAGAGCTATGTAGATGAGCTTTCTAAGTTGCAACAAGTTTATTTAGCATATATTTTAGAAAGTTAATTATGAATAGAGCTCTGTGCTTTGTCTTTTATAAACGAACCATTGTATGAGAAAATAAACTGCTATTGTTTTAACCACAGCTACATGTGCTTCATACAGTTAGACAAAACTACTATCAATATACTTTTGCCCTATGTGATTGGCTGAAACTTAAACTGAGACTGTCTTATAGAATGTTGTAACATTAAGTTTCCTTAGCATGCTGTGTAAGCCAGCGAGCTAATCACATCTTCTGTCTCCATTGTCATAACAATGTAATGAGACTGATGTTGAAATAAACCGCTCTCGACGCTGATTCCAGTTGTCCATCCTGTTTGTGTCTGTCTATAAGCTGCCAACAAATAGGATCTACTTCCAAGACCCTGGGTTTTGCAACAGCTGGGACTGTAGGCCAGGGGAGACCTGGACAAGGATAGCTATAGGAATGGGATAAGGTGTGCAAACCCCTGTGGAAACACAGGCAAACGGGTGCATGGAGGAACAAAGAGGGCGGTAGGCAGAAAAGGCTATGAAGAGTCCTGTTACATGTAAACAGGTCCAATGAGCGTGTTTGTCTGTCTGAGCCCTGTGCATGAGCAGTCTGTCCCTCCCAGGGTGAGTGAGCTGAGTGAGGGGCTCTGCACCAGGGGCTGCAGCAGGGCTGTGGGTCACAGCCTGTGCCAGCTGCTGGGGGCGAGTGTCTGTATCTTCCCCAAAGAGTCAGGGGAGGGTGTGTGCGTGCTTGCCAACAAACTTCAAGCTGGACCAGCCAGTGAGTAAGGGGGCCTCAGGCTGGGGCATCACGCTGTCAGGGAGTCAGTGCTGCCATGCCTGAATGCCTTGTGAACAAGGGGTGGCTGTGGAATGAGATGTGAGTGCATGGGTGTTTGCAGTGAGCCTCCATCCGAACTAACCAGCAACTGGGACACCTGTGGGGGAGGCAAGGGAGGGTTGGATGCAGGCAAGTGACCATCAGAGGGGTCATGCTGGTGCCTAGGGGATCCCTGAATGCATGTGTGCTTATGCATCGGGGAGTGTGATGTGTACGCCTGCACCAGTGACTTTCTGCCTCTGCCAGTCCAAGCAGAGGGGACTCAACTGTCTCTGTTCCATGTCAGCTGTTGAAGGCAGTACCTTACCTGGAGGAGGTGGCCACTCAACATCACTTGACACCTTGCTTCTGTTCTAGACAGCTGAAGGAATTAGTGATTTGTGCATCTGACTTGTGTTTTTTTCCATGCTCCTCTTCCCTTTTTACTCTGCAGATGATTATAAGAGACAGTAAATTACTCCAATTAGGATCATCAGGCCAAGAATAATTGCTTTTCTACAACCTATTCTGTATGCTTGTGAACCTTCATGTGTGTCTGCAAAAGCATGTACCTGCATACTGAACATTTCTACTGGAACAAGAAAGGTGCATTTCTTATCAAAGACACCAGAAAAGTATTTTTTTTCCTGGTAGACTTCCACAAAAAAATGCCTTTGATGAGAACAAAGACCTGCGTATGATTTTCTGATGTGGTTGTGGATAGTTTTTTCTTACTCATTCACTGTGTAGGTTCAAATTTGCCAAAATGTCAGTGTCCAGTTTTCCTTCGGGAAGAGGATGGTCAGGGAACCGAATTGTGAAATGGTCCATGTTTCTGAACAAACTGCTGCGGTCAGTAGCTCTCCAACATGGTTCAAGGCTGTTGTTCAATTTATAGAAAGCTTTTTCTCCCAAATAAAACACATTGGAATGCAAAAGTTGCAGTTTAACCTAACACATCCTTGTGGTATTATAGCTACAGTATGCACACACACCTCTGTGGTGTCTGGTTCCTATTCTCTCTCCTGTAAAACTGATTATTAACTCTGTGACTGAACATCAATAGTTTAGAGAAAAATCAATAAAAAAACTGCACCTGTGTAGTCTGTACAAAACATACCTGCATGGCCCTGCCAGCTTTACACATTTTAGAGGAGAGATTTTATCTTTGCACATCATTTCAGAGATGCTCTTGTTGTTTCAAAATGGGTTCTTTCACCTGGTTGCAAGAGGCTGATCCCCACACAGGCTGAGGTGTTTGATATATTTACAGCTCTGCACAGAGAGCGGTGCTGGGTGGCAAATCCACAAAATCAGCACACTGACTTTCAAAAATTTTCACTATTTATTGCATTTTAGCAAACAAAGACATTAATGTTCATTGGCTACAAGTTACCTAGTTCTCTTATTAATTAATATTCTATCTTAATTGGTTGAATGATTTCTTTGCTTCTTATGCTAATTAGTGGATATAGTCAGTCCTTCTCTTCTTCTGAGTCGGTGGGTTTCTTTGGTCAGCGGTTCATGAGTTGGTGGTCATGATGTCTCCCTGCCAGAACTGCTTTTTACCCAGCTGGAGAGGAGTCAGCACAGTTGCCAAGTTGGCTCTGTTAGTTTATTCCTTGTTTTGTGAGATTGTAACGACCCACCCTTAGGAGTTCTGCCAAATGTCTCTGTGGCCTGTAAATCTGTATTCCTTGTGTCCAGTATCAGTTGTATATCCTTCTTCCCAAGCTTTGTTACTCTCCGCCTAGGACTGAGATCACTGAAGCATGTCAAGCCCTAAACTTTAATGAAACAATTCTACCAACAAGCAATTTATCTTTCAAAAACCTAGACACCACTCCATTTCCTGACACGTGCGTGATGTTTAACTCCTCCTTATATGGCTCTCCTCCCAATAACAGAAAACCACTACAAATTTTGTGCTGTTCTTCAGCAAAGCCAAAAACAACTGTAGAAAAGTTTAGGAAAGTCTTTTTCTCAGGAAAAATCAGAAAAACAAAATCACAAATACTACTAACGGCTTGGTTAGCTGCCTGTTTGTTGAGTAGCAATTATATTCTACTTATGTTCTACAGTGCCCTGTGTAAGTTTGTTACAGATCAGTCTCAGGCACAATTCCACAATCCAAACCATTCTTGACAATTTTCCTTTTAACAAGTGACTTCTTATTTGATGTAATGAGACATGCCATCCCTTTATTGATCTTACTATGTCAGAATTGTGCCAGTCTGTGTGCAGCTCTGCAGGGCATTTTGTTTCAGTATGCTTACACATGTCCAGTAGAAATCAGAAAGATTTCTCATTAAATCAAGTGCTCTTCTTTTTTTTCTTTACCAGGTTTTATTTCTCTTTTGGCACTATTTCAAAGTATCGTCAGAAGAACTTTTTTCTTTTATGGCGATGTAGTTTGCTTTTTGTCTACAACTTTAAAAATGAAAGGCTTGGAGGATGTCAATAATACACTTTACAAGAAAAACAAGCTCTAAAATACAATACTCTTAGCAACTAATATTTACACACATTCTTCAGTTCACTAGTAATCTACAGAGATTACCAGAACCCTTTTCTGGCAAAATAGTCTTTAATAACTATTCTTTAATAATTATTTATAATATAAACAAACTTTATTACACCTAACTAGATTTTTATTCCCATTAATTTTAGTCTGAAGCTGTTCCAAGGTGTAATCTCATGAAAATCAGAAACTTTCTTGTAATTTTTAGCCTTAATTCAGTCAGGAACATTCTGTATTTCGTGATTATGTTTAAACTTTACTTTTTAGTTTAAAAACTATGAACATATTTGCAGAGAGGAGATGTTTCTGTTTTAGCTCTTTCTTTTACTGGACTAGACAAAATAAGCACTTTTAGCCTCTCGTCAGAATACCCATTTTCAACTGTTGATCAGAATAGCTCCTTTCAGTCCCTTTTCCTGACTGCAACATCCTTTTGGCACAGACATGGACAGTCCAGTGCACTGCTGCAGAAAATATCTACTTCCTCAAGTGCCGGAGTTGCTGTTTCCCTCTCTACTGGATTCAACACATTTATAATTTATTAGCCTGCTGCTAATAAATAAACAGTATCTGATAACATTTTTCATAGTCTATTAATTATCTCACAGTTCAACTGCAGCAAGTCTCCCAACACAATAAATCATTGGATAGAATAAAGACCAGGTGTCTGTTCTGGCTTCAGCTGAAGTGACAGTTTGCTGACCCACCACTAATTTATCAAATATCCTTTTGTTATTTTTAAACAACAGAAGCATAAGCCAAACAAATTACATCTAATAAATGGCCAAGGTAACAAAAAAAAAAATGTTGATAAATTTGGAAAGGTAGGCGTCTTTGTAAGTCTCTGCCATCTGAGTTTTCTCCAAGACGATCTCTTATGTTCCTGGAAAAGCCCAACCATGCCCTGATTAGGAATAATCCCTTTCCCTGCGGGATCCTGAACTGATCCCTACTCCATCTCAACTTCACCCAAGGGTAACAGCTTAACATTGTGCTCAAATGAGTAACTGAAGATCCTTATTTTCCTCTTCCTGTTCCTATTCAACTGCAGGACACCTATTGCAATGGTTGCCTAATTCTCTTTGGGTGCTTGTGGAAAAGAATGAAAGCTTGGCTGGTATCAGTACACACAATGGCACTTTAATTTATTGCTTCATCTATTTGACTTCACCTCCTACCTCTGTGACTCATTCCAGTTACTGCTTATTTGGCCTCCTCCCTTTCCAGATCACAGAGCTTGCTTCAACAAACACCTATTCACATAACAAAACTTTCCATGAACAGCAGAATGAATGAAGCCTGCTTTCCTAGGGATTGATGTTGCTGATTCCCAAGCTCCATGCTCACACTGTGTGCTCCAGGATACCTTCACTATGCAAAACCAGCACTTGAAGTGGCCAGTGTGAGTCAGATACCTCCTGTTTGGCTCAGCACTCTACAGCCGTTGCACAGTTAGTCAGATATCAAGGTCTTATGGTGGTTGCCAAGGAGAATGTATTGCATTCCTTTGTCTAACTGGAAAATCTTTTAAAAAATACTTTAAAATTAAAATAAAGGGAGCTCCAATGGAGTTTTCTGTTTCCTGGAACCGTGAATTTAGAAAGAATGGATAGCCAAGGAAAATAAAACTGGGCATGCATTTGAAATGACTGCTGAAGAGTTAGGGACAATGCTCCTGGCAGATCAAATGTGTATTTTTACTGTATTGTAAAAATACACACGTACACATGTACACAGTATTTTTACTGTAAGCATACATGAGAAGATTACTAAACTTCCCAACAGATTAATGGGATGATTAGAAGGGAAATGATCACAGATGAGCACTTTTAAATTTTATTTCTTTTGGGGCTGTGTATGTGTTTAATTGCTTTTACCTTTGGAGGGCGAGCACAGCTAGTGCTTTTAATTACTACGGGAAGTTCTCTGTGTCTGTGATTTCTCTTTAAGATAGCATTTAAAGAAAATGCGGTGCTATGACTTTGATATTGAATCAAAGCAGCAGGCATTTCAGTCTAAGTGAGGTGAAAATCCTGTACCTACTTCTTCAAGGACGGCAAAACTTCATGGAGGGCTACTACTGCACGTGCAAGTGAAGGCACAGTAACCCTGTGACACAACTAAGGGATAGCTAAGAAAACAAATAAGCAAACAAACAAGCATGCAAAAAGGCTGTGAAAATCTGTCCCATGATGTGTGAACTTGTTTATCTTGTCAGGACCTTTACTGGCAGAGAGGCACATGACAAACACTTGGGCTGAGAGTGTGAAGAGCAAAGGAGGAAGTTACAAGATAGTTTACATATTAGCCAATTTTCTTTTTTCCCCAATGTGTAACAGTTCAAGACAAGGATAAATTTGAGCAAGTTGGCAATGTTTTGGTGGTGATAGACTACATTGACTGCACAGTTAAGAACACCCACTGCCAGGAGCTGTGTACATGGTTCTGGGGGCACAGGCAGTGGGTACACCAGGAACAGCTCTCATAAGTGGAATCATATTTACTTTCTCCATACACAGCTGGCTTAATTTTTACTCATTGATTTCCCTTTTCATGTTTTATCCAGTCTCTGAAGTATTTTCATAAAACACCCACAACCTTATCAAGCTCTGTTTATGTGACAGCCGCCTTAGGTACACTGGCAGCCTTTGATACAAGTGTCAGAACACCTGAACTCTATCCAGGGCTGGTGATGCCTTGTTCTTACTTAGTTTTGTGTAAAATATAATTTCAATCACAAAATCATGTAGGTTGGGAAAAACTGTTACCATCACCAAATCCAGCTGTTATTGAAATATTGCTAAGTCCATCACTAAACCCTGTCTCTAAATGTGACATATGCGCTTCTTTTATCCAGGGATAGTGACTCAACCACTTCCCTGGGAAGCCGTGTTCTAATGTTTGGCAACTGCAATGATGTAGAATTCTTTCCTAATATCTAATCCAAACTTCCTGTGCCACAATGTGAGGCCGTTTTCTTCTCATCCTGTCATTTTGTGCCAGAAAATACCATGCAAGCATGACCTAATTCAGGCAGTTGAAATCCATGTGCCAGTGAGTGCTCAGTACTTGAGTAAAGGCAGTTCAGTGCTTGCTGGTTGTAAAAAGCTTGCTGTTGCATTAAGCACAAAAGTCAGTCAATGAGAATTGTTTGCTACACAGTCAGTGTAGTTTCATAATCAATTTTCTTTAACCTTAGCACAGCTGGGAGGAGATAGCTCTGTACCCCACACTGATCCTACACTCCACAGCACCACTTCATCATCTCTGGGAACACCTGATTTCTGAGGCTGTAACAGTGAGGCGCTTTCCTCAGCCTCCATTGCTAGCTTGTGACCTCCTCTCTCCTTGCTACTCATTCCCTCCCACAAAGCAAATTGTGCTGTCTTCTGAGTTTTTCCAGTGTGGATATTACATGGCAAGAAAATCAATTTCTCCACACCTTTCCCTAGGGAGTGAACTAATGCTTGGGACAGGAAATAAAGATGAGAGAGCAGCTGAACTGTTTCAAAGAGAGGTACAGGAAAGGGGAAGCATAATGGCTCTGACAAGTAGCTCTGTTTCCTTCTTCCTGTCTCCTTGAAAGCCTGAGAAAACGTGTGGATGCCAAGGATCCACCAAGGTGCCTCCGTTTTAGGTCTGAAAAAAGCACAATTTGCAAAATCACTGACAGGAGCTTATATAGCTGCTACATCCTCATCACAGCTGCAGAGGCATGTAACAGAGGAGGGTTCTTCGGTGTCCTTCTACTCATCTGGCCCAGGGTGGCCTTGACTTTGAAAGGTTAAGGCACACAATCACCTGGCATTGGGACACTGGATGGGATACACAGGAACAGCAAGATGGCAAAAATTGCAGCCTCCATCTCGCTCAGCAAACTTCAATTTTTTGCACATACATTTAGGTTATTTCCAAGAAAGAATAAAGCCTGCCAGTGTAAGTTAGGATTCCTCTACGTGTATGAGCTCAGTGTGCTTTTTCTGGAACACTCTGCAGAGTGAACACCTCGTGTTTTTTAAGAAATGGGGAGCGAGCACAAGTCGCAACATGTCGAGCTGGACGGTGCTTTCCAGGCGGCTGGGGCTGGCAGGTATAGCCCAGCAGCAGCACTTTAAACAGAGCATTGACAAACCCAGCAAAGGCATATCGGAGCACAACATCTTCCTCGTTGCCGGGCCCGGGACCGCCGCAGCCGCCAACGCACCTTCCGTGGCTCCCCCGGGTCCCCTCCTCCCCTTCCCCCGGCGCCCCCCAGGCGCTGCCCGGCTGTGACCTCCAGGCCGCCGCCCGCCCCCGCACTATCACTGCCGGGCATCCCGCCCCTTCCTGCCCGGCGCAGGCGCCGCAGCGGAGCGGGGCGGGAGCAGGCGTGGGAGCGCCGCGGGGCTCTGTGTGCGGGGCGGCGGCCTCCGCTCGGTCCCCGCCGGGCGCCATGCGGGTGCCGCTGTCCCTCCTGGCTGTGGCGGCGCTGCTGGCGCCCCGCCGGAGCGCGGCTTCCCAAGGGGAGCAGCCGCCCGCAGGTAACGGGCGGGGCGGGACGGGGGGATGGGGCGGCCCGGGCAGGCCGACCGGCTGATGGGCAGCACGTGTCACCTGCGGGGCGGCGGCACCGGCACCGGCTGTGCCCCGGCACCCTCCGTGACCGAGCGCCGCCGGTGGAGCCGCGGGCCCCGCGTCGCTGCCCCGGCCGCTGCGGGCGCAGGGAGCCGTCGGGGCGGTGCGAGCGAGCGGGCGGCGGCGGGAGGAGGCCCCGCTGCCCGGGGCTGTGCCGTGCTCCCGCCGAGGGGCCCGGCCGAGCTCGGTGGGTGCGCGGCTCAGGCTGGCCCCGGAGGCCGTCTGGCGGCGCGCTGGCGACATCAGCCTTGTCTCGGCTGTTCGTGCATTTTGGCTCGCACAGCTGGAGCGGCGTGTGCGTCGGACCGGCCTGCTCCGCTGTACTTTATGGCTTCACGTGTACAAAGGAGTAGAGAAACTGGGAAATTCGGGTCGGAAATGGGGAGCACAGGACTGGGGAGTATCGGGATCGCGGCCTGGGACACGCACAATCTGGCCAAGCACTCCTGGGGAGGGATGGCTTGCCAGAGGAGAGCAGCATGCTCTCTGTTTGCCCGGCAAGTAAATTACGAAAAAAATAGGCTTACTAGTTTCATTTTAAACGGTAAAAGTTCATTAAAAACAGAGATTGCTGTCTAATAGTCAAAAGGGAACATGCATTTAGTTTTTATTGAGACTGCTGAAATCTGGCTGTGTGCACAGGCTCCTTGGATTGTGCAAATGGAGATTTCTTGGAGTTCAGATCCATGCCCAGGTGAAGTGACTGAACTTGGTTGCCCCTGAGCATGGGCCACACCATGCTTTGGAAGTCTGCTTACCTTTGTCTGATATGGACTGGTGGTGCTAAAAATAATAATCTGCCTTCATTATTGTCCCTTAATAGTTTGCATTTTGAATATCCAGTTCATTTGACTTGGTGTCTGATTATGACTGGTGAACTTTGCAGGTATACTATCTTTTTCTCCCACTGGATCAGTAAGATAGCTCGATATGTTAAATACTGTCTTGTTTGCTCTGACTTAGTCTCTTTTTAAGGGCATGCTTTAATTGCTAATAAAATATGCCACTTCTACATTGTATTAAGAATTTTTAGGGTAAAAAGCAGTAAATCACTTGTCGAACAAACCTGCAATAATCCAGCCTAGTCCAGCACAACAGTTATCTCTGTAAACACACAGAGTAGTGCTATGATGTAGCATGGTTTTATTTGTAATGACTAATAACTTTGTTATAATATTGATGCAAGCAGATGTGCTGAACTACAGGGGAAGAATTAAGGTGGAAAGGGAAGTCTGAACCATGTTTATGATGCTGTCACATATAGGATAGCAGAATGGGTCAGGTTGGAAGTGAGCACAGTGGGTCATGTGGTCCAGCCTTTTCCTGCTCCATTATGGTCATCCTAGGGCACATGGCATAGGATAGCATCCAGGATAGCATCTCCCTCTTGAGTATTTCCAGTGAGGGAGACTCCACAGCCTTTCTGGGCAATCTATTCCAGTGCTTAGTCACTCACATAGTAAGGAAGTTCTTCTTCATATTCAGGTGGAGCTTTCTGTGCATTAGTTTCTGCCCGTTGCCTCTTGTTCTGTTGCTTGGCACCAGTGAGACAACACTCTCTCCTTTCACTCCTGCTTCAGATACTTGTGGATATTGATGAAGTCCCCTCTTGTTCATCTCTTAATGAAACAGGCCCAGCTCCCTCAGCCTTTCCTCATAATGGAGGTGCCCCAATTCCTTGATCAGTTTTGTAGCTCTCTGCTGGACCTACTCCACGAGCTCCATGTCTCTTGTACTGAGGAGCCCAGAATTTCCATGGCAACAGTTGTATGATTATTATTTCCCCTTAAATCTTACGGGGCTTTCAAAGTGCCAGTAGTGTAATACATATATTAAGGCTGAGTGTGTAATGAGGAAATGTTCAGTCATCTTCACTTTCCGTGGTAGGACACTGTTTTCCTCAGAAAAGGAACAAAGCCAGCTAACCCAGCAGCAGTTGGAACACCTGCATTTCCTGCAGCTGGGTGCCCAGTGTGCCTGCATTGATAGGCCTCTGACTCCATGCTGGAGCTGGGCACTTGTTGATGGGTACTCTCAGTCTGCATTTTAGTATCCTGGAAGACAAGGTCCGTGGTCAAGGTGAAGAAGATTTAGAGGCTATGGCAGCAGTTCAGGTGCTTCCTGCACATTGTAAGCCACATTTCCAAGAATGTGTGTCGTTCATTCAGGCAGCTGACTTCCTGTTGTGTGTGATAATCATGGTGGCCTTGTTGTTTTTTATGATTCAGATTACTGACATTCATAGCAATTTACTGTCAAACTGTAAACAAAAGCAAATTAGATGGTAGAAAGTGCTGTATTTAGATATCATCTATTATAACACTTTACAGCTATAGCAAAAGGGATGGACACTCATAAAATAGATAAAACAATATTTAGCTTGTATTATTACATCTGGTTTTTTAAGTGTCCATCTTGTGCAACTTGCTGTGGTTTTTCTCAAGATGATGATCTCAGTCTGCCTCTCCTCTTAGTACAGCTTACAACGTTGTGGATATTTTTATCATAAACAATTCTTTTAAAAACTCCATAGAACAGTGTCAAACCTCTGAGCCCTTAGAAAATAAAATTCTGTTGTAAATAGAAGCTGTCAAAATGCTCTGTCTACTATGTATAATGTTTATCCCCGATACTTAAGTTCATTCTAGTAAATATTTTAAAAATCATTAGCTTTGAATTTTACACATCATGGTACTCATTTAATTTGTAAACCAATTCCTTTGTGGCTTTGAGGTCTTTCGAGAACTTCTGGTAGAACCTTCTGCATAAATTGTTTTACAAACATTAATTTAAGCTTGTTTTCAGTAAATTTTTTAAGGAAGTACCTTCCAGTGTCATTACAAGAGAAATGCATGTCCTGGGTTTCTTTTGGAGGAATAAAGGAAAGTTGGCCAAGGCAAGCACATGCAAGCATTTTCACATACACCTCGTGGCTGCTGCCTCTTAAAAGAAAGCCAGAGTCAGCTAGCAGGTACAAAATTTCTTCATTACCTTGCTCCTGTGTGCTTGCCAGTCTGCCAGGCTCCCAACCAAGCACAGCCAACAGGCAGGTTCCCTCCAGCGGTCTGACAGGAGCAGGACCTGTTCAGTGCCTGGCCTGGCAGAGGGCACAGAGAGGGGCCATGCTAACCCAGGTGTGCTGCCTTGAAGGGGAGCGTGGCAGATGGCAGAGCCACTGCTCTGACAGACATTTCCCGTTCCTCCCCAAGGCACGTGCTTGGTGCTCCTGCAGCCTGTGGTGAGCACTGACCTCTTCCTGCTCAGTTTTGGTGCTGTAGTGCTGGGCAGTGCTCCTAACTCTCCTCTAGCCCCCACATGGAGATGGCTGGACTCTGCTTTTAGTGCACGCCATTTTTTTTTTTATTTAGAACAGATTGAAGTGAGGATATAAATAATTAAGACCGTTTTGTCAAGGTTTAACCAAATTCTAGGTAGCTGCTTGTTGGCTCTATTACCAGCAGGACTGGGGAGAGAATCAGAAGGGTAAAAGCTGGAGAACTCATGGATTGATATAAAGACAGTTTAATAGGGAAAGCAAAAGCTGTGCACATAAGCAAAGCAAGGAATTCATCCACAGCTTCCCATAGGCAGGTGCTCAGCTGTCTCCAGGAGAGCAGGGCCCCATCACGGGTAAGGGTTACTTGGGAAGACAAACACCATCTCTCCAAATGTCCCATGCTTCCTTCTTCTTCCCCCCACTTTATCTACTGGGTGTGATAAAACAAAGAAAGCAGCAATACCCCGGCCTCTTGCCAGCCCCTGTGTATCACCGTGGCTGTTACTGGAATGTTCCCAGACACACTACCAGGAGGTGATAAGTGGTGCTGCAAGCAGTGAGCAAGGAGCACTGGACTCAAATATAGAGTCAGGAAAGGAATATACAGTCAGGAAGGCGAGCCTTAGGGCAACCCACAGGAGCTAAACAGCACTTAACAGTTGCAAATTCAGTCTAGTACATCCCAGTCAAGTCTGTTATCTCAAACCCTTTGAATCCCAAGTTGAGCACAAAAAAAAAAAAAAAAGAAAAACAAGGAAATGCAGCTTTCAGGAACAGATTAAATTCTTTTTATGTATTATTTTCATCCTTAGCATTGACTTGCTGCCTTCTGAATCCATCTTTCAGAGTATTGGTTGCCTTTTTGCCACCTTTTTTTCTGTTTGGTTTTTTTAATAATGCATATGGCTGCAGAGTACTGCAGAAGCATTCAAAGGTAATGCAAGTGTATCTGATCTTTTTTCCATTTTCTTAATTTTCATGGGTGGCAAAAGCTATGAAGAGTGACTTTTTTGGATTTGTGAAAGTCATCAGAGCTCCTACCCTTTCTGGCTGCAGTTTAAGTGGATATGTGAGCTCAGGTCCCCCTATGGGCCACTTACATAAGACTTGGATTCAGTGGTCCTTGTGGGTCCCTTCCAACTCAGAATATTCTGTGAATCTGTGAGCTGACACTCCACTGTAGGTAGAGTACAGGGCTGGCACTGGGAAGGCACGCTTCTCCCAGTCAGGGGCCCAGAAGGGACTGACTGGGTACTATTGCAGTTGTAGGTCTTTAAATGATGAGTTAACCATGACTGTGGCAAAGTTCAAACTGTTGTCCTTCTTGGCCTGTTAAAGTGGCTTATAAGCCTATGATGTGTCACTTTAGGAATATAAAGATTTTTGTATTTCTGTTAGAAACAAACAAAAGGAGCAAACTTTGAAAATACACTTTTACTTGTTATTTTTTCCACAGTTTGTCTTTTCAAGCTTTCAGTTTGTGCTTTCAGTCTGTATTTCAGTGCATAAATGATGTTTAAAAGTCACATATGACTTGAATGAACTATTATGGCTGTTAGGACTGCTGTTGTCTCAGATAGCTGTACCATAAACTCTGTGTTGTGGTTTCATCAGGCCCTGTTTTGTTACGTGCATTATTGCACTTCAGCTGTGTAAGCAGTGAAGTGTGTTATTGCAGTGCTTGTGTAAGCATTATTGCACTGCTTGTGTAAGCAGTGGTGACAAATCCCTCTGTCTGTACAGTAATGCCAGAATGAGGGAAGGAATTTCAGTCTTGCACAAGATGCAAGCATCAGGCTTTGAAGGCTGTCTCATTTTTACATCTTGGAAAGGTCCAGTTCATTGAATTAAGTTTTGCTTTAGGCAGTGCATTGCTAGCTACTAGTCACCAGGGACCTCCCCAAGCCTTAGGCAGATCATGGAGGGGTCCTACTTGGTAACATCTGCTACATCCTTCAGTGCTCTGGGATCAACTCCTTATGTTAAGCAGTTTATTTTGTGTAATAGTGCACAAAAGTTAAAATTTTGTAAGGCTAGCTACACTGGCTTAAAAGTGCATATTTGAAGTAACGTTTATGTGCTTTCGCCTGTGTGCTTGACACCTCTTCTGTCAACTTGTCACCTTTTTTTTTCTTGTGGTTGTGAATTTGATGATTATGTTCCTCTTCTTCCAATAGCTGAAACACCACTCTTATTAAAACTAACCACAGTATTGCTTGCAGAATGACCTATATTAAATCAAACCTTTGTGGTTGTCAATGGCATATCTCAGCTTCTACGTATCGCTTTCAGTAATGTGTTATATTTGTGGTCTTGTTCTCAGGATGTGAAAATTGTTTACTTTCCCTAAATATATATCACAGAGTGAAGTTGTAGTACTTGCTTTGTGAACAAGAGCAGGTCTAATATGAGTTCCCTCAGCATTTTGTAAAAGCCACATTGAGAATACGAGGGGTGCCAAACCAGACACTGAGAAGCTGAGTTGAAACAGTTAAATTCAGTTGGGTGACCTTAATTTCTCTTCTCTTCCTGAGTGTCATGTGGCAGCCTTCAACATTTACAGGATCCTGTAATATTCCTTCCCCTGCAGCTGCTCCCTTGATGGCCCTCTTGAGGTTGCTGCTTGAAACAGATACTTGCTGCATATGGGAAACTGTCAGTGTTGCTTTTTATTTTTGGATTGCTTTACTACATTACCTCTGATGTTGTTTGCTAAGTACGCTTCAGATGCATTCCTTCAAATGGAACTACTTTATAGCTTCAGTGTTCAAATTCCTTACAAATGTTTGTCGTTTATTTTGGGCATCACAGCTTACTGGAAAGACTGCTGGAGTGATAGAGCTATCACTGTTAGAAAGTCATAGGGAATCCAGGCTTACCCTAGGAGGCCTGTTGTATTTTGGCCTTGATACTCCAGCTCTGGTACTATCTCCCAGCCCATCCATTCCAATTCAATTTCTGAACAGCAAGAGAAATCTGCAGGAACTGGGCTAATCTCTAACTTGAGTAAAGTCTTAGAACCCGTCTTGCTGTTATATCTGTAAAAGACCAACCCAGGGGTATAATCATCACTGCTTATGGACCTGATACAGGCTGTCTGAGGGACTTGCTTTCAGTGGGCATGTGTTATCTGATGTTGCAAGGAGGACAAAAGCTGTCTCTGCAGGAGAGGTGAGTAATAAATTAGCTCACAGGGCTCATAGGTGTTTTTACTGCTGACAGATGAGCTCATTTGGGGGAAGTATTTATGAGATTTATGTCTAGCATGTTGCTTTTTCCAAATAATTTATAAGTACATTCTTGTGTTTGAAAGGTCTGTTTATCAAAGTGCAATTGTTCTCTTCATTCTAGTGCCTTCACCAACGGGGGTTGTAGTAACATCTGAAAATTTCAAAACCGTTTTGCATTGGCAGTACCCACCTATTTCTGAAACTCCTCATTTTATTGTGGAAATCAAGCCTTACGAGTAAGTTCTTACTATTTCATTATTTCCTATACCTGATATTCTCTAGAAGCACATAAAAGTAGTCAGTCCATGGTAAATTCTCTTGTTTCTATGTGGCAAAGTCATGTAGGGTAAAGGTTGCTCAAGTGTAAATTAAGGCAAAATTTGTCAAGTTATAGAATGGTTGAGGTTGGCAGGCATCTCTGGAGGTCATCTGGTCCAAAGCCCTTGCTTGAGCAGGTCATCCATGATTATGTCCAGTTGGCTTTTGAATATCCCTAGGGGAGGAGACTCCACAACCTCCCTGCCCTCACAGGTCCTGGCCACCCTCACAGTTTTTTGTTACAGGCAGTGTATTTTACAGAATTGTTGAAATTGTATTAATTATTACTTGATCTGTTTTACAGTTTAGGTGAATATAAGGAGGTCTCAACCTGTGTGAACACTTCAACTCATTTTTGTGATGTCTCAGAGGAAATATGTGAACCTTATTCATCTCATTGGCTTAAAGTTAAAGCTGTTGTTGGGTCAGAACAGTCTGAATATGTTGAGACAAATGAGTTTATTTTGCAAAAGCATGGTAAGTTGTATCTAAACTAAACCTTGTAATTTTTTCCAAAAATTTAGAGAGTTAGTAATTATTTATTTTGCTCTGTTACTGCATTGCATTTGGGAATATCTTAAAGCCAGGAGTTCGGGATGAAAGGAAGCATGATGATTGCTTAGTAGGAACTTCATGGTGCTTACTAGCTCTTACTGAGTGTCTGAGTTGGTTTCAAAATGTCTGAAGGCAAGAAGATGATGCTGATGGTGCACTCTGAATCCTTCCCATGTTCCAGACACCATTTAGGGTGGGAAACTGTCACCAGACAACATGGATCTTTAGGAATCACTGAAGTAGCCATTTATTGCTTGACACTAGAATGCCATGAACTGATAGCTTTAGGTGTCTAGGAAATACTAAAAGCTGTAACTGGATAACTAAGTAACTAGTTTGTCATGTAAATCCTTCAGGCTGCTTTGGAAAAAATCAGACTTTAACATTAGTACTGTAAAAGTAAATTTTTTGTCTACAGTCCAATGTGGCAGGCCCTGGCATTGCATGTGCAGTGCAAAGGAAATGCAACAGAGTCAGGAAAGACCAAGAGACTTCTTACCATGCTTGTTCCCAACATACAGCTTCCAGGGAGAAGCTGGCCCATGAAGTTCTATCTGACTTGGGCTATGCTTTAACTGGAGCTGGATTTCTGCATTGCTGGAGCTGAAGGAGTGGAGTCCCTCTTTGCTTTCTGCTATGATTCCGCTTGCACTCGAGTCCTATTACTTGAAATAGTGTCTGGTTTCTATAGTTTGACAAAAGGACACAAGTCATGGTAGTAATGCTCAGTGTGACAGTTTCCAGAAAACTGGTAGCCATGTATGGAGAAAAGAGACAAAATCCTTTTCCCATTGAACAAGAAACTTGTGTTCAGTCAGACCATTAGACACAAAAAATTCACATAGGCCATTGCCATGGGAAGTCTAAAGTTTGGAGACTTTGGATGCTCATGGTGAGATTTGTTAAGCTTTACATATAGCCTTTGTTTCAGTGCAGTATTTTTTTTAACTGAGGTGATTGATGGTGGGATCTAGTCAGCAGGATCTTGTGTTTGGTTCTCATTCATGTATATGTTTAATTGCTGTAAGTTTTTTCTGTTGTAAGCTGAATTTTTATGATCTTATGTGTGTTGGAAAGTGAAATTGCTTAACAGTGAAATTCATCATGCACAATCTGTTTCCATTTTAGAAGCTGATTAGTTTATGTATCCAAATGCGTCCATTACTTCTAAGCAACAGAGAGGTCTTACCACAGCTATGCAATATTCACAGCATGGAAATAAAGTTGTAATTCTTTTCAAATCTCTGATGAATTTTGGAAAGCTAACAATAAATACTGTATTTTATGTTAAAAGTTTTGGCCTAATAGCAATGGTGCAATGTGTTGCAGGAAAAATAGGACCGCCAAAACTGAACATCTCAAGACATGGTGATGAAATCATGGTTGATATTCACCATCCTGTATTCCCTCTTTCTTGTATTGACATTTATTCGTCTCTTGGCTACTTGGTGACTGTTCGGAATAGTAAAAATGAGGTAGGTTCCAGAAATAACAGTTAAAATTCAAAACACTTGTTTACCTTAAATGCCTATACAAGGGATTTACACCTATGACACATGGAACTAATAGGTAGTTGAACACCTAAAATGCTGAGCCCATTACAGTGAGATATGTGAGCCAAAGGTCTGTATTTTAGTTGTCCAAATGAGTGCTTACTACAAAAATTAGATTATTGCATTAACTGTACACAGGATAGGTGTTACTGGATCACATGCTGCTGTGTCTGCATGCATGCAAATTTTAGTAACTTAACTTGTGTCCCTCTCATTTGTCTAAAGAGACATTTCATTTAAGAAAATTGCCTTTCAAGGTATTTATACCAGTTTATTTAGCAATCATGGAGGGTGAAGGCGAGGAAGATTACAACAGGTGTATTTACTTACAGTTAGCTTTTCATATGCATCCAGTGAAAGTTTTATGACTGTGAATCTCTACTATAAACAGCAGAAATTTTAGCTGGAAAATACTATGCTCTGATCAAATATAACATCTTAAGGTAGCCAGTACTGGTCACGCAGCTTTTGCAAGGTATATGATTGATGTGGGAAACATATCTAATAGTGTTGTAACATTTTTGGAAGTAGTGGAAGGTGCTGTAACATTGTTCTAGTGAGTCAAATGATATAACATGTCTTCCATTCTTTTTTTCAGACTGAAGAGTTCGAAGACGACAACTGTACAATGCATAAATGTAGCCTCAAAATTCCAATCCTTCCTGAAAGTTCCACTTACTGTATTTCAGCAAAAGCAAATTTTGATTTTCTGATATTTGGCACTCCATCAGAGGAAATTTGCACTCCTGTTCCTCTCAGGCAGACACTGAGTAAGAGGATTCAAATGCGATATTAAGAACATACTGAATCTGAAGACAGATCTGATCTAGCAAGTATTTGATGCTTGAGGTGCCTTTGGGAGAATAGAAAAAATAGGGAAAGCCTAGTCAATCTTTTCCAAATGCACTTTGGCAGTTCTGCCCTTTACAAATCATGTATTATTTTCAACTAACCCTGAATTTTTTGGGGGGTGTTTTTCCTGTGTTGATACTACAAAGCCTACTTCTATTGCACATGAACACTGGTGTAATTAAAAATTCACAAATGGATCATTCACTGAGCTATATGGTTTTCATAGGCATTGTCTGTTCTAGCAGCTGGCTTTTTGCTCAGCCTCATCACTGAGGGTAATGCATATATACTTTTAACTGGAAGCAACTATAAACTTATGGTCATGAAATTAAGATATTACTGTCTTTTTCTTAATTAAAGAGAACAAAAGGCAAATAGTGCCCCAAATTTTTATCTCTAAACATCTTACAAATATTTTGGTTGTACTTCATCGCGGCCTGTAATTTCAGCAGAGAGATAAAATAGATAGAAGCAGTTTTCTTAAACATACAGGAGCAGCTGGATGAGGGAGGGCATTAAGGAGATTCAGGCTAGTGAAGTCCTACTGTAGTCATTAACAATTCTGTGTTTTGGAGGATAAATATTTTCCTTTTATTGTACATAAACACTGTGTAGTTATGTCAGTTAATATGCTGTCACATAGGAGGTGTACAAATCTCATTATCTCCATCCGTCATCTCTAAGGAACAAAAAATTAATTGCAAAATTCATTTATTTCTATAAAAATGTGATTATGTTTATGTAACCTGAAAAGCTGTCATTCTAATTTTTATTTACTCCATAAAAGTCTTATGGATTAAGTTTTTCTGAGTGAAAAAAGATAGTAGATTTAAAAGTTCACACATTACAGCTAAGCACTCTGAGCTATTAAAATTTCTGAAATTATTCTAAATAATACAGCAGGGGCTTGTTTTTCCAAAATTCTTAGTAGATTTTGCTTTACCTTCTCAGGTACACATGATATCATCATTCTGTGTGTTGTTATTGGGATCTTGACGGTAATACCGACAGTGTATTGTGGCTGCAAGAAACTAAGGAAAAACAACATACAGCTGCCTAAGTCTTTGGTAAGTTCTGTAACTACTCTACATTTATGCCAATCTCTTGGGTTTCTTTGATTGGGGTTTTTTTGGCTTTTTTACCATGGTCTCATAGATATTTAGAATTTATGCCAGTCTAATATTCTGATAGCCTTTGCAACCAGATGCCTCTTAGTTTTTTAGGGCTAGACTTCAGTCTCTCTTTAACTGAAGTAGCAGTAGTTGGTCTAGTTTCAAAACTTGGTTCTTAAAAACTCCATGTGTGCATACCTAGGCAGGTTTGTGTTCACTCTAGTAGCAGAGACACAAAGCCACAGAATCACTGATTTGAGAAGACGCTTTTTGAGGTCATCTACCCAGAGCCTTTTGCTCAAGCGCAACAGCAAGTTAGCCATGAGCATATCCAGATGGCTTTTGAATACCTGCAAAGAAGGGGACTCCACAGCTCCTGTGGGAAATCTATTCCAATGTTAAACCACCCTCACAGTTTTTCTTACATTCAGAAAAAATTCTGTGTGCTTCAGTTTGTGCCCATTTCCCTTTGTCCTGTCGCAGGAGCTGTGAGATTCCTTCATTAAACGGTAGTATTGGCAATTCTGCTAATTGCTACAATATTCTTAGTAATGTGCAGAGTAAGGGGAGGGAGTAATAGCTCTGTAGGAAGAGGGAAGAAGGACATGGGGAAGTCTGTTCTCACGCTGAGCAGCCACAGGGAAGAGAAGTCTAACAGCTGCTCTATTTAAAAACCTTCCTGTAGCCATCCTTAGGAAACAGAGTGGATGTTATGTCCAGAGTGGACTATCTAAGAACTACTGTTGTAATGTTCTCCTGGTGTTGTGTTAGTCACAAATGGACTACCACAGCTTCAAAGAGCTGCCACCTGAGACAGTAGTAAACAGAAATCACAGTAAGTGTATCTTCTCAATGGATGGAGGAAGTCTCATTTATAGAGAGTAGACAATAATGTTCGATTCCATTGTCTGGCGTTCAGTTTCAAAACCCTTTAAAATGACCTCTCCACAGTGAATGCCCAAGATTCCTCTGGAATTTCTGTTCTTTGGAATAGAATATCAGGAGGCGAGATTGCTCTGACTAAGTGGAGATGCCAAGTCAGAGGTGGTTCCTTTGTAGTAAAGCGGTGATCTAGTCCACCAGCTTCTGCAGCACAAGATGATTCATCTTGTTCTGAAATTATACGCACTTCTGGTCAGACAAAATGCTTTCTAAAATTCCTGTTTGCACTGACTGTGATGAAGCCAGGGGACTCGTTTGGAGGTAGCCATTCACACTGTAGGCTTTAAAAATCCAGATGAGAGAAACCTCTCTGACATCTCCAGCTAGGCCCCAATATCAAAGCAGACACTGGAGACTTTTTTTGTCATGTTCACACCAGGGTGTTCTTCTCTGAATATGTAACTTTGTGTCCTATGTACATGGAACAGTAATTTCTGTGAAGACCATTCAAGAGCAAAAGGTGGCTCATGCAGGATTACAGTGCTGTGATCAATGGATCCAGTGCTGTACTCAATGGATCCATACTTATTTTGGGTTTCCAGTAGCACTGTGATATCTGATTTAAAGGATTAGGAAGCATAATATCACAAATAGAATGTGTGCTCCTTAACACCTGTGAGCCTCCTGATGCGTGGTCCAACTTCACACTTGAGCTCGCCTTGTAGAAACTTGTGTGTGCCCATATTCTCATTTTACTGGGCTAGATGTTACTTTGTGGTTCCTAGGTTCCAGTACCACAGTATGATTCATATGCTACATCATATTTTATTGCTAAGGAGCTGAATAAAGCCTCTAACTGTTTATAAATATTGTTAGCTAGGTGATCAGGCACTGACAGCTCCCCTGGGAAGTGGTCACTGCCCAAATCCTATTCAAGAAGCATTTGGCCCATGCTCTGAGATGTGCGGTTTAACTCTTAGGTTGCCCTGGCTGGAGTCAGGAAGTAGCCACCAATTCTTGTTCGTTCCTTCCAAAACAGGGTATTCTGTATTTCTGTCCATTTCCAATGAAGACTCTAATGACAAATATAAGTTGTAGAGCTCATAGACGTAGTTTCAATATAGGTGATGTGAATACTGTGGGAATGTAAAATGAGCAATTAATAACAAGCATAATTATTTTACGGTTAATCATTTGAAGTAATGAGCAAACAATTTAATTAATATCAATGATAAGTTTAATTATATGACATTATCTTTATAGACTTAATGGCACTTGGAGCCTGTCACTGACCTTTGAATATGTGCGAGGCATTTCTTTCTGTACAGGTTATCATAATTGTGCCATTTCTGAGCTTGTGTGAAAATAAAACATCTAGGGAGTTCTTCCATCTGTTAAAAGGCTGGGCAAGATTTCCTACTTTAGGACTGCTAATTTTCTGTGGTCTCCTTCCTGGCACGTTTAAGTAGATGCTAAAACATCATTTGAGTGACTTCCAGCAATTTGGAGTTTTCCAACTCCAAATTGGGAAAATGAAAAAGAGTAACCATCGAGCAGCTACCTTTGCGTGTCTTACATAGTCAGAGAATAGAAAAAAATTCCATTGCCAGTTAGAGCTCCAGAGCTTTTATACTGTATTTTCTATGCTGTTTGTGACTCCCAGGAATTGCTTATCAGTCGTGTCTTGGTCCTACTTCCACAGTGCAGCTGTCATTTGATACAGGCAATGAATGATTGTCTTCATCAGAAAACACGTTTGTTTAAATGCTTAAACATCATGATAAACAGTAGGATCCTACCAGGGCTATGCATATGTGAAGTGGGACAGATTCCTTTACAAGACATCATGTTAGTCTTCTGCCTGGATCAAAGGAATCTGATCTTTCAGCAGTTCAGCTGTAGTTAAAACTCCCTTTTATCTCATAAAAAGTATTGCAGGAAGCTGTCTCGTTCCACCCATTGCCTTCAGTCGTTGCAATTTGTCCTGTGACTGTTCCTGTACTAGCTTTTTGTTCTAAGATTTATGATAAGGGCATACCTACTTTTAAAGGAACCTGACCATAATTTTCTGATGTGCTGTGGGCATCTCTCTCTGCTTTAACTTCCCTGTCTTTTTCTTCAGTGTCTTTTGTATTTGAATGGTGGCAGATATTTTTGGGAGTAGAAAACATTTACTCTCAAGAGAAAAGTGAAAGTTGAGTCTTACTTAAGCCTGCTTTTCTGTTTTCTGCTGGTGGTTTTTCTGGTTCTGACAGGAATGACAGGGCTTTGCTCTTTGGTTATACAACATATATTTTTGATGTGGAGAAACTAATTGTTCCTGTAAATATTGACTGACTCTTGCCACAAATAATTGTCATGTTAGAAGACAGAAGCTGCTTCATTGCTTTTGTGAAAACTTTTTTTTCCCCTGTGAGCATTTATAGGGGGCAGTAACATAGTCTTCTCTTTATAAAGTTACATAGCATTCATGTTTTGTGGAACCATGCAAAGACCACAAAGATTTTTGCCATCATCCTAATAAGATTTGGAATGGAGTTCTCAAACTCTCCTTCATTAAATGTCCGCCTGAAAATTACTTGGAACTCATAGGTGTACACATCGTTAGACAAGGAATTAAAGAAAGAATTAGTAATTACCTTAGCTGTTATGGGTTCCTTGGGATGTGTTATTTATCTGTGTCCTTGAGCCTGCCTTTCAGCAGTGTGTCTCACTAGTCTGTTGAGATGGTGAAAGCCCTGAAAGCTCAGGTCCTGTTATTGGAGATGGGAAGTTATGTGAGTACCTGCACATGCCAGGAAATGCTGCTGATACCCATCACTGGCTGTCAGTTTGCTATGTAATGTGAATAAAAGAAAAATATTAACTCACCTATAGTAAATAATTTTCTTCAAATGGCAACTGTATCATAATTACCCTTGTTGCATAAGATCTTTTGAGTGTTACTGTAATAAGCATTCAGTTCCTGTAATAAACTGATTCTTATCTTTGAATCTAGAAACAACTGCATGATTTGCTAAATTGTCTTGTAGTTATGACTCAGTGGCTTTTAGAAAACCTTTGATACCAGGAAGCACATGGGACTTTTTTCTTCTGATCGCTTCCTTCTTTCATGAATGGGAATAGGAGTGTCTTTGCACCATCTTGCCTTGGTCAGAAACTTGTCAAGAGAAAAATGGGTTTCCTTTTTGAGAAGTCTTGGATGTTCTTGTTCAGAGAATATGTGTTTTATCCCCAGTCTCAAAGTTTTGCCAGTGCTCACTGTGAAATGCTGGACCTGTGTGGAATGCAAGGTGATCCCTTAACACATTTTAGGATTGTGATTTTTTTAGAGCTGTGTGAAAATCCTAAAAGGACAGAAACAAGAACTCACTGGATTTTGTTTTTAACTTCTGTTTAGCCTGCACTGGTATGGGGAGAGATGGAAAGCTGAAAATGCAGCTTTTGACTATGGTTTCTGTATTACTTTCTTGTAATTCACATTCCTCAAGTATTCCACCTTACACAGAGAATTACCTTCCCTTGTCACTTGCTGTGTGGTTATTAGAGTCAGATGTTTGCTGACTCCCACCCCAAAAAAACTATAGATGCTGGTTCCTTCAAGATCAGTGTTGTATAGCATGAGTACCCAATATTCTGGGTATATACCCAATATACTTGTATAAAGAGATTCTCAAAAAGTGTATTAATCCTTTATGGTGTTCTTAACATTTTCAGTATCTACTCAATATTGATTGTAATCTGTTACTTGCAACTAACTTTTAAGTATCTGCTTCTTATGAATGAGTGGTTTCCATGAATTCTCATGGAAATTTACTCTGAATATTCTTTATGTAGTATTCTATTTCCATAACAGAAAATGAAGATCCAGAGACACTGATGGTTGAGTGGCAGCTAGTTGTAGTGTGTCAGGAGCCACCTGAATGCACTTTCCAGTGGCAACCCTTTATTCCCTGGGGGATTGCCTCACCTTAGTGATGTTCACACAGCTGTTTGTAAGGCTAACTTAGATGACCAGTAACTGCTCTTCAGGGAGTGTTTGCTTGACTTGTGGTGATGTTTGGCTGGTTGGTTTTCCTAACTTGTGATGCTTTTATTGATCCAGCCTTAGCCACAGAGTAACATACAGGTATCAGGGCTGCTGAGGGGTAAGGTAATCAGACTGAAGTGAGAGATGAAAGCAGTTTCTGTTGAAGTCAGCGTGCTCTGAAGGTAGGAATGTAAAGCTACAGTCTCACAACCTTTTAATCAGAGAAGATTCTTGAAAAGCAGAGTCAGATTGGATCATCTGGTTTTGATGGCCCTCTCAGTTCTTACACTTGTACAGACTGGGAGGTTCTTTGTGTCTGTTTGTAATTTTTCTTAATGTTATTTTACTTCGTCTTTCCTTCTCCTGTACACATCTCTTTCTTCCAAATTTGACTCCATCGGAATTTTCAGGCAGATTATTTTTTACAAAGTATCTGAAAAAAACAATGATTGTGTATTGCATTAAGAAATCCATGGATCTGTACTACTTGATATTGTGTGATACACATACATAGTGAATTAAAAAATTTGTGAAAGGACACTATTAACTCTTTCTCCCTAGGTGTTCTGCTATCTTTAGGGAACACCATCAAATAGCTAAAAATTTACCCTACTTTGTTTTTCATTTGTATGCACTCTTGAAAAGACATTAAAAAAAAGTCTAAAGAATCTAAGCAGCCTGAAGGCCTACTGTAATTGTTTAAAACAAGCTGGGGCCTGGCCATTGAAAGAATTCATACAATCAACTCGTGGAGAGATTTCAAAGAGAAACATGAAAGTTTGTTGCAGCATTGAGGGACTGCTTAGTGGCTCTGTGAAGTAAGCTGAGAGACTTCAGCATAGAAGCGGCTACTGGGTGTGTTGTTCACTTCCCTCCTGGTTGGGGCAGGTGCCAGAAATTATCACAGGCACTGAGTTGCACTCATTAGCTATAGAGTATGAAAGGTTTCCCCAGCTGAAGAGTATTACATTGTGGTATTGTTTTGCTGCTTTCCTCTATGTTGGAAACTTCACAAGGTAGTGGGTGACATGAAATGGATTTGATCCTTGCAAATATGCTTGCCCAAAGTAAGCATTTTTGAGATCTTGCATACAAGTGTTACTGGAACAGTTGAACTCATGGACATAGGCCAGTGACTGTGCCAGATTTTAATTTTGCAGTTTTGTTTTAGAATTGGTAATAATGATGTTAAATTTGTTATTATCAACTTACATATTTTTCCAACTTTCAAACTCATAGTTGTTTGGTTTTTTTTTTTTCCCATTTAGGTCAGTGTGATGAGAAACCTGAACACGGGTGCCCTAATGGGACCAAGATCAGAGGGGAAGTATATGTCTGTGATATCAGCCCACTCGGAGTTGCCAGTGAATGGTGAAGTAACCTTGCTGGTGATAGAGCCAAAAGAACAAACTGTTAGTCCTGTCAGTTCCTGTGATGGAGAATCTTCTGTCCCTTCCCCAGAGGCACCAGCCAAAGCAGAAGAGGTGCCTGTGCAGGAAAGCACAGAGGAGGTGTCTTGTGATGCTGATGAACAGAATTGCGAAGGAAAAGAGAGTTACTTCATTTCTAACAGTAGCCAAATGGATATTTGCAGTAAGTCTTCAGGGTCAGAGATTGCTACCACAGAAACACAGCAAACAGTGGTTCCAAGCAGCCGCTTCAAGTTTTCTGGCTATGACAAGCCTCATGTTCCATTGGATATGCTGATGATAGATGTTGGTGAAGAGCAGCCTGTGAATGCTTACAGGCCAACTGAGTAGCCAGGATGAAGTGCTGAAGTGCTTAACCACAACTCAGAAAGAACAGCATTACTAAAGCTTGTGGAAAGTCTGGGTTAAATTGTGAGCATCTGCAAGTTGTACTTGTTCTGATCAGTGCACAATTGAAAATAGTACCTGAAAATGGCATAAGAAGTGTGGGGAAATTTCATAATAACCACTTTTTAAAATGCTTTTATATATCATATAACTCATTATTTCTTATTTGGAATAGGGCTGTGGTTTTTAACAATACTCTATAGAAAACATACCATCAACTATAAAACAGCAGCTCTACTATTATTCACTTCTGCTTCAAATCTTGTTCAAAATTAGTTCAATGAACATAATGCTTAAGAAATACTTCACTTGATTATGATAGACGTGCAAAAAGTATTTGAGAGTTTTTACTATTACTGGAGGTATCCTCTTGCTTATCTTCTTCTTTTGAAGAGTATTTTTATATTAAGTGCTCTTACTTCTTTTAAATAAGATTATACCTATAAGCTCTTCCTGTGTATCTTAAGAATTTGATTCCATGTCAAAGAAGTAAGAAGTAATGGTCATAAACTAAGAACACAAGAAGTTCACCTCAACATGAGGAAGAACTTCTTTGCATTGAGGGTGGGTGCCAAAGCACTGGAAGGGGCTACCCAAGGAGATCATGGAGTCTCCCTTTCTGAGGACATTCAACACCCACCTGAACTCATTCCTGTGTCAGCTGCTCTAGGTGACCCTGCCTTGCCAGGAGGGTGGACTGCATGATTTCCAGAGGTTCCTTCCAACTCTAACAATTCTGTGAATTTGTAGTCTTTGCTGTTGACTTCAGTACAGCAGCACCCATTTGGATCACGTAGTGGTGTGAATAACCATGTCACATTCTGGCAGAATGTATTAGCAAGCTGACTGATCATCACTGAGAAAAAAAGGTATAATGAGTGGTTGCACAAATTCTTTAGAAAATGTCCTCAAAATTCAAAAGCCTGGTTTCTTCTGGGACACTTCCATCCTAATTTTTAGAACAATATGTTCTCTAAATAGAAATGAATAGAACTTCTTCCAAGCATGTTTTCTAGCAGGATGAAAATCACTGCCATTTCCCCTGTTTCAATAACATAACTCAGGAACTACGTAAAATCACCCTCTAAAAATATGTCTCAATACGACAGAAAAGTAGTGTGATTAAGTTGTACTTCATAAGTTTTATTTTCATCTGACAGCCTTCTGAATTTTGTATCATAGAGTTGTAGTTTTGAAAACTGAGGAATAAGAACTTTATATATATTTTTTCATATTGAAATCCATGCAATCCATTTATTTCCCTTTAATCAAGATTCAATATGTATTTTCTATTTGTAGGAAATATTTATAGCAATTTTAATGAAGTTTAGTTCAGGAAAAAAGAACACTTCACGGGTACAAGTTGGTCCATTTAAACAAAATTGTGGGTTTGTTTTAAAAGACATTTCTATAGGATGATCAGAATTGTTAGCCTGTTACAGCAGGCTAAATTTAACAATTTTAAAGGGAAACCAGTGTCACAGTACTTCTGTCCTTATGTTTCTCAGTGACATGAGTATTCTTAAGGTGAAGTTAGTTTATACAGCTGTTTCAGGAGTGCCTCTGTTCTTGTCTATATCAGATATTGACCACAATGGTACAAAAGATTTAAAGACAATAGCTATTTTTCCCATCACTACTCACAGGAAGGATAACAGATAGGTTACCAGGGTTTTGATAATTTTAGGAAAAGCCAAATCAAGCAGGTGAATTTTGTAATTATGATGTAATGGAAAGCCCAGTTAGTAATTGTTAGCTGGCTGTAATTTGTTCCTGCATTATATTCAAACATAATGAGACCCTTTAGCAACTTTCTCAATGTCATGTTCTGGGTTGTGTTCCTAGAAGGCAGTGCTTAGTGACTTACTGCTCAGATGCACTAGTGTGTACCCCCATGGCAGAGGTACAGAAAATAACACTTTTGGTGTTACGAGAAGGCTTTTTGAAAATCAGCATTAATTGCACTTGAAACTTCAGTTAAACTGACTTTCCAGGTAGTGATGCTGTTCATCGCTGAAGCTCCTAGAAGGCTGTCTACAAAGTAGATGAGCAGCTGTGTCTTGTGCAGAGATGGGAGTTGATGTAATTTCTTTCTGAGTTTGGAGGTTTATTGATGAATATGAATTGCAGTAAATACCTCAGGAATTTATAAATGTCAGAGAAGTGCTTAAGTTAAACTTGGCTCTGAAGGGATAAAGAGAACATTAGAAACTGTAAAGTTAGTCTTGTTTTTGGGAACAAGTTTCTGACCAGACAGTTTGCTGAGTATTTTCTTTGCAACTGCTCAGAGTATTTAACCTTGCACTTGGTAGCTTGTTTTCCTTCTGTCAGTTTTGTCAAAAAAAAAGAGGTCAGGAATTAGCTCTGGCAGTTGTTGGATTTGATGTATCTGCCACAAAACCAAGATTCTCTCAGAAGCATGTTATTTTTTTTAAAACTATGTTTACATTCTTAGCAGTTCATCAGGAAACCCTGTTGCTGTTAGAACTAAGACTTAGCATCTCAGTTTTGTGTGAGCTAAGTGTTTCATTGTTCTGGAAGATTTTCCTTTGCTGACACAATGGAAGAGGAATGCAGATAGACACATCTTAAAACCAAGTCACTATCTCAGGTTCTTGTCTCTTGCCCCTGCAATGCAACTACATTGTACATTCTTCTGAATCTTTCAAATCACATGGAGTCATGTGTGAGTAAAAGGACCCAGCCAGGAGCTAGGCTATCATTAAGAACATCAATGTTAAGATGAATAAGAAATGACTCAAAAATATATCATAACATAGGGGGAAAAATTGTCATGGCAGATAGTCACATGTATTGGAAAGGTGGTGTTATTTTAGAAGCTGAGAATCAATAACAGCAGTGTGAGTGCTTTGTACTATATCACATATATATCCAACAGACCTGCTCTTGAAATAAAACAAGGTTAAATATACTTTTAAATCAAAATTTCTGAGCTGTAAATATAGAAGCCACTGAACTAGCACCATCTGTGCAATCTGTGTTCTGTGTGCTTCATACTTACCTAGTGGCGCAGGGATAGTTTAGATGTTTAAATTGCCCAGGCCAGCTTAGAGCTTTTCTGATTGTGAAATAAAGAATTTTGAGAGTGCACAAAGCACAGGATTCTTTTACTTGCTTTGACTAGCTGAAAATGTGAGGCCACAGTGAGACAAGATGTGTTTCTGGGTCAGTAAGCTCTGTTACCGCCAGTCCTGTTTTTAGCAGTTGCCAGTAGTGGTATTGAAAGCCTAAGAGTAGGGCAAGTCATGGTGCTAATCTGGATACAATCCAGCAGCTTGGAATGTGACGATTTCTTGGGAATGGAAATGCCTTTTCAGCTACAGCTGGTTAGCTTTGCTTTTGCAAGTTCTGTAATGCCAAATATTGCCATGTCATTTGTAACCTGTCAGGTAGTATTTATCTATACATTTTCACCTAATTGAGTTAGCTTAATTGATTAATAATCTTGTGATTAAGTGGTTTGCTTGAGCTTCTGAATATTCATTCATTGCACCTTGATCCAGAATATGAAAGTGCCTAACATTTATACATTGAAAATAATTTAATATTCATGCCTTTTATAGGGCTATCAGCTATCCAGTGTGACACACTTAGAAGGTTTTGCTACTTCAAACTTTTTCAGCTGATTTTTACTCTTGTCCTGGCTCCTTAGCACTCCTCCCTTTCTCTCACTTCAAGGTGATTTGGGTGATGAGGTAAGACTCCCCTGTGAAAGAGAACTTCCAAAACTTTGGCCTCATACCTGCCAACATGTTTAAGAACTTCTTTAGTTCTTGTTCTTGAGTGGACATTGTAATTTTTATTACTAGATGTGCAGTTAACAATGAGGTATTATGGCAGTATTGTGCACTGGCACAGAAACATCAAATCTGCTTTTGTGTGGTTTTCCACATAAGTCAATAATTAGTTTAAAAAAAAATTGTCAAATATACTGACATCTGTGCAAACAAGACAGTTGCCTGGAACAGATGCACATACTTTTATTTTTTTTTTATCCTTCATAGAAGATTGCAAAAAAAGAAACTTGTATGAGAAAACCTGTTTTTCTCAGGTTATTAAGAATAGCCAGTTGCTCTGAAGTGGTTCCATGTAAGCAGTTGAGTAAGTAAGAGATGTTGTACTTGGCTCACATTAATAGTTTCAGCACATATTAAAAACATACAACCAAAATGACAAACCAAATACAAAGCACCTTTTATCTTAGGAAAAGGTGACCTGTGTAGATTCCTTTAGTGTGTTTTTTTGTAGTTCAGTCCCTTAACTATGAAGTTCTTGTTTATTAATACTCTGTCTAGATTCTCTAAATGGATGCCATCATTGGGCTGAAATCTGTAATGAAAGTCCTGTAAATAGTGTACAGTTGAACCATTTTTATATGTAAATAAAAAAAAATCTAAGAAGAAAAATGTGTGTCCTTGCCTCTTTATGACTGTTAGCTTTTGTTTTGAAGCCTAAATGTGCTTTTGAAGCTCTCTCAGTTCGTGTTACTTACATGGTGTATGCTTGAGCTTTATTGAGAACCAAAATACTGTTTGGGGGAGATGTGTGTGGCCCATCTGTGTGTGTGGATGCGTGCAGCAGTTCCTGGATCCTACTGACCATCATCATCCTCAGCATTGAAGTTTCTCTTTTGCCCTTTGATGTTGTTGATGCAGCCTGCAGTAACTTAAGTCCAGCCCTCCTGGGGCTGTTTCCTTCTGTTCTATTTAAAAATTATGGAAAAGGATTAAATGGTCAAACCATTTGAATGGATTAATTGCTACAGAGAGGAAAGCTGATCTTCCTTGGAACTTACTGCTGTTCATTAGAAGTTTAAAGATCATAGAAGTCTTATTTGTGTGATGTTTTAATTTCTGCTGTCTAGCCACAGCTTGAAGGAGGAAAAGCATTACAAGCAGAGCAAACAATGAGCAGGCAAACCAAGAGGTTCTGCCTGCCAGCTTGCTATGTGTCCTGCAAAATTAATCCTGCAGTTGTCACATCCTTGCAATGTTCACAGTACAGCAGTATGAGTATTGACTCTGATACAGCTTTTTTTTCTATGCCAACATCACTTGAAAAACAAACTCAGACTCAACATCCCTTCAAAAATGCCTTTTCAAAAAAGAGTGAATACAATCCTTTCAGACTGAAAATACAGAGCGAAAAGAACAAAAATAAATACACTTTGTTTTCTTTCTGGACACAACTGTGTTGTGTTATGTTTTGTGGCACATCTAAGTTTATAGCAGCTCAGTTAATAGCAGGAGGGCATGTGCAGTTCCATTCCAGAAGACAGGAACTGTATGTACTGTTGTGTGCTTTCTGCTACCAGGTTTGGGAGAGTTGAGGCCTCTGCTAACCTCCTCCTGCAAATGTGATCAAGTGTGAGATAAATTATAGCAAGGAAGGAAGGGTTGCAAAAGCTTGTCTGAATGGCTAGAGGGCAGTGGTAGCAAGGAGGTAGAGAGCATCTATGCCATGTGGCTTCATCTCAAGTATCAGTCTGGCCTTGTATCAGCTTTTAATACAGTACTAATTCATACTCACCCCCCCAAATCTGACTAGAAATTGGAATAAAGGACTGTGAATTTGGATGGCAAATTACAAAGAATTAATTTTTCAATTGCTTCAGGGTGTGCAGCGAAACTACCAAACAGAGAGATACACCAAACTTCATTTAAGACTAATATGGAACAAACCTTTTTTGTCTTCAAGAATCACAGAGTGATCTTATTGGTTAAACAGTCATGTTGCAGTAGACTCGAAACTAACACCTCTGAAAAGTGTGAAAACCAGTTAGGTGTGAAGGGTCCTGTCCTGAAAAGCTCAGAACACTGATTCCTGAATGCTTAGGGACTATCCACACAAGATCTGCAACACTATTTATTCAGGAAAACAAAAAAGGCTTGTAAAACAGTGTACATACAAATACAGTAGGTATTTGGAGACCGTGGTGGTGAAGATCATTGTAAGAATGGACTTCTTGGTCTAGAGTTTGCATTTCTTGGATGATGGAGAATGATACTGAGAATTCAAAAAACAATCTCAGAACTAAGCCACAGGCTAGAAAGTGTGATACTTGCAAATTTCTCCTTGCAGAAGAGATGAGTGAAAGGCAGATTCTCTTTTTTCTTCCTTGTATTTTTTTTTCCATTGGCCAGGGAAACCTTTGGAACTTGCATCTTTCCAGATTTTATTGTCCAAAGTAGTTACCAGAAGCGTTTGCTCCTTCTGCAGCGCAGTTTTTGATGACGAATATGAGGGCAGACATCCCAGTTCTGCGTGTCTTTTCCCAAGTGCAGGCCTGCCAACCCCTTGCCCTTCTTGTGCCATGTGCTGAGTCAGCCCAGTGTGGTCTGGACTTGGTGATTAGATGCAGAGGCTTCAAACCACTCCCTGCAAAAAAAAAAAAAAAAAAAAAAAAAAAAATCAGCGTGTGGGTCATATTCTACCAATATAGTAGTTGCCTCTGGTGGCAGTGTGTCAGAGAGCATTGGCACTACCAGAACTAAGCCTTTCTTTACTTTAGTAGGTGGACCAAGAAAGCATGAGCAATGCTTGTGCTGTACCTCTCCAGTTTTATCTGTGGGTTCTGTTGGCTGAGTGAGCACTTGGCACCTTTACTGTGCTATGAAGATTACCTAAGAAAAACCAAAAAATTCTGGAATATTAATTTCACGTGTCTCCAAGTTGGTAGATTTTGTCTGCAGATGATTTGGTGAGGGATCCACCACCTAAAATGTGTGTCTTAATGGGCTTAAACAAGCTACAGCACTCCTTAGTGGTGGAAAAAATATAATTCTATGGCTTTTCAAGGGAGAAAACCAGAGAATTTTAAGGGAACTTGTCATTTAAATGAAAGACTTGGAGCTATCTTGAGGTCTGTATTAATTTCAGTTCTTAATGAATGTTAGTGCTGGTTACTAACTTCCCGGTCAGTTCAGTGTGTTGCCCATGGTTAAATAAATACTTCATGTGCAAATGATGACTCACTACTTTTGAGCCTTCAGAAGATCTTCATCTTTATTATGGTCAAAAGTCTCCCTAGGTAGATGCAGCTACAGCATTGGAATTTTTAATGCAGTTAAAAATCTTTAAAATGTTGGCCCAAGCTGTTTAACAGTGAGGATGAGGTTTGTGTGCAGGAAGCAGGGAAGGCACACACTGTGCAGTGAAAGTCTGCGTTGCTTCCTCAGAAACTTCTCTGTAAGAACTCGTGTGATGCAATGTCTCTTCCCTACAGAGCAGGGAAGAAAGATCCAAAAAGTCCCTCCTGCCTGCCTGTGGGGGTTTTCTTTGCTTTCATTTTTATTTTTGTATGCAGTGTAGTGATTCACTTTCCAGTCCCCACTGAGCTGGCAAAGGGCTGTCCTGTTGCATGTGACATACCAGAAGAAGCTGAGGGAGCTGGATCCCTTCAGCCAGGAGGGGTGGCACTCGGGAGAAATCTCATTGCCAACTACAGCAAACTGTAGCATCTGCAGAAATGGCAGACTTTTATCTGAAGTAAAAGCACAGTAAAAGCACAAAAAGCATGTCATAAATTGCAGCAGAGGAATCCCACTAGGATTTGCAGGAGGAAATTCATGTTAAAGGTGGCTAACTGTGGAATGAAATTGTCACTATCCCTGCGCTGAGGCTGGACAAGATGACCTCCAGAGTCCCCTCCCAAGACAGGTTTTCCTCTGAGTCCACACTGGCTCTTTAGAAAAGACTGAAAACTGTGGCTCCAATTGCAAATAGTCTTTAGAGTAACACGAACCACTCACATTTTTTTATTTTTGTGTGAAATGCCACACATGAGAGAGAATTGCCTTGCCTCTGGCAGTTGCTAGAAGTATTCCCTGCATGCTTTGGGTATGCTTTCTTCATCCTCCCACATCCTCAGGCATGTAAGCAAAACCCACCCTGACATCCACTGCAAATGTCAGACTCACATCTGAAAACCCAAAGGTTGTGCTGCAGTAGCATTTTCAGGGTTGCATGTCCCCCTCTTATGTATGGGAAACAACTCTTTCAAGGGCACAAGAATAAAAAAGAGTAACAAGGAGGTGGTCCTTTCAAATGAAATGGGTCAAGCAGCTTTCAGCAAAAATACTTGACTTTTACCTCTGTGTAGCAATAATGTATCCTCAAAAGAAAGCAAGCTGTTTACACAGCATTCAGATAGGTTTCTATTCCAGCAATGGAAAAAAATCTCATACCCATGTTTTTTTTATGTTGGGTCACAAAAATATCAATTCTGCTGTTTCACAATGGTTTGGATCAGAAACATGCTGTAGTGTAAGCTAGGATGAGCTAGTAGCATAACTACTTATGTGGATTCTCCTGGGCTAAGTAATACACTTCAACTTTCCATTTCTTCATAAAGCACTGTTCAGAGTAGCTTTAATATTGTTTATAGCAGTTCTCATTTTTAAACAGCATTGCAGCCTGCATCATCCTGTGCTCCTTGATAGTGTACTTTTTGAAATGTGCTATATACACTGCAAATACATTGTATATACACTATATAGGTATTCTGTGAGACTCCAGACATACGTGTACATGTCTGCGCACGTGTGTGCGTGCAGCTGCTCCTTGTGGCTGTGCTGATTTGTACCCCACAAAGCCCTGAAGCAGTGGGACCGAGGCCGATGAGTAGCACAGGTGCCAATAGGCGGCTATTGCCATAGCGGCTGTTTCAATGACAGCAGAAAGTGTGTGAGGAGTCAGCGCAGAGCACAGCCCAGCTGCAGATAAAGCGCTATCGCAGTGCCGTGCGCAGGAAACGCTGGGTGTTTTCCAGCACCCATGTGACAGGCATTTCTCTCACCACAGCACACAGCAGCCCTTTCCGAGCAAAACCCGCTGGTGCTGGCAGTCTGGCCCTCAGCTCTGCTTTCCTAGGAGGAACCACCATCAAAAGGAACTTTGACAAAGGTCCACACTTCAGCTCCTGGCAATGGGCTGCTTCTTGGGATATGGGAAGGTGTGTACAATTCGAGTAAATAAATACATGACCTGTGACTAAACGCTGATGACTTTTCAGTCTAGTGATTGGTTTGTAAAAGTTCCCTATTCCCGTACTTGAGCTCATATAGCATGATGAAATACTTATTGAATTTGGCGTGGGGAACTATTTAAAGTAAATAAACTATTAATTTTTAAAAAAAATCTGCAGCTGGAGATAGAATTTCTGACTCCTGCCTGCAATTTGGTGGGGTTTTTCTTCTTCATTTTTTCTCAGTTCTTTAATTCCCTTAATTGGTTTGACTAATTCATTATTCAAAGCTACACAGTTAGCATTCTACTATATATGGGGCAGGTTTGGTGCTAGTATAATGAGATATAGGTGATCAGCTGCACTGAGACCCTGTGCCCATCTATCTGACCAAAATCAGCTTCTTGACTAGATGTTGCTCAGTTTGTTCAATATAACTGGTGGCCTTCAAATAAGTTCATTCGAACCAGAACTTGCACTTTTTTTGACCTGACAAGTCTTCTGTTTCCACATTTTCCCAAGTAAAGATGATTTCATGACAATTATTTGTTAGTAGACAGGTAGTCTTCACATCCATTACTCCTTTTGTGAAAGCTGTTACACAGGGCTGCGCTAAGTCTTACAAAATTAGCATTTTTCTCCTCCTGCTTATCATCATGAGTTTGCAGAAAGAGAAAGCGTCCTGACTTGTGCTTAGTTGCACTAGTGCATGAGCAGTGAAGTACCAGTGGGTGTCAGCATCGGGGAGCTTTTGGGGACGGAAGAGAGAGGGGCAAGCCTAGGCAGCAGCACGGCGTTCCCCACCAGCAACAGAATTGTCTGAGCTTTCCACACATCCCAGGAGCACAAAACTCCTCTCCCACCTGGCAGACTGCATTAAAGCATTTGCAAGAACAAAGTGAGATTTTTTTCAACGGAGAGCCCCAGCATCCCCAGCCCTGGGGTCAAGCTTGTAGGGTTGGACACGTTGGGCAGGCAGGATGCAGAGGATAACACCGACAAATGCCAATATTTGTGCAGGCGGTGTGCAGCACACCTGCACCAGTTGGGGCATACGATTCCCAGCAGTCTGAAAGTCCAACCCAGAGTGGCACTTTGCCCTGTGGGCTGGGCTTATCTTCCTAATTCCAGTCTGGAGGCTGTCTGTCCTGCAATTTCCCCAGCATCCCAGCATCTCCCCGGCAGCCAGCATGGGATGAACATGCTGTTCAACAGCCAGAAGTGATTTCACAGCCCCTCATTCCTCCAGTGACAGCCCCCTAGATGATGTCCTGCCACCAGCACATCTGCAAACTCCAGCTCTTGCTTTTGGCCCAGAGGCAGTCCATCAAACCCAAAGCGCATCCCATGGGTAGGTCTTTTATATCTTCAGAGCAAAATTTCTTGTGTTCTTCAGCTCTGAGCAACTAGTGAGCTGAAAGTAAATAAATAAATAAAAATAAATAAATAAATAAAATATTAAAAATCTTAACATGGCAAGCAAGAAAACTTCTGTGATAAATTTATGGGGTAAAGCAATTTTGGCAGACATCATCTGGGAATTAGTGTGTTAAAAAAAGGACCTTTTTCATAATGGCTTGGTTCATAATTAGTTCCAAACTCTGCATGACCACAGCTGCCAAGAAAGAACAATTGCTCATGTTTAATTTAGAGCTACTCATATGTTTTGCAGTTAAATTAAACCAAAGCCAAACCGGGGAATTTGGAAACCACTGAAAATAAGGGGAACTCTGGAGTGCTTAACAATTACTTCCTCATAGGACATGCCCAAGAGGAAGAGAGGTGCTTTTCAGTCATGGAGCTGCACTCCTAAGCATGAGGAGGATCATGCTTTCCTTCCTCTGCTTACTGATGCACCTGCTTCAGGATGAGACAACTTGTAAGTAAGGGCTTTTTGCTATTTTCCTATGTGGGAAGGCAAGGGGGAGTGGAAGGACAGGGCTTGTTATTGAATTTTTTGGATGAGTTAAGAAATCTCTGTATCTTTTGGTGGGTTTCAAAAGCTAGTCACTTTCAAATTAGTTTGTTATTTTATCATTCCAGGTTCTGAAATGGAGATAAAATGATCGTGTTAGCTGTTAGATTTTTTCATGGCTGTATTACCAGTTTTAGTTCAGCCAGTACAAGTCTTATCTGATTCTGTGCTCTGCCAGGTTAAAAGCTGCTGTCATCTGGGTTGCAAAACCCACAAAAATATTAGGGTTTGAATGATTCAGAGAGGTTGTTAACTGAACCTGTTATAAGTAATATAGCAGCTTGAAAATAGATGATCTTGAAAATTGTCAGACAGCTTTTCCAGTGCTACAGACAAGAAAAGAAGTGAATTTCAGGTGGTTGTTTATTAGGCAGGAGCTGGTAAACACGACTGTGGTAACAGTTAAAAGAGCTATAATCTCTTCAGTTTAAAGCTGAGCTGTGGAGTAAAGCAAGAAAGAGCACTTGACTTTTAAGTATTGATGGGGATGCTCACTGCAGATTCTGTGAAGAGATTTGAAGGGTTTGTTTCCTGGGATGATCATCGGGCATCTTTCACAGCAGCAAACTCACTAAGGAAAAATATACCAATAAACCAACATAAAAGGAAAAAAGGAAAACAAAATAACAATGAATGAACAAACAAACCCAAAACAAACAGCAAAAACTCCCACCTCAAACACTCAGACCACATAAAAGTATTCCTTTCATAGTTCTAACTGTGTTTCTTTTGCAACTGCTCGACTTCGTGACTTGGAAAGTTTAGAATGTGAGATCCAGGAGATTTAATTTCCCTGTGGTCTGCTAGTCATGAAGCAACATGGTCTGTAGCAATACCCTCTGATTCCAGCATGGAGGAGCGTGTCTGTGACAAACCCCTTATGTTATTATTCCTTCTTATCTGCAGCGCTTTTAGTTTTGGGAAACCAAGACCTGCAAGATTCGATTAAGCCACAGAAGGTAGAGTTCCATTCGTTAAATTTCAACACCACTTTGCATTGGCAGCCTGGGTGGGCCAGAGAGGCCAGAGATGCGCTCTACTTTGTGCAGTACAAAGTGTAAGTACCAGCGCCTCCCACTGGGCTGGGGCTCAGCCCTGCTGGGCATAAAATGATTTCTCAGGTGGCAGGAGGTTCTCATTCCAGGGCAGCAGTCATGTCCTGCTTGGCTGCCAGCTCTCAGTTGTTTCTGCACTTACCAATCCCATAAGGAGCAGTCAAGCAGCACAAGGCAGGCAAGGAGTAAGCACCATGCTCTGCACCCTCATTGCACCAAGGATTTGAAGGAAAATGTAGTTTGCAGGGGACCTCTGAAAGCCACTGGGTCCAGCCACCTGCCTCAAGCAGGTCTGGGTAGGTCAAGTTATTCTATAATAGAACATTAAATGCATATCAGTGGCCTACCTTGCCCACAGCACTGTCTCAGGGTGCCTTGCTTGGAAAGATTGAGGCAACATTAGGGGCTGGTCTCCAGGGTCTGCTCCCATCCTTGGCACACTGGTGATTGCCTGAAATGATTATTGCCCTTGAGGAACAGTTTAGTGAAAGCCAGCATTCTGCCCACCAGTGAGCACACTGGCTGAGCCACAGCTTGCCCACCTCTCCCATGGGGCAGCTAAGAGACAGCTTCTGACAGGGCTGGTGACCCTGTCTCTGCTTTAGATTTCTTTCAGAAAAGACAGAAACCAGTAGCTCCCAAGCACCCATGAAATCAACCTTCCTTGTTATCAAACTGAAGGCAGTTAATTTCCATGGCAGGATACTTGTCAGTGCCACAAGAGTAAAACAGATGGCTGAGAATCTGCATGGACACAGGCAGTGATCCCTAAAGTTTACATCCTTCCTCCTCCTTCTCCACAGGTATGGGCAGAGCACGTGGCAAAACAAAGATGAGTGCTGGGGGATTTCAAGCCATGTCTGTGACCTAACACATGAGACCTCTGACATCCAGGAGCCTTACTACAGCAGAGTGAGGGCAGCCCTGGCTGGTGTCTACTCCAGCTGGAGCCTCAGCTGCAGATTCACTCCTTGGAGAGAAAGTAAGTGCAAACACTTTCCTGGAAGGAGTTTGGTCTTCCATGGCACGAAACACATCATTTCTGCTCACAACTTGCAAACATGAGTTATCCTTTTCTAGCCACAAAGCTGTGTGTAAAGAAGTGAGTAATAGCTCTCCGGTGAACTGTTGTGCCAGAGTAGTTCTCCACACACTTGAAAGCCAAGCGATTATGGCTAAACAGCCATTTACCAGTAATTAGAAGATCAAAAAATCCCTTTAATTCGAGCTCTTCCTCTGGGCATGGAAGTACACAAATAATTTTTAGGCATTTTTGGAGCTGCTGGAAAGACAGGACTCAAGACAATAAAAAAGGAAGCATTTTTTCCTTGTGGGGAGAAGAGAGAACAGAGCTGTGTGGTGTGTGGCCACTATTCTTGTCACATTTATGTGTTATTCCGACTGCAGGAAAGGACACAGAAAGGACATGTGCAAAGCTTTTGGCTAGCACTGTCATTATAGTGCCACAGTATGTTAGAAATGGAGGACTGCCCACAATGAACAATAGCAGTCTACCTACCAGCAAGTTCACCATGAATTAACCTGTTTTCCCTCACTGGCCAATGCCAAATCAAATTGCCAGCGTGGGTCACTCCACAGCCCCGAAGTGCAAATTACCTTGAGCCTCCTGCACAGATGAAACCACAAGCTTTGACATAAAGTGCCTTGTAGCAAAACCAGAACATCTTGCCCTGTGCCACCTCCTCCTCCTCTTGGAGGGATTTGTGTGGCAGCTGCTGTCCCGTGTCCCCACACTGCTGGTGCTGCACACACATATACGCAGGCATAGGCTTCAAGCCTTAGCTGTGTTTAACCAAGCTGATTCCAAAATATTTGAAAGTGATGACATAAACTGCATCCTTGGCACAGCTGAAATGGTTTAGCTGGATGTTTTGTGCAGAAAGCACAAAGACAAATACGAGGGAAAAAGAAAATCAGGGCAATTTTGGAATTTTTCTTGACCAGTCAGCACATAGCAACATCGGCTCTAAGGAATTTCAAAAAGCTTGGCTCAAAGATAGATTTACAAACACAGGAAATGTCACCTCCAAAATAACAATAACCAAACCAAATAAACACCAAGAAGCAAGAATTTACAAAGTGTCACTTGAGGAGTAAGTACACCATAATATACTGTTGGTACCATGAGCATTTGTTGAAAGGATTCAAATTGCATTCTTGCAAATATTATTCATAACCTATAATTGTGTTTATAGCTTTGGGTTTTTTTTCCATAGCTATGATAGGACCTCCAATGGTCACTGTGGTTCATAGCAACAAATCCATAACAGTAAAGCTCCAGGCTCCGCGTTCTCCTTATAGAAGGAAGAGAGGCAGCAAAATACCAATGACAAACTATTATGATCTGCTGTATCAAGTCTTCATAATTAACAACTTGCTAGATGAGGTAAGAGCATATTCAGATATGAACCCTTTACCATTGAATAGCCAGAAAAGTGTGGGCACACCCTATTTGTTTTGCTGTTGAAAGAGTCTTCTGGGATTGTGAGAGCAGCAATGACTGTGCAAGTGTTTGAAAACAAGTAGGCTTATCTTTCAGGAATTGAATTTGATTGAACTGATTTGTAATTCCTCCCTGTATTATTTTCCATCAACTTAATACTTCATAATCCATTACCTAGTTTAAAAAATTGGTACTGGAGAGGAATCGGGGGGGGGGGGAGGGGGAAGGGAATTTTCTTTTAAAAGCATAAATAAGTTATTAATGCTGTTGAGTTTGTGTAAGTTCATGTGCTGTTCTGCATCCTCTGTTCTCATTGAACTTTACTCTCAGACACACTTGCTAGGGAAACATGCTTGATTGGCTCTTCTTTCTCCACTCTGTATGAAGCAACACAGGGTCCTGGTGTATGAAGGGAAAGACAAGGTAATTAAAATAGAAGATTTGAGGCCTGGAGTCAGCTACTGCATTGTGGCTAAAATGTACATGCCAATGCTGGACCACAACAGCGCCTACAGCAGCAGGCAATGTACCGTGCTGCAGTGACAGGGCTGCACCTCTGAGACAGGTAAGTCACTGTCTGAAACTGGAGATGACTCTGGAAGTCAAGATCTTTCCCCTCACCAAAGACAGATACTCTCCAAAAGTAGAGAAAAAGTGTGGCATAGAAACTGCCATCCCACATGACAGTATTACCTGGAATACTTACACAATCTCAGATGCACACCAGGTAAGAATGATAAGGCCAAGATGATTATAGGAATGGGATAGATAATTATTTGCATGCTGGCACTGGCCTCAGAAATATCTGCTTCTTCCCTTTCTTTAAACAGCTGTACATAGTATAGTTAAATAGTTATACGTAGCATGGCTTTCATAAATGCATTTCTGTCAAGTAATAATTAACTAGAAAAATGAGTGACCTCCAACTTTATTAACATGCAATTCTCCTGCAAGCTCTGCCAGCCTTTTCTGCTCAGGAATTGATCTGATGGAATAACTAAAATGAGCCTGTCCCCTTTTCATGGACACTCTTCAGTGTAGTGTTTTTAAAAAGAAATCAGTTATCAAATGTCATGAGTTCCCACGGGCCAAAATGCAAGAATTATCTCTACTAGCTGATATGAAAAATCTGGTTTTTTTACTTACATCAATCACGAGGCTATTGTCACATGTCATATCCCTAGCCAAAAGATTTGCTATCAATCCTGCCTTGCAGGTACAAAGGCACAGAGAGTACAAAGACCTAACCCAAACTTGACTTCATTGGAATTGGCCTTACCAAGCTCAGATTTGGGGAAACAGAGGAAAACTGGAAAAGTGTCAGTTTTAACTTGGGCTTCTGTTCTCAGTTCTGTACCCTAAAACCATAGAAGTTCTCTTTTCTTCTGCATAATATGATGCATATCATTGGTGTCTCTCGAGTTTTGGTCAGTGGGTTTAGGCTAAGGAGGGAGTCACTTCCTAGGGGACTTTCCTGCATTTTTTCCTTGCCTGCCCTGTACTGTAAAGAGCTGGTTAGAGCTGGACTTCCAAACAACTTGCAGAGGGACAGGACAGATGCAGGTGAAGGGCATGTGTTGAATGTCAGTTCAGTTTAATACCACCAAGCTTAAATGCACATGCCGGCAGCAATTCTCTTTCTCTTCCTCATTACAGGGATAATGGCAGAAGATGCCTTCCATCACAGGTCCAGCTGTAAATCAACATCTGCTGTCTATGTCTGGAATACATACTTGGATACTTTTTAAACTAACCTTTGCTGCATTAAATTATTTGATTATTTGATCACAATCCTTTTATGCTACATGAAGGAGTCTTTGTATGTCCCATATTACAATTCATGATGGTATATATTTGCATTTTCCAAGGTAACAAACTTGCAATATAAAAATGAAACCATTAAAAAAGTCTTTGTGGAAATATCCTTAAGATTGCTTCTAGGGGTTTTGTATTTTACATCTTGAAATTAAAATACTATCTATAAAATAGAAGTTTCAGATATTTTATGTTTTCTACATGATCACAACTGAAAATTAAAAAGGTGTCCTTCCTTTAAAATAAGAAATGTACAATGCAGGAGTAATTCCATGCTCAGAGTGTCTTTGTAGGGCCCTCAACACAATATTTCTGACAGTGAAACCAGTATGTGATTAGTTAGGGATTAACGTGAACTAAAACAGGAAAGATCCTCTCTTCCATTCAGTGAAAGGCAGTTAAAGGAAAGAGACCCTCAGCAAGTTTGAAACAGAACTGTGGGGAGTGGCTGATAAACCAGAAGGCTGTGCTGTCATTCAGTGGGACCTTGATAGGCTGGAAAATTGGGTGGAGAGAAACTGAATGAAGTTCAGCAAGGCCAAGTGTAGGGCCCTGCAGATGGGGAGGAATAACCCCAAGTGCCAGCACAGGCTGGGGACTGACCTCCTGGAGAGCAGCTTGGCCGAGAAGAACCTGGGAGTGTTGGTGGATGCCCATGAGCTGGCACTGCCCTTGTGGATCCCGGCAGGGCCAGTGGATCCCGGGGTGCATTGGGAATAGTGTGGCCAGCAGGTCAAGGGAGAAGGTCCTGACCTAGGGAAGGCACATCTGGAGTGCTGTGTCCACTTCTGGGCTCCTCAGTACCAGAAAGACAAGATGTGACCGGAGAGGGCCCAGTGGGGAACCACAAAGATGATGGGGGCTCTGGAGCATCTCTTTTGTAAGAAGTATCTGTGGGGGTTGAGTCTGATAGTTTAGAGGAGAGAAGACAGAAGGGATCTCATTAATGCATGTAAATATCTCAAAGGTGGGTGCCCAGAGGATGGTGCCAGACTGTTGTCAGTGGTGCCCAGTGACAGGATGAAGAGCAAAGGCCATAGGCTAAAACACAAGAACTTTCACCTCAGCAGGAGGGAAAGCTTCCTTACATTGAGGGTGGCAGAGCACTGGAACAGGCTGCCCAAGGAGGTAATGGAGTTTTCCTCTCTGGAGACATTCTAACCCACTTGGACACGTTCCTGTGTCACCTCTAGGTAGCCCTGGTGGGACAAGGGGGATGGACTTCGTGATTTCCAGAGGTCTCCTTCAGACCTAATTCTGTATTCTGTGACCTCTATTTAAGCCATTTCATAATAAATGGTGACTGAATGCTGACCATTACATGGGATTTCTGATTATTTTAGCCCTTAATCATACAAGGGAAAAAATTGCTTGGGCAAGGTCTGGGTAGCGACTCACTAAGCCACGCCAGGAGGGAGAGGTGAAATAGCTTTTGCAGATCTGCAAGGTCTGTAAGTAACGAGAATCTTGGTACTTAACTATGTTCTGTAATTGCAGACTAAATTAGAGGAGGTGAGAGTGGCACAGACACAAAAGGGCAAAGAAAGCCATGGGGAAAATGGAGGTCCCAGCTACATTATTATTATCCACTTTTCCCTTAATTCAAGTACACAAAGGTGGATCAATTCAGTTTAAGTAACAGACATTGAGTTCTCTGAAGCCAAATTCAAAGCATTTTTCATGGTCTGTCACTAGCACCTCCCCTGGTGGCATCAGAGCTGAGAGCTGCTTCAGGATGCTGGCAGTAGGCATTTGGGAAGAGGCTGTGTTTAAGGAAGTTAATGCTGGTCACTCTTGCATTTAACAGAATGAAAGAGCTTGTTACATAATAAATACTTCCACACCTGATTATAATACATGATATCTTTGAACAACTAGATTTGCAGACATCCAGCCATATCCCCACATCTATTCCATAAAACCACGGGTTTCTTTGACCACATTTCCCTTTTTGCTCCTCTCTCAGTTCTTCCAGTTGCTTTGCCCACTCATATCCCACAGTTTCTTTATTAGGTAAGACTTTTTGGAGAGGCAAGCCTTTAAATCTCTGTGCAACACCTGGTGCCAAGACAAGTGTGAGATCCTGCTGCCTTGCATTGGCCAGAAAAACTGTTCAGGCAAACAATTAAGAAATAGTCTATCTGGCATTTCAGCAGTGGGTAATCACAGCCTGAAAATAGTATCTGTAGTAATTGAAGTTCTTTCTGAAATTCATTTACTTCCTTAGGGCAGGCAGCTCATGTTGCCATCATTAAACAAAGATAAAGCTTTATCAGAGAACTGATTCTGGCAATTCCAGATACTGTACCTATGTCAGATGCAGAGGATAAAGCTTTTATAGAGAAGTTGTTTGTTTTATAGAGAACATTATAAAAAAAAAAAAGAGAGAGAGAGAGAGAGAAAAGAAGAGGCAGAGCCATAGGTGTACCTGAAGAATTCAGACCTAACTAGAAATAGAGCAGCTGCCATGTTAAGGGTCTGTGAAGACATTTGAAACCTGAAATTTTCTCAATTTGATAAAATTATGAAAAATGTGAAGCATGAATGCTGGGAAAAGCAATAAAAGATCTGAAGAAGTCTTGCACACAGTTGTGTGCTAAGTTGTGGGCTAACCAGATTTCACTTCCTCAGCAACAACAGAGGTTACAGAAAGCAGTGCAAGAGTTGCAGGAACCCACTTCCATTCTGACAGTACCATGATTTATTACTGCCAACCCCATGATGTTCTGCAAAGACATATTTTCCCTTTCCATTTGAAATGCAAATTTTCTTTCAGCGCTGCTCTGATATGTAATTTCACTGGAGAAGGGTTTGATAGAATGACTGGTGCTGTATTTTTTTCTCCCCTAAGGCTGAGTGATCTGCACTCACAGCTTCTAGATAGACTTGATAATCCTGTAACTTCAAAAACCAATTTATTGTGCCTTAGACTGCATGCTCCACTGCTGTTTACAACTCCACAAGGGTGGAATGGAGAAAGAGTTCTCTTAACTGTAACTGGGACTTCGCTGCTGAAAGATCAGTTTGGGAACACCTGGAAGAATGAGTTCTAGCCCTCCTTTCTCTTTCTCCTCCTGGCACAAGCAAATCATCTGCTGTGGGTCCATGCCTCTGGAACTGCCCAGGCTGGCACACAGCAGCACAGGGGGCTGTGCATGTGCACACCATTCAGTTCAGGATGCTTTCACAATGTTGGTTTGGCTCCTCCTTGCAAAAAGTTTTCAAGACCCAGCTGAGAACACTTGTCTCTTGTTTTTTTAGTCACTTGCACAATAGGTATTTTCTAACCAAGTGCCAAGTGCCAACTTCTGTTTCAGAAAAGAGAGAAATGCTGACTTCTAGGGCCATGGCACTGGGAGGGAAAGATCAAGCAGTAACAAAAGCAGGACTTGAGACCAATTCTGTGAACTCTCACCGGCCACATTGCTGAGGGATGTCTGCAGAGATGACCACAGCCTGTCACAGGCCTCATCTGAAGGTCCTCCAATGAGAAATAGATATTATTCTTTTAGAGTTTGCAGTTGAGGATTTTGTTGTGAAGTGGAACCCATCCCACAAGGGCCTACCCTTCTGTCTTTCATGACTTTGTTTGAACATATCTGATTTGCCAGAGAGAATAAGAGCTGATCTCCTGCTATAAATGGATTTAACTTCCCATTCCACTGGCACTCAGAAGAGCAATATTCAGCCACCAGAAATTCAAGAATAGGCCTCCAGAAAAGGTGACAGAGCAACAGCAATGAACCAGATGCTCTAGCCTTATAAATTAGGAGAAGATTATGCACAGCCAGCTGTACCATATAAATGGCCAGTTTTATAGGGTGCCATGGCCCTTGGTGTTTATCATATGGTGCAGCATCTGGCCAGTCCCATTCACACCTCCCATGTATCTGCTTTAATCAGATGTGGACCTGGGGCTTACACATTGATCTAGCTGAGAACCACTTTGTGGCCCAGGGTGGGGCTCTGTTGTGAAATGACATATGGCTTTTGCCACAGATCTGTTAGACATTAGGAACTATTCCAGACTGCAGGGAATCAATCACAAATAGGTGGGGATTTCTCTGTTCTCTGGATTCCAATGTTTGCTACAAGGATACTCATCTGTAAAACCTGTCTGTAAAAATAAAAAAAAAAAAAAAAGAAATCTCAAACTCCTGAAAAGTAGTTTGTGACAAAGGACACAGGACACAAAACAAGGGTACTTTCTGGAGAGAAGGGAAGGGAAACAAATGACACTGATGTTCACGATCAGGAAAGTTACAGTCTCCTTTGCAACTTGTTTTCAGAATCTTTTGTAAAAGGTTTCCAAAGGAAAAAAAATCCCTTTTAAATGTAATTCCCCAAATTATGAAGTCACTGGTTGTTTTATTGTGTTATGTGTTTATTCCACTGAAAACCCAGTTAAAGGAGTCATTGCTACCAGAATTTTGGCTTAGGAGGTGGAAAAATAGGAAGCTTGAGCCCTGATGCTTACAAGGAAAGAAATATCTGGAAAAGTTCCATGATCTGAGGTAAATACTGAAGACAATTTTAAATATTTAAACAGTTTGATCTTTTCGAAGGATCAGGGCCCTGATCCTTAATAATGAAAAAATGCAACCCAGAAGTATCACACTGAGGACCAGACTCTTCAGAAATGTCCTTACTTTTAAACACAGGAACAGGATGACAATGAAGAGCCATTGTGCTAATTGTTATATCTACAAAAGAGCACCAGGAAAATTGTTGTTGATTTAATTTATTTATTTCAGGCAATGTCTTTCTAATACTTTTTTTTTTCTTTTTTGGGTGTATGAAATCACAAATCATACCATTTTCCAAGAAAGATCTTGTTTTTCATTTTTTACAACAGGGGAGTATTTTTAACATTGCTTGTTAGGTGACACTGGATTTGTTGAATAGCTGACAAGAACATGATTTTTACAGGGCTAAGGTCTTATTTCTAGGCTAACTTCTTAATATAAATTCTTATATTTGGAAGAATAAAGCTCCTAAAAGATATCAGCAAAAAGAAAAACAATAGCATTGTCTGTGTTAAATAAAACCTAAACACTTCCAGAGGGTCTGTGAAATCATGTCCTGGGTGGAATGAGACTCAGAGACACAAACCTGGAGAAGAAACTGCTGGAAAAGACAGAAAAGTAAAGAAGACAAAGTGCACCTAGGCAGGGGCTGGAAAGCAGCATTAGAGCAGAAATGTGTATTTCAATAAGCATATAAAATAGGAGCAAAGTAATTTGATGAATTACACAGACATTAAGCAGTTTTTGCCTTTGAAAAGGAGACCTGTACTTCTATGGAGCAAAACTCTTTCATGTGTGTCCATAGTCAAGGAGAAGATATACCTGTAAGGACACAACATAGATGTGTTCTGATCAGAGAGACCACTTCAGCTGTTTCAGCAGCAACCTTGGAGGGAGAAAAGCCACTAGAGAGAAGATTTCTAAAGCCAGAGAGAGGAATTCCTGTGTGGTTGGCAGATACAGTGAGGGATCTGCATGAGATCCCCATGTCCTGGGGGTGGGGCAGCTGAAGTCACGCACACAACATCTGTGCCTGGGTGACTGAAGCTCTACTCCAGTCACTGAAATACTGCTGTAATGGGATATTTACCAGGTATAAGCTGGACCCTGAAGTCATGTGTATTTGATTTGTAGGGTTACATTAAGAAATCTGAGGAGAAAACCTGGTTATGGGGATGAAATACAGATGAGATGATGCTGATATGTACACTGGAGTTGCAGGGTACCTTGGGCACAGTAGCCTTTCTAGTGCCAAGGACCTTCTCTTTGCCTTTAAATAATTACATTTATATTTGAATGATCACTTTTAAATTTGAACTGGATTATCTTGTGGAAAATGGACTAAGATGAGTGAAACTCTGGAAAATGAACACGAGGAGACTCCAGAAACTGACTGAGTTCCCAGTTTGGTACTTCTTTTTATTACATTCATTCTGAATACTTTCTTGAAGCTCAATGAAATATTTCTCCATTCATGAAAATTTATGCCTAAAGTGCAGAAACTTACTAAATAAGTAGTAAAATCCTCTCAGCTGCACAAGACGTATCACTGTGCCATCCCTGAGCACACAAGGACATTATTTCTTGCCAATTTGTTCCTCACTGGTGTTTGCCACAGAAAAACAGATTCCCTGAACAACAGGAGACACAGTAATATAAAGTGCAATGTACTTTGAGTGCCTAAGACTTTAAACCACAAGAGGCTGGGGTCAAGCCCAAGCAGTGGGAAGAGCTGAGCAGTTCATGCCCAGAACTAGGAAATCCATCTGGGAGATGTAGTGAGATGAGTTACTCTGAATGTTCCAGTCATAGGCCTCCTTACTCTACCAGCGGTGCCATGACCTCAAAAAAGAACCAGAGGCACAAAAAAGCAAGGGCTACTGCAGCTGTGTGATCCTTTCAGTGCAAACACAGTGTTTGTCATGCCTTGGAGGAAAGCCTGCTAGGACTTTCCCTAATTATTATACCTGCTGTATATTAAAGACAGCTGAAAGAACCAACTCAAGTTACCATCAGTCATCCAAAAGAACATTATGTTGTTCGTGTTTTTTACCATGACTGATCATTACAACAAAAAAAGATTCTACTACTTCCAGATAAAGTAGGAAAAAGAACATTTCAGAGTGAAGCCATCAATCTGTCCAAACAGAAGAGCCACGTATTGGTATTACCAACACCTGATGACCTGTGGCAAGAAACACAACCTCTCAAGGTCCAAGGATAGCCAGTTATGTTATGGTGTAAGGTGGGGAAATAAGCCAATCAGGGGAGGGCAAACTGAATAGCATAGAAGCTTCAGCTGATTTTCTATAAGCCTCTGCCCTGCATGTGGAGAGTATCAACAGAAACCCTTCCAGCAAAATATTTCTAATGAAAAACTGGAATTTTGCTGAGAGGAAAAAATACCACTTATTAAAATATCATTGACAGTATTTTGGTTTTTGAGTGAAAAAAATAAAATAATACTCTCTTCTCTGTGGGAAAAAAACCCTTGTGTCCTTAATTTTCCAGACTGTGAGATTTCCAATGACATGTTTAAATTTCCTGGAGTAGGACAGGAATGAAAATTGTCCTTGACAGCTCTGATCAATCTTTATCTAACACATCCAGTCAGAGCTCATACTGCAATCAGTGACCTTTGGGAGTGCTTTTAGTGAGGTGCTATTTCTCTGAAGGCAGTATAATTCAATACGCAATATTCAACAGTCCTGCCTGGAGTGCAGCATACCCACGTAATCCGAGGCAGGAGGCAAAAAGAGGACATTGCTCTGCACACTCACCAGCCTTACTTCAGGAGCTGAGGTTGTTCCAGTCACTCTCAGCTTCTTATAAATGACAAGAGGCCCTGTGATTTCACCAACAGAGACTGACAGACCAGCATTACAGTGACAAGAGAACAAGGAGTCTCCCTCCTCTGCCTTGGATTAGGCTTCTTCCCTGCTCTAGGGGCTCTGCTCCTGCTCACAATGTGCAAGTTTCACAAGCTACACTTCACAACATCATGTTTCCTTGCTGTGCTGGCTAGAAAAGAAAAGAAACACCCAACAAATTTCTGCTGTGTAAGCATGAGGGTCCAAAGAGCTCACTGAGGTTTAGGGGCAGCAAACTGAGTATTAACTCCCACCCTGCACTTCATTTCAGCTGGTGAGCAGTGCAGAACACAGTGTACTCCCACAAACAGTCAAGATTAAAAACATCTGTTTCATGTTTACTATCCAAACACCAGTGCTAGTATTTCTAATGAATTTCAAGACTTGAGCAAGCTGAAGACTGAAGTGACACAAACAGCAGGCCAAAAGAGGACACTGGAAGACATTACACCCACGTTATGAACATAGCAACTACAAGCAGGCACAACAGAACAGTGAAACTGGCTGCTTACATTATTAAACATAATGTAATATTCCTAATGTAAGTAGAAGCAAGTTTTGAGGCACCTACATACACCTTTGCAGATTATGTCCTTCCAGCCTTCAAACATTTATCTGGAGAGCAGCATGGACAAACTCAACAAGAGAAGGAGGCTGGTCCAGTGGGTTCAAGTCCCAGGGCATCCTTGGGATTTGGAGAAGACAGAATTCCCCCAAACTACTTTCACTTTCCTAGTGGCAAAGTTGGAGAAAAAAGTGAGAGGTTTACTATTCTCTCTTGGCTATTTTGCATTTACTGTCATGGATCAGGAGGCTGTGTATTTAACCCTCACAAAGCAAATCACTCATGGTTTTAGGCAAGCTCTGGGCAGATACCGGTGAGTAGTACCGGACATAATGGGTCTGGGGTGGTATCACAGCTATTTGGAGAGGCTGTGAAGCAGAAGCAGGGACAGACTCCCTGCTTGCTACAGGCTGTGCCAAAATCAGAGCCAGCTTTCACAGTCCAAAGGCTAACTTCACACAATGATACAGGTCATCTGTTCACTTGATTAGGGACAGCATTTTAGCCATGGTCTGAAGACCAGACTCCTCAGAAATACTTACTTGTAAACACACAAACAGGATGACAATGAAGAGCCATTGTGCTAATTGTTATACCCACAAAAGGACATCAGGAAAATTGTTATTAATTTTTTTATTTCAGGCAATGTGAACACCAGATGCGAACATTTCACTACTACAGAAAAATCAGAATTACTTTGTAAAGAAAATCCCAATTTAAAAACTCCAAGTTAAAAAAAAAAAAAACCACATTCATAGGGTGCAATTTCATTTTTCATTGATAAATGTACCTAGCTTGGCCGGAGCCAAGCCAATGGAAAAGTACATTTCAGAACTGAGCCTTTGATGAATACTTGAACTCTCCTTTTTAAAAGAAAAGTATAAAAAGGGAGGGATTTATTCCTGAAACAAGTCTGTATTACTTTTCTCAGAAGATATACATTTCTAGTCAGTGCATGCAGCTGTTACTTCACAGGTTGGAAAACAAATTTAAGCTGAAAAGAAAACAGCTAAATCCCAAATCCCAAGGCAATGTTTTCTAAACAAACCAAGGAACTATAAAAAGAAGCATTGCTGAACCATATATGGGATTACACTGACATGTTGTGGCAAGACAGGAGTAATGCAATACCTTAATCACAGCTGTGACCACCAGCTGCTATGCTGTGCTCTTTCCTCTGCTTGAGGAGCAGAGAGAAGTCTGGGGTCCTCAGCCCCAGACCAGGGACAAGGAAACTGAGAAAATATACAAGCAAGATATCATCACTGGATCCTTCCAATATTTCCAACCACAGTATGTGGAGCTGTGAAGTCATTTACACATCTTAGCATGGAGAGATGCTTCCCTGTCTGAAAGCAGAGCTGGAAACCCTCATCCCACACAGCTGCAGATATGCATTTGGAGGCCATCAACCTCTGAGCTTTCAGCCAGTTGGAAAGCTCTCTGCTAAAAAAAAAAAAAAAAAAACAGCCAAAACCAAGAATCCATGAATGATTCAGTTGAATAATGTTTCCTATATCACTGATACTTTGGGAAAAAAAAGGTTCAGGCTGTGTCCTGAAGCATGACATTTTCAGAGAAAAAGGGGCATGCAGAGAAAAGAATTAACAGAACTGTAGAACTGTGGCAGTGAATAAGCTCCTCAAGCATGGAATTATAAAGCCTTTCCATCTATGGAGTCCCAAGAATTAGTCTTAGTGCCAGAGAGCTCCAACTCATCCTAACCAGTGAGTAGTTGGTTAGGATAACCAACTACTTAAAATAACTTGGCACTTAAAGCCTCAGCTGATCTTTAACCACTGAACTTGTTGACTGTGATATAAACTGTGCCATTATCTTTCTTGCAAAGGAAGACTTATGTTCAAATTTGGCACCAATGTATTACTTTGACAATTATTTTTGTGTGATAGGCAGTATCACAGCAGTCTAGTATTTGAGGTCCTGAAATCACAGAAAACAAAATCCAGTTCCCTGAATTGCCCACAAGCTTTCTGTGTAATCCTAGCAATCATTTAGTTCAAAGAGGATTGCTTGTACATCTCTGAATACCTTTACAGACTGGATTAGTGCCCTTCCCTGTTTCACATGGATACTACAAGCATAAGTACATGAAAGTATTTAAGACACTCTGAAAGTAGGGATATTTAGAAGATTAACTCCCACTGAAGTCAACAGTTTTTGAATTACATGTTCCCCGCAGGAATGTGTTTGTTCTTGCCTTGGAAGGATGAACTCTTCTAACTGCCTTGATGTTTCAATGACTGTGGTCTGCATGGTCCAGCAAAGTTGTTCCATGTTTCAGACATTTATCATGGCCTAGAAAGAAGGTGCACCAAGTCACTCCGCAGAAGTCCTCTCCAGGTGGTGATCTGATGGCACGGTGGAACCACAAGTGGTCAGCCTTTTTGGAGTTACATTTTATTGAAATGATACGCTCTGTCTCACCCCTTGAGAAGGTACGGTTTATTCCAAGCCTGTGATCCTCCCCTGCAGTACCATGGATCTGTAATCCCATTGGCCCAAGGTTTATTCCGCACCCACTTTGAACCTCCCTGTTAGGCTGTGTGAGGGAGACCACAGCCTCTCTTGGCCCTTTTCTCCCTAGGCTCTCCCTCTCTCCCTGTCCAGGTTTAGAGCAAATTTGGGGAAGAATCCCCCACAGGAGCTCTGGTGGGAAAAGCAGATCCAATCGGCCCCTCCCCCCATCTGGTCTGGGAGGAAAAAATACCTCCTTGGAGAAAGGTGGAAAAAAACTGTTTATTAAACAATAAAACCAAAACAATATCAAACAATGAGACCCCTTGCCACTATAAAAGAGATGACAAACTGAGAAAACCCTGGGTTGAAGCTCAGCTCACTCAGTCTCTGATCAATCCCTCTGGTGCTGGAAATGCCGCGGCCCAGGCCCGGCCTGGTGGGCCCAAGTGTGAGCTGCCGGTGCTCCCCTGGTGTTCAGTCCAGAGCAGTTTCAAGAGGTCCAAAGAAAAAGGAAAAAAAAAAACAGTCCAGGGAACTTCTTTGCCTCAGCTAGCTAAAACTAACTAAAAAGCAAAAGAAGAGCTCTGTCCTGCTGTCTGTCCATCCGCAGCCAACACAGTCCAGGAGCAGGAATGTGGAGGAGTGAGTGCAGTGTCTGAAAACAAACTGCTGCTTCTTCTCCCCCCCCTTCACTCTCTGGAACACTCTTAAAGGTACAAAACTTAATATTCAACATAAACAGAATGAGACGAATTGGGGATAAAAGCATCATATAGTCAACCCAGGACACTCCCCTTTCCCCCTTTTCCCTCAGGAACCATGCTGCTCCTGGGGGTGGGACCCCAATAAACCCTCGTCTAATGAGCACCCTCAGAAGCCGTGTGGAGTCTCCTTGCCTGCTGCTGCCACAGTGAACACACAGCTTAGGGGCCCCCAGGGACTCCCCAGGAGCCCTCAAACGAACTGCAACACCATACAGCTAGCTCTACACTCTGATTTTTTTTTTCACTTGTGTTTACAGGACGAGCTTAGCTCCCCACTCCTCACCTGATCTGCTGAAATGAGCAGAGCACAAAACAAATCTAGAAGCTGAAAATCTGATTTCCCAAGGGTGAAGCCTATTACAAGTGTATGTGAGTACATATGCCAGTGGCAGAAGATAACTGGTAGAAACACAGATGTTTGTGATGCTTGCTTAAACAATTTGCTTTTACTCTGTTAAAACTAATAAAAACTTTTGCACAGCAAGAAAACCAGACCAGTACAGACATGACTTGAGAAGAGTACAGAAATAGAAGGTTTCCTGAGGTGAGATTAGTCAGGCAGTGGGCAAGTGGCAGCATACCCTCTCGGGAATGACAGCAAAGCCCAGGGGACCATATAAAGGCAATAACAGTAAAACACCTGGTGGTCAGGGTTAAACATGAATACCAATTCTTAAAAGAGAAATCTCTACCTAATATATGCTCAGAGGTTTTGTACAGAGTTTCATGAACGTACACACAATGCAGGCAGCCAAGCAAGTGGCTACATACTCGATCATCTCAGTCAGCAGGCAGCCTCAGCAGTCAGAGTCCAGCTTTGGTCCACCTGTAAATTCCCCACTTTCCCATGTGATTTGCTGGAAGGAGGTGTTACTGTGACTGGAATCAGTCATGGTAACGGTCATAGTAAAGTTTATGGCTTTTCTCTGTTCTTTAAAGTCAGATTGTTGCCCTGACCTCTTGTGCTACTGCCATTTGTCAATAACACACTGTAAGAGATGAGCAAGTACAAAATATCACAATTAGATTTCCATGGCATTGTTAATGTGAGGCGTAAGTCAGCTCAGACTGGCACACTTGCTACCTTTGACATTATTTTAGAAAATATCACAGCATCAACCAAGCTGAAAACTTCTCAGATATTTACCTATTTAGCACGGTACCAGCAGTATAATGTAATAGGACTGTGACTTCTCTCTGTAGGCAGATGGCAAGACAACACACAAAGCATTATAATGACCAGTGTGGAGTCTTGTTAAGGCATGAATTAAAGATCCTGGAGCATAAAATCTTTTTTTAAAATAGATTTTATAATTTTGATTGTGCATTATGGATACACATTTTCAGTGTGGGCTCATCAAAATTACCAGAAATTAAGAACATGCTTAGCTGGTACTTTTGAGGTTAATCTGATTATGTGTCACCCATCTAGCTTTCTCTACATCTAGCTCTTTTCTCTCATGGAAAGCCCTGTCAAGATGAGTCCTCTGACATACATTTTCAAGTCATGCAGCACATGCTGAAGTAACTTCGAATCAAATGGAATTGAAACTGTAAATTTGAGCAGGATCTTTCAGACCAAATATCCAACATGAGATGAGAAACTTTATTTATTATCAACATTGAATTCCAACTTTAATAGGACTCCATTGTAATCATACATCCAGGACAGGATGTAGTTGCTTAAATCAGGGAAGCAGGTACATTTTAGGTAGTGAGGGTATCATGCCTGGTCTTCATGTGCCACTGCAAAAGAGATTTCAGGTCTCCCTGTAACACATAGGTTTTCCTATACCTGTTCTTGCAGGTGTCCTGGATACTCAAGGAAATGGTACTGGAGTATCTGATATTATCAGCTATCAGAGTGCTGTGTATGGGTATCTCTGTCCTTTTAGGTGGTGATGTATTTTTCTCCTGAAAGTCCTTGGCTGAGGAGCAGCAAATCGCACACGCTCTTTCACATAAACTAAAAACTGCCATCAAATGAGTGCAGCTCCTGCATCAGTGGTTAGGTGTCCACTTCTTGGCTGACTTGAAACGAGCTAATTTGGATGCTCTTAGCAAGGTAGCAATGAAAATGCCCCAAAAAGCAAACCACCTGACTACTTGCAGCCCACACAGAGTTTCTATTCCCTATAGCAGACACATTGCTATATGCATCTCAGCTACCTCAGATACAGGCCTAGATGACACCACAGGACAGTATAACCCTGTCACAGTGGGTGCCTAGCTCTGGCTGTGCTGTGTGGAGACAGCCATACATGTGACTGTCCCTGTGTATGTTCCTGAGGTCTGTGTAACACTCAGCACTGTCCCACTGCGGCTGCAGTGCCACCCGGCCTCACAGCAACCCATTCTCATGACTCTGGTTGCAGAAATCTTCCCCCTTGCCTGCACAAACCACCCCTACTATTGTATGGACATTTTTGCTTCCTTGAAGCAGCCATGGTAGGCCAGTTTGGAAGCCAGGATACCAGACTTAAAAGGTTAATGATCTATCCATTATGCTAAATCCTATGCAGCAGCACTAATTCTTCCCATTCAATCATCCTTTTCCTGAGAGCTTGGGAAAATACAAGAGACATGGAAGGCTACTGATTTATTGCTGTTATGCAAAAGGTCAGACTAAGGAAGACAGACACCCAGTTGCCCTATAAACTTAGTATATGACAAGCTGTCTGTTAGTTTGTCTTCAGAACATCCTTTGACAAACAGCCACCATAAAAATAACTTGGAGACTTTCAGTAACTTGTAATTCACTTTTCTGGGTTTTTTTCCCAAAGAAAAAGAGAAAATAGATTATATCAGCTTCCAGCATCACATGTTCACTCTGAAATGGAAGCTAAGATACTCTGATTTTCCGTATCAGCTACTTACACATCACATCTCCATGAGGGGTGAACTGATGAAGGTTATCACAGAAGGTAACTCAGCAGTGAGACTGTAGAAAAGATTTCTGTTATTAAGTCAGAAACCCAGACTATATAAAAATCAATTATAAATATTTAAATAAACTGGTGTATCTCTCACTTTTAAGCTCCAAAGCAGAGCTTAGGACTACTGAGAACACAAACATCAGTGTACATATAGCAGTAGAAAAATGTGCTTATATATGGTATATTTTTGAATATAAAGACATTTATGTATGTAATGTAGATGTGCATTTAGGATATATGAACATATATATTCTCTGCAAGCTGAGAGACACAAAAGAATCTAAGCCACCACTTCTGAGCTTCTCTCTGTAGGAGAGTTGCCTTCTGACAGCAAGATAAATGAGGTTGCAGCTGTGGTCATTCTCTAGTGCTCATGCTTGTTTAGTACTCTGATTAATGATGAGTGCTTTACTTAGCCTAATTTCTCTCACAAACCTTTATATGCTGCTCAGAGCCCAATGTAAACTTCATGCGCAGATGCACACATACAATAAAATGTTTCCATATTGAAAATTACTTTAGTTTAATTTCAAAGTGAGTCCCCCAAGGACCTTATTGGTAGGGATGCACTATCTTGATCTGCCTTGACTTCAAGCCTGGGTTCATAGGCCACCCACAAAAGTTGCAATGTTGCAGTATAATGTGCAGTAAATATTGAAAGGAAATTATGACATCCAGTTGCTATTTTAGTAAATTTTTAAATTCATTTGGACATTTTGGAAAAAGAGGGAAAGGAGCAAGAGCATTGATAGAGGAAAAAAATCTTTCATATTGGAAATCCATCCTGGGAACATTTACCTGTCTAAGCAAAGTAAGAATCTCTAACCTTTACTCTAACACTCCTTCTGACTGAGAATATTGTTCCATCCCAGAAAAAAGTATGAAGCATCATGACATGAGCCTTCTAAAGGAAAAATAAATGATGGAGTTCTGCTGTGTTCTGATAATGATTTTTAGCTACATATCCACTACCATTTGAATAAATATTTTATGAGATGAAAGTAATTGATAAAATGGCATCATATGGGATCATCAGAAGGAGTTTCAACACATCTTTGTGGGCTGGTTTATTGCAACACTTGCACCCAGAAAGAGCCAGGTGAATGAACTCTCTATCAGTAGTAAACAGCTGGAGAAGCTTAGAAATAACCTGTGGTCATAGAGTGCATAACAGGAAAACAACACTTTGTCATAGAGACAAAGGCACATAGGAAGGCAGATGTGAACTCAACACATACACTGGCTTTCAGCAAATCCAGCAGAAATCAAGAATAACTCTCAAATTGATATTTTAAACTCTTAAGAGAAGGAAACTTATTAGTCAAAAATGAAAGCATCTTCTATGTGGAAAAGCAAAAAAGAAAAACAAATTAATGGATAGTTCTTCACATCATAACAGCAAAGAAGAGAGGCCAACTTAGAACACATATCTATTCTCTATATTTAAGTTATTCTTGCTTTTTCAGAGAGATGAATACTACCATCTATTTGGCAGGCCACTGCTGAGACCTGCAAAGGGCTTGCACATCCTCATCAATTCGCTAACTGGACATTAATTTTTAGACTAATCTTACTCAGACCTGAAACTTCAGCTTTGACTGTATATTTTCTCTTTTTTAGTACCTAATTTTAAATATAAGTTGATGCCTTGAGTCAACTTTTCTAAATAACACTGCTCTAAGTCAAAAAGAAAGGTATTCTTTCATTAGGGTTTTCTAAATTAGAACTAGTATAGTAAGAAAACACAAATAAAAATTATCCTTAAATTCTTTGAGATTCTTGCAGCAAATATAAACTTAGTACTTATTTTCCTAAGGCTAAGATGCTCCAATGTGTTTTGTATTTTTCTACAGAGATGAATTGTTGACATTTTAGGAAATAGATTTAATAGAATTTATAGTGGCTCAAGTATTAATGCTATCAAGCATTTATGTGGTCATATTGATTTCTTTACCATTGCATACAAAACAAATAGCATCAATGCTTTCTTCTTTCAGAAGTTAACAGTATGAGTTATAGCTAATGCTTTCAAAATTATACCATTATGGCTTCTTTATAGGCTATTTGTTTCTTCATTCCATTTTGTCTAGCAACAAAATACTTGTAAAAACTTGATTTCAAGGCTTAATAGTCTGATACTGGAGTTAAGCAGGAAAGATGAAAGTAACAGAAAATTCATTCAGAAGTGATGGGATTTGGGATTTGCTTATTTTCTGTACAACTATAATGGAAGCAAAATTTCTGTTTAGGTTGTTGCTGTTATTGCAAACTTATCCTCCAGCCTCTGAAAGACAGGGCGGTGATTCCTATAGATAATTTCTAGTTGGTAGCCTCATTAAATTTTTGCTGTGTAAGCTTCACCCTACTCACACATTCACACACCGTGCTCCTGCTTCCGTGAGCTTTAGAATCACCATCCACTTCCATGGGCTTCAAGGGGCTTGTGTGCATCACAGTAACAACTATTCACAGAATCAGGGAATAAGCTGAGTTGGAAGGGACCCACCAGGCTCATTGAGTCCCAACTCCCTGCCCTGCACAGCACCATTCCCAAGATGTTGGAAGTGCCATGCCATATCACCTGTGCATGCCCCTGCTCCACTTGGAAGCACTTTTTTCTACTGTTAGGACAAAATCCTGCTTTTAGGGATCTCTCCTTCCTTAACAAAACACTGCTGGAGTGACATCTCTCCCCCTTACATACATGCCATATCTGCCATTTTCACAGGAGAAGCCATTCATTATTTATATGGAAAAAGCCTTCTCCATCCATTTGAGTAACTGTTTCAGCTGCCTCTTATGATTTATTAACCATTTGCAATGTTTCTCCTTGTCTTTGTTACATTATCATAACAGGATGGTAGCAGCACTTCGAAAAGGACACTTTCACTCTGTTCCCAAGGGGAGGTAACAGAGCACTGCAACAGCAAAACTTTTGAATGCTTGACTTCTTTATTCACAGTTTTTTGAGTATGACCATATTTTGCACATCTAATTTCTAGGTGGCAGTACTGCCTGGGCTCAGCAGACTCTGTTGGGCCACAGTCTGAAGGGTGATCCCCACAGCAAGCACACCATGAGTACAATTTGGGACATGTCACACCTACCTGTGTTATGGCCATTGCATCCACCTGCCTGCAGGGAACCCTGCCCTGTCTGTGGCTGCCCCAGCCTTACTGCCCGTGTGAGAAAGAGTCCTGACAATATGAGTTACCTGGATCCAGGCTTATCTGATTTCAAAGACATGACTGATGTTGGGCACTTAAGTTAATAATTATGCCTGACTTTCTTGCTGTCTGCAGCATTAATCACAGAAAGATCTTCCAAACTGAATTGCAGTCCTCTGTTTTAGGAAGACACCTAAAACAGGTGCTGTTTTCGAAATGCAAAGTCGTGAACAGATGACTGAAAATCAGACCTTTTGAAGCTCAGGCATGTTAGCCATGCAGATGTGGCAGCACCACAAACATCAAGCATTAAAAACCAGCAGGTGTTCAAAAATCGTTTGCGAACGTAGAGTAAGCCCACAAATTCAGATGTCTGATCTAAACCCAGATGAGATTGTGTCATTCCCCTACTTCTCAGGTCAGGAAAGATGCATATAGCAGCAGGGGAGGCAGCTGAGACACCTGTCTGTGGTTTCTAGGTGCCATAGTATGAAGGACAGGTTGGACCCTTAGAACCCAGACAGGAATAGGTTTCCACCCTGTTCCAGGTGTTTGCTAGACTAATTTCTGTCCTGCAAGGCTGTACCTTAAGGTTATTAATGTTTCTGATAAGCAGGACAGGCACGTTTTTTAGCATATCATCACCGTCATGACTTTCTGAAGGTTCATGAGAGACCTCTTGGGAGTTACACTTAGTCTGTCCTTAACTCAGAGGCAAACTTCCTCTTGCAGGCTGTTGAGCTCAAACATTTCCCAAGCACTTTCTGCTTCAGTGAGTGTCCTGGGTCAAGCTCAGTCAAGGTGTTGATTATTATGACTATTACTTCTCAGTCACAGTTAGTTCTTTTCCATCTCAGTGAACTCACTTTGGATTTGGTTTTACAAGTCAAGGGTGGTCTTTGCTGCACTCAGTGGTTTGGTCAGCTCTTCTGGGCTCTATTCAAATCAGGATTTGTGAATACACCACTCAGAATAGTTCTGCCCCTGTGACTTAGGAGGGTGGAAGAATGACGTCCATGTTTGCAATGGTTTAACTTTACTGATTCTGGTAGTATCAGTAGACTGAGTCAGATCAAGAACATGTGCCACATCCTCCTACATGTAATATGATGGAAAATCATAACTACTCCTTGAATTAGAGACAAGGAAAAGTTCTGTTGAAGGTGTTATCGAGTGTGATCACTGGAAGGCTTACATTGATTTCCTGGAGTGTAAGCCTTATAATGTGCACTTCAATTTTAGAGGGACTGTCAAAGGAAGGAAACATGGAGTATTCAGAAGAATATGGGTTTTCTTTTCTGAGGAGACCTTTATTTTGTGATGTCACTGTCAAAAAGATCAAGGAAAAGTGTATGTGTAGCAAAATCCATGTGCTAGGAACCTCAGCCTCAGCAAACATCTGCTTTTACTGCTCCACTTTGGGTTAGGGTTCCAAATGCCACAAAGCCTAGAGCTCCAGGGACACTGGAGGGAGTCTCTTGAATAGACTCCCTTATTCTGGCTTCTTTGGAAGGGAACAGGAACACAGAAGGATGTATATGTCCACATTCAACTTTGTCACTGCAGGTAACCTATATGCAAAGTGTCTCTACACATGTTGGCTCTTTGTATATGAGAACTTTATCCTTGGTCATGTTTGCATTTATCAGAAGCACTTTGTAAGAGATAAAAGGCAAAGCATTTGCAAAAGATCCAACTGAATCCGAGTTTAGAATATGTACTACTCTCATTCATTTGTGCTTGAAGTTTAGGTAGTTCCCTGTACAGCTGTGTGGGTATGTTCCTAATCACAGCTGTGTATAAGAATGGGGTTTTTTTATTGATGTTGATTGTTTTACTTTTGAGTGAAGACTACTTATTTTGTTTAGTCAATCAAATTACAAAGAGAAAAGAAGCAATTTTTAAGGTGCTTCAGTTCACTGTGAGCAAAAGCAGGACTTTCTGGGCTGTTTATTTTTCCAAAGTTCTGAAAAAGAAATTTGTTTAAATGAGATCTATTAAACTCTTTATCCAAGGTCTTAAAGAAATATAAATGTCTGATCCCTTTCTTTCAGCCTATGACTGAAAATAACTGTACTGTTTTGCATACCTTGAAAATTGTGAACTTTTATATAAATCTTTTAGGGTAAATGACAAATATTTTAGTAAATGAGTATGAAGAATCACTTTCACAAGAGGTACTTAATGGGGGAAGATGAGTAACTGTTGTTACACTGAAACTACTGCAGCATGAGGAATAAACTATAAACTCTGTCAGGAGGAACATGAATCATCACTCAAAACTCTCTTCCATAACACTCAGAACAATATCAATTCACTCTCAGTTTTCTCTTTGAAAGAGAACTCTGATAAATTCATACATCAGAAAAGGGAAAATGTTATTTAACTTATTGTTGCCTAAGTATACATTTATCTTCAAAATGTGAGTGAATTTCATAATCAGAAAGGAAGTATCACAAATAAATGAGCTCTGCTTTATTTTCCTTTGGAGACTTCCCTAGAAGTTTTTAAATAACAGCACAGAGGGCAGCAAAGCCAGCAGCCAGGCAGTCTTCTCATCAATGTGAACAGTGTCAGAGGCACTAGCTGGCAAAACAACAAGTATCAGGATTAGCAAAAGAGACACCTTGCCATCAATCCTCTGCTGAGCTGAACAGCAAGACCAGTGCCTCTTGATTGCACCTAGTGGAAAAACCTAGTGGCCTGCACCTGAGTTTTAACCTGGCTGGCAGAATACAGATTCAACAACAGAGAACTGATGAGTAGGCAAAAGCATGTTACAAATATGAGAGACACAAAACTGTACCGTATCAGAAAAAAAGCACCCCAATCTAACCCTAAACCAATTGGTTATACCTAAAAATCCCTCTTACGACTTGCAAAGTGGTTGGTCAGGTTACACAAGACACAGATTTGTTCCTGCAGTGAGCACAAAACACACAAACTGCACCTTTCTCAGTTCTACATCTGGATTTCAAAACATAAGTCTGATAGCACCTTTTAGTGCTTTCAAGCACTTTAAGTTCCTCTGAAGAATAGTACACTGCTACTGTTCTGTTGAAAGAATGCAAAGGCAAAAACTTTCTGAAACATTTTCTGAGCTGTAGGGGGATAGAATATAAGTAAATGAAGGTGGTATAAAATGTAACCTTCCCCCCCTAAAGAGTTGAAGCTGAGCCAATTATTAAGGATTAGGAGCAGGCCTGATTTTAACAGGCCACAGCTGCAACCAATAAGAAGAGTGTTATAGAAGAATGGATTGGTTGGCTGAGGAGGAACTGGAATCAGTTGGTTCCTGCAAGGATAAGGAAGAGTCAGTGCCTGGAGGAGATCCTATAAGAAATATTAAGCAGGTATGAAACTCTAGCAATATGGAAGCCTTGCAATGTCTTGATAATAGAACTCTTGCTATATAATAACAACACTGAGCAAGAGCATTTATCTTTTCCACATATAATAGAAAAATTGTTCAAAGCAGCCTACCTGCATCTTAAATTGCAAAAATTTAAAAATTTCCATAGAAAGATCAGTTGTGCAAGGCTAGATTGGATTGTGGGCACATGTCTGAAGCTTTCAGGTCCTTCTAGTTCTTATGTTGTTCTTATTGAATACATTTGGCAATGTCTGATGCTGTATGCATTGAAATGATTCTTTCATTTACACTCTTGAGCTAAACTATTTACAGAGTAAAGCATGGGCCCTCAATTTTCTGAGACCATCTCTCTATTTGCTGTCAGGAGGAAAAGTCTCAGAAAAGTTCTTGTCTTCACTGATAGCAGGCCCAGATCCAGTGGGATGCATCTAGGATGTGATGATCTTGACTGCAACTCTATTTTGTTCAAACAGGGCTTTTCTTATTGCTTGCAGAAAAGAAATACGGTCTGTAGAAATATCTGTGCAGTCCATCTACCTCACTCTTCACCTGCCAACGCACCCAGCTCAGTCACCACCCAAGCACAGCCAACATATCACCATCAATTGGCAGAAACGCAAGACCAGACACTGCCAGCCCCACTCAGGCAAATTTCCAATGAAATTACCAACAGCAACTGAGACTGAGAAAGGAGTCTGGGATTACAGGTAGTGTAGGAGCCAAAAGCTGTGTGTACACTGTTCTGCAAAATAAACATACTTCTCAGAAATTTGAATGGTACTGAGAATGAGAGGGAGATTGTTGAAAAGCACAGCTATGACTTGATTCAAGCTGCAGCTTCTGTGATCAGGGAGAGAGAAAGAAAATCAAAAAGGGCACTTGCAGTCCCAGATTGATGCAATCAAGCTGGTCTTACACTGGTTAACACTCCTCACCCTAGCAAACCCAGAATTTCCTCCCTCCTGCTGGGCTTCTGAGACTAAGGATGTCAGGTGAGAAAAACCCCTCAAGCCTACCAGCAAGGTTCCTTGGAGAGGTAAACTGCTCCTGAACACCTGTAACATAGAATCTTATCAGGAAAGATTATCATCTCTTTCTCACACTCATTTGACAAAGGCAGAAGCTTATCCAAACACCATTTCAACACGCAGGTAAAAAGGGGAATAAATCAAAATGTCAAGGATTGGATTTTTTTTTAAAACATTTATGATACATAATCCTAAATGTTCTTCTGAATTTTTCCATTGTATATCTGAATTAACTTATTAAACTATTTTTTTATAATAAACAATAAATTCTTCACCCTAGTCAATCTTTTAGTCACCTTGTAGAACAGTTAAATTCTACTCCTAGCCACTCTTGTGTACAATCAAGCTGGAGCAAATCTGCAGAAGTTAAGGGCTATATGCAAATTTGCTGTAACATAAGTGAGAGAGATCCTGTCCTGCTAAAATGAGATTCTTCTATCATTAATTTCTTATGTATATCGTTTATTTTAGACAAAAAAAAAAAAAAAAAAAGTAGAACAGACAGAAACAGCTACTGGGGAGAGAGGTCCATCAGGAGCTTCACTATAGTGTAAATGTCTATATGGATATATATACTTACAATATATATTACTATATATATGCACCATGTACAGTTCCTCATCTTCTGCAAATTAGAATTAGATAAACAAGCAAGACAATAATTTCCAAAGACAGCCTCTTGTTTTACCAGTCAACCCATCACTTCAGTGGATTGATCTGTAGCAGTTTTGTTGACACCCGGCTCTTGTTTGCATAATACTCCTTTTATACAGAAAGGCCTGAGGGAAATGGCTAGTGATGAAAGGATTAAGAGAACAAAAACTGGCAAAAGTTTGCCAAGATGGAGAAGGTAAACGTGAAGGGAACGTAACAAGTGGGAGGACAGCAAATCAGGTCATTTGGCAGGAAAGGAGCTGGCAGGGATCCGTCTAAGGGAAGAAGGGCTGATGTCTCAGCACCTTCAGCTGCCAGCGCCTCCCCAAGTATTCAGTGTGGGCACACTTTCAGGTCCCCTCACCTCCTGCTCTCAGTGAGGGCTGCACTGAGCAGCTCCACCCTCAGCGAGAGCTCTGTTAGCAGCAAAAACATGTTATTTCTCACGAGTCCAGAGATGCTGAGGTGGGAATGTGCCTCTGCAGCCCCCCTACTCCAACCGGGGCCAGGTGGAACAGGATGCTCAGCTCTGTCAGGTGGATTTTGAGCGTCTCCAAGCATGGAGACTCCATAGCCTCTTTCCATCTTCAAATACACAATTAAATGCGAAGTAGTGGGGAAAATCGTATCTTTGAACACTCAGAGATATACCACGTTAGCCTTCATTTTCCTCTAAGAAAAAAAAAAAAAAAAGAAAAAAATGAGGTGTGCAAGAGCATCCCACTCATGTCTCACGGTGGTTTCGAGGGAGAGTTATTCATCAGTGAAAGCGCTGAGGGATGCAGGAGAAACCACCCCGCAGCTTGGAGGCGGTGTCGGGGCGGCATCGGGCGCTCCCCGCGTCCCGCAGCTCCTCCCCGCCCGTCCCGTCCCGTCCCGTCCGCAGGGCCCCGCGGGAGCGGCACCGCCCGGCTCCTCCTCCCTCCTCCCACCTGCCCGGTCCTGCCGGCCCCTGCGCGGCGCGAAGGGGCGCCCGGACCGGGAGATGCGGCCCCGATGGGCGCCGGGCTGCTGGCGCTGTCGCTGCTGCCGCTGCTGCTGCGTCCGAGCCCCGCGGCGCGCACAGGTGGGTGCCCGGGAACAGCATCCCTGCCCGGCCGGGAGCGGGAGCCGGGACAGGTGGGTGCCGGGGACAGCATCCCTGCCCGGCCGGGAGCTGGAGCAGGGACAGGTGGGTGCCGGGGACAGCATCCCTGCCCGGCCGGGAGCGGGAGCAGGGACAGGTGGGTGCCCGGGACACCATCCCTACCCGGCTGGGAGCGGGAGCCGGGACAGGTGGGTGCCCGGGACAGCATCCCTGCCTGGCTGGGAGCCGGGACTCTGCTCCCGCAGCTCCCCTCCGCCCCAGACAGCTGGGCCTTCGGTGCTCGTGGTTTGGCTGGAGGAGGAGAGCTGGCTATTTCTGTAATGTCGCTTCATCTTTTCCTTTTCGCTGGAATTAGGTTTTAGGAAGCTCTGCACTGATTTTGCTGTCAGCTCTTAAGTTGATAGCGTGCTCTTGAGATAGTTCTTATTATACGCGTTTGGGTAATTCCCCAAATACCTTTGGTGTTTGTAGGTTCTTTTCTGTTTGACAGGCACCACCCTCAGGAGTCTAACTGAGCAGTCAAGAGCCAGATTAACACAAAAGTCAGGATGGGGTTTTGGCAGAGATACTCAGCTGGTGGGTTACAGTCCTGAGTGGCTCCCAGTCCCATCTCTCACCTGCTGACTCTATCATATGGGGGCATCAAAGCACGAGAGACAGAGGGAGCAAAAAAGGTGGCAGCTGGAGGGGGCTGTGGGAGCAGCTCAAAGAGCGAACTGTCTCGGCATGGTCAAGGATGTTACCCAGCGGGAATGAGCTCATAAACTGTAGCCTGGATCGTGTGTGCAGGGGGAGTCACCTGCTGCTGTTAAAATCACGTGTTATTTCTCTTTTTTTGTGTATCTCCAGTTAAAAAATGGAGTGAGGCATTGGAAGCATTAGCTGATCTTCTAAGAAACCTACTCTGCTTTAATGCTTTTGTTCTCTGCTGCGAGTGTTGCCTCCAAAACTCAATGCATAAATGCAGAGTCTGCTCCCGTTTAACTCTACAGCAAAACTTTCTGATCCTGTGAGAGCTGGAAGGTAGTGAGGAGAGTTCTCCACAACCTGAATGCCTTCAAGCACGACTACTGTGTCCCAGCTAACTCTTTTGATAAACTACTCCACTATGCATCAGTGATTTTTATTTGCTTTCAGAGGGATCAATGCCAGCTTCTTTTTAAGTAACTGACCACATAATTTTCATCTTATTTAAGTCTGATGGTCATCAGTGCAGAGTGTTGTGGAAAATCTGTACAACTGGCATTCAGTTACCATTTAAAAAACCTTTAAAATGTGTTTGCTACTGGTTTTGATTCCAAAGAAAGTTTAGAAAAATGTCCAGGGGGTTATGCTGCCTTTGTCTAGTGGTTGCTCAAGGCAGAAGGGAATCTGTTTGCACATTCCTGAGGTTTTACGTGGACGTGATTTCAGGGATTTGTTGACAGTCAGCAATACTAGCAGGGAAGGGAGAGCTGCGCCTGTCACTGAAGGCTTTGAGCTTCCATTTTCATCTCACACATTTTTCAGTGTGAGACCATGAATGTCAGTAAATGTTGGCAGTATTTTGCTAATAATGTAAGAAATTATATGAAGCATAGAACTGTCACAGCAGTGCTTGTGTGCTTTCTCTGAAGTGAAGTGATAGGGTAGAGGAGTCCCCTTTGGATTCTTTGTTCTAACAGAAGAAACCAGGACACAAGTGCCACGAAAAGCAGTTTTACAGCAGGACTTTGCAGACTCAGATTCTTACATCTTACGGGATCTGTCCTGTGCCTGTCTCCTTGGGATCTCTTGTCAAGTAACTTTCTGAACTCCTCAGCAGCAGCATTTAAACACTAAATTATAGCTTGACCTTTGCAAAACAACTTTTGTTTTCACTGTGAGGTGTTAGTGGGTACGATTTTACCCTTTGTGGATTACACCTACTGTTCCAGCAGTCTCTAACTGTTTTCAGGCCCTGCTGTCTATGAACTGTACCTAACAGACTATCTGAGCAAGGATAAAGATTTCACTTGTCATTGCAATTGGGGTTTTCTATTAATTGGTTTCACTCAACCATTTAAAAATCTGTACTGTAGAACAAATAAAAAAGTGCAGAAAATGTGAAATAAAATGGAATTTTTTTTTAAATCAGTGGGATCAAGAATGTTCAAGCATGTTCAAGCATGTTCCTCTTTACCACAGGGAAGTCTTTAGCAATTTTTGTGAGGAACTGATAAGGATATGAAGGAACAGCCTGAATTTTCTAAGTGGTAGAATACTAGTCTATTAACTTACCAAGCTTCATCTTAAATCCTTCTGCTTGCTTTTATGGGAGGTTTCCCTAACCACATTCTTCTGCAGTTAGAGAAACCTTGAAATCCTTGGCCCGTAGAGTCCTGTCTCTCTCTTGTAGATCCATACAGAAGAAAGAATGCACTTGCTACTACAGTGTATCCTTATCCTGAGGAAAGGGAAATGAACCTTAATGCTGTACTGCAAAACTAGAAGCATTTTGATTTATTTAAGGCATATTTTACTATTTTCATTCAGGTAAGGTATGTGATTTTGAAGCAAATCTCAATAATTTCTGTTACTGTCTTGGAATTCGATTTCTTGTGGATGAAGCTGCCATTGAAGATGTGCTTCATCAATGTGTCGAGTGCAAGTACAGCTGGTCCAATGTTAAAATGCAAAAACCTGAAATGTATATAATGCAGACAAGGTTTTCTCAGTACATTTTAATGTAACAGACCTGCTTATGCTGGGTAGCAGTCCTTGCTAGCATACATCCAGCCTTACATCCCCCTGGAGCTGATATGTGGCTATATCAACTACATTTCATATGATACAACCTTGAATGTTTCCCCTTTTTAATGTTTTCTAATAGCAATGTAAGTTGCTTGTTCTGCATTGACACACCTGATTTAATTTCCAATCATCTTCATATTCCACTTTGTCATATTTTTACTAATAAATAGTAGTTTAAAAAGCAGCTTCAGGCCTCCCTTTAAGCAAATTTCTATGTGTTTTCTTTCACAGTTACTAGAACTGTACTGGAATGTACAAAACATCTCTTTTGAACTTGTTCTGGGAAATACAGAATAAAAGGCTAGATATAGGAAAAGCAGTGGGGGGAAAATTGTAAAATTTTTTTAATGATTTTTTGAACTCTTGGCTTGAAAATTTTGTGCACATAGTATTTTGTATAACCCAGTACATGTCTATATACTTTGCAGGATTGAAATACATGTGTGTTGGTGGTAATTTGTGTGCTTACCAGAGAGAGCATAAGCCTTCAGTAATAAAAGTGGAAGTAGATGGAGGGGTTGAGCTTGGTGTTTTTGCACAATATTTCCTTGCTCTCTGCTACTATGAAGGAAAGAGGAGTAAATGTAACATAGAAATAAATAAAAATGAATATTGGCTTAAGAAGAAGTGCAGTACATGAAGGAGTTGATATAGCTTAAAGGCTCATCCTTACCTTCTCATCTCCAGCTTCCAATCTCATGCCAGGCTATTCTAGACAACACTGAGACCTAGCCCTAGTTCTTGGCTTTGTGTGTGATTCCTCAAACTCTTATTGCCTGATAATTATGGATGGAAATGGTTAAAGGAGGTAGTTCATTCCTCAGAGGCACTTCCAACACTGTTGGGATTTGTGATTAAAGCCCAAAATTAGATGTGTATTGCAGTTCCCTGTGCAAACACTCAGTTTCACCACTGTAGCTGAGAACCATTCCTTTCCGTGGCTCTTGTTGTCTAGTGACCTTTATAGTCTTAATTCCAAGAGAAACAAGTGGTTAGGATAAGTCATTTGTGTGTGTGTGTAGTTCCTGTTTATGTTTGGTTTTGTAGTTTTGGCTTGTAAAGATTTCTTCTGATTGAGTTCTCCCTGAGAAGTTTTACTGATTATCTGCAAGTAAGGGAGAGAAAAGCGATCTTTTATGAGACCAACAAGAGCTCCCATATTTTAAGAAGCTTAACTTTGTAAGAGCCTGAATTTTGGAGCTCAGGACTATTCCTAGATAGAATTTAAAATAACATACAGCCCTTTTCTTTGTACTTGGTGTGCCAGTAACTTGGGATATTGCTTGGAGGCACCACATTTCTGTTCAGTCTTTCACCAATGGAGAGGTGCCCCAGGAGTTCTCTGCAAACAGTTCCTTCCCAGAGGCATTCCCTGAGGGAGGTGAGGCATTACAAGCTTTCAGAGATTGTTGGTCCTTCCTCTCAGATCTCAGGCGCAGAAGGTGTTCAACTTTCATCTTCTTAGGATTGCCTTTCCCTCATAAAGGAAGGCAAGTGCTCACCCCCCATCAATCTTGCATTCAATCTCCTGTCCAAGGCAAAATGTGGATTCAGAATTGTGGATTTCACTAATTAAAATTTTTTTGACTCCCAAGAAAAGCAAAATCTCTTTTCTAGAAAAGCCATCAGTAGGTCACAGAGCAAGGAGCAACATCTATTAGGCAATAAATATAATATTGTTAGTTGTAATTGGATTGTTGTTACCTAGTAGCAGTTAGTCAGTGCTGAATGATGAAAGCCAAAAATCATTTTGGTTCAGTTTATATGTAAAAGATAGATATTTTATGTAAAGATGGATTAGGAGTGTACCAAAATGTTGTGTATGGCAATTTGGCTGATAACTGTCACAGAGCATAAATTTTACAATATTTCAAATAGAAAGCTTAACTCTTGGATACTTTCAAAAACAAATATAAGATTTCAGAGGTATTCTAACTAAGCTTGCATTTTCTTGGCTGTTCAATGTGATTGATCTAAGCAGTAATAATTTGGTAGTGCTAAACATGTTCAAGGTAGAAAAGAAAAACCTCAACACTAAACACTAAACAGGCAATTTTCAGTATTTCAAATAATTTCAAAGCATGTGTTTCAAAAAACAGCTACCACATCATGGCATTGTGCCACCACAGGGTTTTTAAAATTAGTGTAGTTCTTTTTGACAAAAAATGGTTTTGTATGCCAAACTTAACAAAACCTCTTTCCATTTTAAATTAAAAACAAAACAAAAAGAACCACACTGGAACCAAATCAAACCATCAAGCACAAAACACCTCAGTCAGCATCTCAGATTACAACTCTGAAAGCCTTGAAAAGGCTGTGGCTAATTTAATAAAAACCCACCTTGAATTTTACTCACCTTGTTTGCTTGTTTTAGGCCAGTATTGGTCACACAGAATTAATAGAAAACATACCTGCAATAACTTTCGCCTGCTAGAGTGCATCAAGCAAAGGTGTTTGCAGCAGGGCATGGGGAAGGTGGTGGGAGCTCTGCTCTTGTATTTGCAAACTTTCAACACAGTGGAAAGAAAGTTCAGTTTATTGTATTTCATACATGGTAGCAAAAAGGAATGGGTGTCAGCTGCCATGGTCCTCTCCACCTCTCTCCTAACAAACCTTCAGTGGACTGCAAAGAATTTCTCCTCCTTTCTGAGGCTGGGTGTTTCTGGACTGAGTCTGAAATGTCCTTTGGCCAATATTCTCTTTAGAAGTGTTTTGGTAAGTTAGGGCAGGGTTTGGATAAATAACGGCAAGGCTTCCCATGGAGGAGGAGAGCCTGTCAGGGCAAGCCACAGCTTCAGTCCCACTTCTGTATCTGCAGTTCTTCTGGCTGTATTTCCACTCACACTGTGACGAAATTACCTCCTCAGGCTCACCTGTTTCCAGTGGCAGCCTGCCCATTTCTTGAAAAACAAACCCCATGTGCCCCAGTCTCATCCTTTTCCCATATTTCCCCACCTCTTCCCTCAAGTTTTTTCATCTGCCCCACCACCTGGTTTTCATGCAGCCTTATGTTTGCCTTTCTGTCCCTGTCTTTCTCCCCTGTGCCCCCTCTGAGCAGGCTGTGGTGGGAGTGGTGGGCTCCTCTTGTGGGAGAGCAGAGCGTGCTTTGTGGTTAGCTCTCGAGTGCTGCTATGACTTGAACAGGAAATCACCTCTGTGCTCCTCCCCACATTCCCACCAGCACCACTCAAGTCAGAGGGTTTCACTAACCTGACTTCACGCCCTGCGACACCCAAGTTCCAGCAACCCACCATGAGAAAGGCAGCTGAGCTGTAAGGGCTCCTCTGTACCTCTCCTCCTCATTCATCATCCTCCTCCTCCTCATCCTCCTCCTGCTCTTTCTTCTCTTCCTCATTATTTGGTCTGGTGAGCTTGAGTCAAAAAGAATCTGCACAGAGAAAAACTTTAAGGATCGCTTAATTTTTAACAAGCATACTCATTTGTTTAAATTGTTGCTAAGATGATGAGTAAGTAATAAGTTGGCTAAAGTGTACTCCTTTCTCTGTGTAACTTATGATCTCCAGCTTTGGCTCAGTCCCCCTGTTTACCACTTGGTGCACTCCCTTGCATTCCTGCATGGCCAGTGCTGACTTTCCTGGAGCTGAAGATGTACCAGAAAGTACAGCCCCAACACTCTGCTTGTGAAGAACACTGAACATGATGCTGAATGGACATTTTCTCTGAGTACGACCATTTTTATTTTTATGTTATACTTAGCCATGTGTTTGAGGGACTGTTTTTCACCAAGAACAACACAACCATCAAAACAGATGAGCTGGAGAAAGAAAAGAGAAAAAAAGCCTCAAAAAATGAAGAGCAACAGCACAGGAGGAGCCAACAAGATTTCATAGGAATATGATGGAAGTCACCCAAAGTTGAACTGAAAGACTAAAGAAAGACCAGTGGCTTAGAGCATTTGTTGCCAGAAGCAAGGTATCCTAGAGTGATCCTTAATTGCTTGATGCTTCACTGGTGGGTCTAAGCTACCAGTGGGAAAAGGAAAATCAGGGACTCAGCCTGTTTGAAAGGCTGTCCCCTCTCTGAGGTGTGTAAGAGGGGATTCAATCCATGGCGTTAAAGCAGCAGCTGCAAATGCTGAGGCACAGCTGTAGTAATGCCCACAAATTTGGTACCCAGCACGAAGGTTTCCTTCCATTGGAGGTGCTCCCAAGGGCCACTTTTGTATAAGAAAATATGACCACAGTTGAAGCCCAAGTCTCTGCCATTGTCAGAAAAGCAGTTCCTCTTTTGATTGAATTCTGAAATGACTGTAGGGGAGGACAAGACTGTTGCAGTAAGGCTCATCTTTCTATATTAATGCTTTCCACATCACTCACTGTCTTAAACTGTATCCGGCAGCTGTCTAGAAGGTTCTGTGATCTTCTTTGTTGCTGTATTTGATAGGATAATTTGGTGTTTGCACCTCTGTGCCATGCCACAGTAAAATACAGCAGATGATCACTCTGCTTGAGAGGGCTACAGTAAACAGCAGTGGTCACACAGGAGGCAACTATAGGTCAGCTTTCAGTGGGTCCTCTGCCTTCTCCCCACCCAAAAATTTTTGGCCCTGTGCAGAAAAAATAATCTAAATTTTTCTGTATTTATATATTTCTGTGCTTTGCAGCTGCTGGGTTACCCAACTGAAGTTCAAAGCTAAAAAATCTGTTTAGAGCCAGAGGACATGGGTAGCTGCACTGTATTTGTTCTGCAGCACTGCCATTAAGCACAGCTGTTTGTCACCAAGACAGGCAGGGGGACGTCCTGGCAGGTAAAGCACAGATGTACTGAATGGGGAATGGTTGTCACATGGAATTTCTGTGTGTTTATCCTTGTGTCTGTATCTATGTGTCTGTGCATGTGTGTAAATAGATAGATGTGGCTATAACCAGAACTGAGCTTTGAGCAGTACTGACTTGAGCAAGGCATGTACTTGGCAGGGAGCTCTGAGTGATTAAAACTGACCAGGTTTTTAAACCTGGCTGGTGATTTCATAAAGAGAAGATGAAGCACCTGCCATGCAGACTTTTACTCATGTGAGTAATGTCACTGACGTCAGTGGGGTTTTTCACTCACATGCAAAGGTGTTTTCAGGCTAAGTCACATCTGTTTTGGAGAGTCTCGCTATAGCTTGTTCTAAGAACAGGACTTTGCTGTTCCTTGTGGTGAAGGTTGCAAGCCTGTATTATTACTTTATTTCCAGTCCAGGTGTCACTCATGAAGATGTAAACAATGATTTTACTCAAGGTTTGATTTACAGCCTTTCCAAAGACAGTAATAAGGGTTTCATTTTTTCCCATGCAATGATTTAATGAAGTGATTTAGCTGTAAAAAAAAAGTGAAATGGAAAGTGAATGACAGCCATTGCTAGCAATCACTGTGACAGACTAAACCTAGCAAAGTAACATGGGTGACTGGTTTCTACTCTTAGGCCATTACAAACTGAAAATGCTCTATGTGACACCCATGCCATGAATCCCGATAAATGTAAATAAAATCGCAATATGACTGGATGTCATGTGTTTAAAGACCAGAAACTGAAAGACTGAAGACAGGTTAAAAGACTGAGACATGCAGCTGTTGCATATACTTGAATTCCTTCCTGACTGATAACTGTGGAACATTCAAGTTCTATGTATGATCTATTCTCTACACATGCCTCCTGATACTATCAATCACCAAACAGACATGAAGGAACTTATTCTTAACTCTTCCTGGAGACATAGGAGAGTATGCTAGCTTTATTCTTGTTTACACATGCAGAATTGTGGTATAACTAACTTGCACAATTTATTGCAAGGGCAGGAGCCTTTTACTAAAGGGGCAAAACCAGAAATAGAAACCAAATCTCTGGTTTTGCATCTCATAGAAAGTTAACGGTCTCAGTCCCTTTGCCTTCCAAATCTCACTGAGCTGGGGTAGGTGGGAGCACACCAGCAGTGTTGTAATGCTTTAGATCTTGTAAAGATATAATCTGTGGCTTCTGCATGCTGAGATTGGCTCCTCTGCTGCAGTCTGTTTGTGTTTTGAAACTTCATCTACCACAGCAGAAACCACAGTGGGAGGAGAGAAATTAAAATTTAAAAAAAAAATTAAGATTTCAAAGAGCCAGTTTTACATGTTAATAGTTGAAAAATGTTTTAATCAACAGCCAAACTCACTCTTACTGACTTTTACTACTTTAAAATGTGCTTGAGGAATAAAAATATTTTAAAATAAGGGTGGACAAATATGGAAAGGTACAGGCAAACAACTTTCTCAGCTCTCCTGGTCAGCTTCGTCTTTACATTTGGATTCACTTAAAGCAATTGCAGAGGACATTTATTTAGGTGAAATGAAAGCCTTTGATTTTCTAGATTCTGTATCTCCCACTTGGAAGCAAGTGTTAGAATAAGGCAAACTCCTGGAGAATTCCTATTGCTGCTTTTATATCCCCTGGCACCCTGGAACTTTTTTATGTTGCTACCTAGCCTATAGTTTGAGGTCTTACAGGCTGATTGTCATGGGATATTTCTGCATCCAAGTGTCAAGGAAATGGGACTTTCTACTTTTTGTAAATAGATAAGCTTGCCCTAAGGACTATACCTGACGAAACTTGTTCTCTGACTAGAACATGGAAGCCTCTGAATGCTGTCTAAATGCTAAAGATAAAAGAGAGCAGTATTAGAAATATCTTAGATGAACAGTGTTATGATCTGAAGATACAGATGAATGTATATACCAGTGCAGCCTCAATGAGCAGCTAGAGGCTTGGAAAACCAAGAGTTTGCATGGAGACTGTTTGAAGTCTCTACAGAACTGCAAGGAGATTGTTTTAATAAATGTATTGAAGAGAAAAAAATCTTCTACTCTTTGGACCAAAGACAGATACAAGTCTGCACATTAATCAGGAAAATGGTGGTGGCTTTTGCTTACAAAAGCAACTATAGTTATGTATACAGGAGAATGTACACTATTCCTCTAGTAATAGCAAAATATACTACAAAAACACCCTAAGGTCTGCTTACAGAAGTAAGAGCTCAAGGACTATTCATTTGAACAGGTTTATTTTATTTCCCATTTTCTTTGCCTCATTTTGTTATCTCAAGAACTAGAATTGCATTCCTGGAAAAGGAGATTAAAGGGTTTTGAAAAGTCCTGAAAAACCACAGAGTTGCTTTTTCTCTTCCCTATTATGCTCTTGTGGCTGCATGCAATGGGAAGCTCCTTCCCAGCAGTGGCAACTCAGGGTTGCTCCCCCCAGAGCATGGCAGGAATAGCTGAGGCTTGAGTCATAACTTTGAACTTGGGACTCTTCCCCTGGGCCCACAGGCTTCGTTTTGCAACCAATTTAGCAATGTGGGTGCCTTCATGATATTTATTAGATTAGAGGTGGATATCAGAAAGATCTGAAACTGTGTTCTCAGGATACCAAAATTTGCCTGTTTATTAATTTCAAAAGCTGGTGCAATTAATAGCAAGTCAGATGTATGACCTTACAGTAGATGTTTGCTTTTCACTTTCTAGAGAATCAAAAGGGATGGTCAAATGACACTGGGGCTATTGTGATCATCCAGTCCAATTCTTCAGAATAAAGTCATACTTCAATTTGTTAAGCTGTGTTTGCAGTACATTCTGTGTGTCTTTTTTGAAAATGCCTGGTTTGCCTTTTAAAAATCCACTCAGCTACAAGAAGATTCTAGTAAAGTATTAAGGATATTTTAAAATTTTTCAGTGTTAAATTTTCTGTGATATCCAAATGCAGCTGTAATTTTAAAAATGTGTGTCTCTTCTAGGCCAAGCATTTCTAGTTTTAGCTTCCAGTCCCTGAATATTTCCATGCCTGCCATAAATGGCAAAACCATTTTTGCTAGAGAAAAAACACATTCGTAAAGATGGAATTTGAGACTGCACTAGGTGGGGACACTTGTAAAAAAATTCATTTCCCTCAGCCAACCACATTACACTTTGAATGCTAAAAAAGATAACTTTTTAAAAATAACCGTGTTGGCTACTTTGGGAGTGTATGCATTTGCTGATTCTTAGTGCATGTTGTTCCTTTCTTATTTTCTTTCTCAGGAGAGTTGTATTGTTCTTTGCCCAACCCTAGGAATGTCCGTTTTGAATCTGTAAATATGAAGAATGTCCTTCACTGGTCAGCACCAGAAGGAACAGGTGATGGAGTATTCTACAAGGTGAAATACACAGTGTAAGTTGACTTGTTTATCTCCCACTGACTTTTATTTTAGCATTTTAAATAATGATTTAAAAAGAAAACCCAGCTTCATAAAGTATTGCTGATTTAAAGAAAGAACTAAAGTGTGAGCTAGACTTAAGCAGTGTGGTTTTTTAATTTCTGCTTCTGGCACTGTTTACTTCACACTAAGTTAAAAAATGTACAAGGATATTCTTCCTACAAAAGAAGTGTAGGAAGCAACATTCGAATACTATGGAAGCTTTCAGAGGCATTCCTCCTAAAATGAGAGAGGATGAAGAATAACTGCTGTGGACTGGTATCTGTCTGCATACATCCTCTGTACATACTTAAATGGATATGGAGATGTATGATTCAATCGATATTAATAATACCCAATGTGTCATTGCTCTTTCCTGACAGACCCACTCCCCCAGATTTATTCTGATCCAGCAAGCCTCTCTAGGAGAAAATCCACTGATGTTACCAAGCATTGTACAAAAACAATTGTGCATTGTTACCAAGCATTGTGGTTGGAATCAGGCCCTTACATTGTCAAGGTCTGCACCTTAGTATCAAGGGTATCAAGGAATTTGCATGAGAACCAGACTCCATTTCCTTTATTCCCAGTGAAAGAGCACTGTGTCATTCTGAAGGCCAGTGACAGAAGTTTGGCTTCTAAATATGTGTAGCACCATTGTCACAGATTATGTAATGCTCCCAGTCTTTAACATTTACACTTCCCTCAATCTAGGAACATTTTTGGAACACTAAAAGGAATGTCGGTCTCTAGACGTTTCCTGTAACTTAAGAGTGCTCAGCAGTTACAGAGTGAACAATAATTATTGTCATGGTTTAGGAATGGTGTTCTCCAATTCAGAAGTTTGTAGGGGGATAGAATATAAGAAAATAAAGATAGTGTAGAAAGTAATCTTACCCCTTAGGAGTTGCAGCTGGGCCAATTATCAGAGATTAGGAACAGGCCTGACTTTAACAGGCCACAGCTGTAACCAGTGAGAAGAAGAGTGCTATAAAAGAGGGGGGTGGCTGGGTGAGAAGGGAACTGGGGTCAGTTGGCTGCTTTGTGAAGAAGAAGAGTCAGTGCTCTGAGGAGCTACCCACAAGAAATACCAAGAAGATAAGAAACTTCTGTGTTAGGAGACAACAGTATGGAACCCCTGCAATAAAATGACAACAGAAGTTCTGGAAAAAAATCCATGGTGCCACTTGCTTCCCCTCCACCTCCAGCTGGAAGCACAAAAGGCAAAGATCACGCATGGAGATAAGAACCATTTACTGGAAACAGCAATAAGACAATGAGCAGTGACAGCAGCAATATTAATGATAAAAATGTACAAAAGAGAGAGTGCAGAGCTCAACCTGTGCCACCTAAACAGTTCCCTCTGGTCAGGACCAGTTTTATCAACACTGCTCCATCTGGCATGCTTCCTGCATGGGAAAGGGACACTTTTCCTCCTGGAATAGAGAGAGAGTCCTTCTCCTGTGCCCCTAGCATTGACAAAAGATGGCATCTAAGAGCATTAGGGTTTTGGCCATGCCCATGGAGCTCCAGGCTCCACTCCCTCATGGTTACTGCAAGAAATCAACCAAGACTTGTACAGGAGGTAAAATGTTCAGAGAGAACTGGCTGCACTGGCTCTGAAGGGCCAGCTGGTCCATGAGGAGTCTGTTGCCAGAGGTATGGCCATCTCCATCTTTCACTGAGCACAAAAGCACTCAGGTGCCTCTGTCTATCCAGGAGAGTAAGGCCTTGAGATAGGAAATGCTGGTGAGTGATCTGGCAGAAGCTGCCACATGCCCTTACTAATTAGCAGCCAGAGGGGGAATTCTTAATGTGAATTTAAGGAGCAGGAATGTCTGAGCAAATCCAAACAGGAATTTTCCAAGGAAATCTTGGTTTGTTCTACCAGTGTACAAGAGCTGGTCAGCACCAAGGCATTGTTGGTAACAGATATATGGCCTTTTTTCAACAAGTAGGGTTTTGAAATTCATTGTGTTCCAGTTGTGTCTTTCTGTTAAACTAGAAAATAAAGGGTCAGGCAGGAATGAGTAGTCTCCTGTCATTCATCTTGGAGACCCTGATCATCATCTGTATCCATATTGAGGATGTGTCACTGACCATTCTGACTGCACTCTTTGTTTCCATATAAATAATTATCCATATAACTAATTATTGTGTGTTTAGAATTTATGCTAAATCTGTACAGACTGATATTGAGAGATACCTGGTCTGCACAGGCAAACTTTGACTTAGGTTGGTGTCACTAACATCCCAGTTAGTTTCACCTGGCTTCTTCTGGATAAGGCCTATTCTAATTTATTTTTCATTAAAAACTTGTGGAAGTCTTGCTCTTCATCTCAGCTGAAGCTGGGATTCCTTGAAATTTCTGCTAAATACAGAAACTGTGTTATCAGCCATATTAAAACAGAGAAAATTATATTATGAGGCGACTAATATATTGGAAATAGTCTTTGTACAGCATCTTTCTCTTTCTTTTCAATATAGATACGGTGTTGGAAAATGGATTAGAAAGCCAGAATGCAAAAATATAAACAGAACATGGTGTGACCTCTCCAATGAGACCTCTGACTACGAAGAGCAATACTATGCAAGTGTCAAAGCATTCCTAAATGGGGCATGCTCTGACTGGATGGAGACCACACGATTCAACCCTCTAACAGACAGTAAGGAGAGCTAAGCACACAGCCAGATGTTCAATGGCCTTGATTAACAATGTGTGCTCACACTGCATGGGCCTTCACAGTGTATAATATTTTAATTTCAGCGTGAAGTTACATCTTTTTTCAGTTGTTTCACATTTATTCTTATATTCTGCTTTTGACAGAAGTAATTGAAATAATAAAATCAGAATTTGGAGATATATATATAGAGTCTGGTATATACTGAATTCTTTTTAATGGTATGGTAAAGCCTTACTCAAGGCAAATAAAATCTGTGGCACATTCGCAGTATAAATGACTCTGATTTTGAAAAGGCTTTATCAAACCAATCAGCAAGCATATTCTAGAGCCCAATATTTCTTATCTGTGCCAGATAATCTAAGAATATACTGGTAATTCAGCCTATTTTAGCAAATTGAGTTTCAAGGTTGTTTATCCTGTAAAGTCACAGGAATTCCTTGGCAAAATTCCAAGTCAACGTTCACTTTCTTACTGTAAAAATCCTCTTAGTTATCTAAACAAATATTTTTCTACCAATATAAATAAAATTTTCAATTCTCTACTTAGACTCCCCCAGTCATTGCAGTAATGTAATATGATCGATTTGATGAAACTGGTCAAACCAGTGTGCCTCTGCTGAATTTGACTGCTTTTTGTACATGTTCATTTTTCCAGCTAAAATAGATCCACCCATGGTAAGTGTATCTTCTACTGACAGATCTATCTCAATCGTTTTGACTGCTCCTGAGAAGTGGAAGAGAAGTCCAGAGGAAGAATCCATATCTCTGCTTCAGGTGTATCCTGGCCTACAGTACAATGTGTCTGTCCTCAACAAAAAAACAAAGAAGCGGGTAAGCTTTGACAAGGCTGTGGAACTGCTGCTGTTCAATCTGTGCTCTGTGCTTCTTGAAATGCCAAGATTAGCAAACCTGTAGTAGACAAATGTGGATTGGTTGGTTGTGTTTGTTTGTTTGGCTGGTTTGTTGACATTATTTTCACAAAGGTGCAGGAAATATAGCAATAACTTTACTTTGGACTCCAAGGTTTACATAAATTCTGTTACCCTAAGGCTCCTGGCTTTTCCAGAACATCCCAGTTTGAAATACTTTGTGGAACCATACTATGTGCCTGTCATGGGTGTGTGTGTGAGAACAGGGCTGGAGTGATGCAACATCACCACAGGAATGTGAGCCAGTAGTGGCCGATGGTCGTAATGCATATGAAGCATGAAATTGTTCAGTGGTGGTACAAGAATCTTTGATGGGAAGAGAAAATAATCAGAGAGGATGTGACTTAACAAGTAACTTTGATGTTGATTGCATTTGTAGGAAAAGGATGCAGCTGGCAGCTCTTAGAGTACCAACCTTTCTAGAAAATGTGCATGCTCGTGACCTTTCTGTAGCTCAGGAGTTAAAGGGAGGAAAATATTTTTAATGTCTTCCAGTGGTTCTTCTCCATCAGCAACAACACCTTGGTTGTGCCGTGGTTAGAACCTGGAACAGCTTATTGTGTCAGTGCACAGATACAGGTACCCACACCAGTTTTGGACAGTGGCTTTTCCAAAGAACATTGCATTACAACACTGAAAGGTATGTATGAGGTGGCAAATAAAAAAAAAAAGAAGATGCAAGTTAGAAAAACCATGATGATTGAATTTGTGAGTTTTTTAGGTATCCATTTTGAGAGTGATAATTAGCATGGTTTTTCCCTTCTCTGTGCACTTGTACCAATGAAAGCTTTGCCTCTAATAAAGCATAGCTGGGACTGACTGGAAGGTACATCAGTACCTCTGAAGAAAATTACTTGCATTCTTTGAGTTTTAGTGCATAGAGAATATTTTTTCTCCTTGAATGCTGTTTGGGGGTAGCAGAGCTGGGTCATTCTGAAGTTATCAACAGGAGAACCTAAGGGAGATATTATTACTTCTTTATAGAATTTAATTTATCATTTAGACAATAATAATAATTGTCCTGCAACTCAAATATATATTTTTTCATTTCCTGCAAATTCCTTGTTTATCTAAAACATTTGCATTCTGTATCCAAAATGCAATGGGGTGAATGCTCACATTACTGTCCACATACCTTAACAAGTTGTTTGTTACAATGAAAACTTTTGTTTTATTAACAGATAAAACAGAAGATGAGACTATAACAATCGCATTTGGATATATTATGCCTACCATGCTGGCTCTCCTTTTTACTTCTGTGGCATGCTGTTGGGTGCACAAGTATATTCACATCCACAAACAAAAACATCCAACAAACCTGGTGAGTGTCTTTTGTTGCAGGAGGTCACTGCCAACCTTGGAACTCCAGCAGAGCTGTGTGTTTTCCAGGGGTCCAAACAGGCTTGGAGGAACCTGTGGGTAGCTCCAAATAAAAGCTGTAGTTGCCTCTGAGATCAAGAGAAGAAAGCCACATCAAGGGTTATTACGTGCTAGAAAAACAGATTAATAGCTCAAGTTTGCAATGATCAGAACAGAGCCATTGGTTTTGGAAGAGTCATTGCCTTAAGCAGTGACTTAAGGCACTAGGTCTGTCAGGGTGTCAGAACTCTGTAAATTTATCTAAGATGAAGCACTATGTAAAGTCAGTTGGACAAAAGTTATTAATTTGTTGAATTCAGAAACAAGAAGGGAAGACAATTAAACAGTACAGAAACAGCATGATGTTTTCTTGGACTATTACTGGGTATTACCAGATTTTTCCATTTAATTGTGATTGTGAAGGATTTAACACATGTGCATCATACAGAAAATTTAACCTGGATTTCTAGAATACTTTAAAATACTGTACCATCTCTTAACGCCCAAAAATGTATAAACACATTCTGTTATTTAGACAGCTCAAATACACTTTTTGCAAAAAAAAGTTCTCAAATTTCTTAGTGCGGCAAAATTTGTTGATTTTTAGATAGAATACTCGAAGTCTATGAAATGTTACTGGTTTCCAGCTCATGATCTCAATAGAACTTTCTGACAGGTGTCTTTAAGCAAGTTGCTCAACCATAAACATGCAATTATAATAATGAATGCAGACTTCAGTGTTAATCCAGTCTGCATGACACCGTGGGATAGGAGATACAAGGGAGTTGGTTTCAACATGCTGATCTTGCTGAGGAAGATTAGAGAAGTGCAGAGGTGACAGGAGAAATCTTCACAGAGGGACTGTGAATGCAGAAGGGCTCAGAAGGATTGGAGCAGCCACTGCTGCTGTGTGTTCAGATGTGCACAGAAATACCTCCTGCACTTGAGGGGACACTGGTTGGATTACAGGACCATGCAATCACAGAGTGGTTTGGGTTTGTAGGGGCCTTCAAAGATATCTAGTTCAACCACTCTGACATGGGCAAGGACATCTGCCCCTAGATCAGGTTGCTTAAAGCTCCATCCAACCTGCCTTTGAGCACTTGCCCTTATGGGGCATCCACAGCTTCTTGGGAAGCATATTCCAGTGCCTCACCACACTCACAGTAAAGAATTTATTCTTTATATTCAGTCTAAATGAACCTCTTTCATTTTAAAACCATTGTCCCTTGTCACTACAGGCCCTTGTAAAAAGTCTGTTTCTGTCTTGTTCTTTATGTTTTGTTCCTGGGATGCAGGTCATGGTATGGGGAGATAGCTTGGTCTCTTGGGGAGCTAACAGGACAGAGCTCTTTAAAGTCAAAGAGCATGAAGGGCTACTTAGTGAAAAATTCCCAATCAGTCGCAGACTAAAATCCTAACTCGGGGAGTTTTTTCTCTAATAAAAATGTCATTTGAATTTGGGATTATTTTTATGTTCATTGTACTTTTTAATGACCATAATGGAGCTTCAATTTGATTTCTCCACCCCTGGATTCAGTCAATGTTAAGGTAACAAATGAATATAGCCCTGGTATTTTAATGATGCTCTCTGGCTTTCCCAAAATACAGACTGTTCCACATGGGCACCCTGTTTGGCTGGGGGGACATAGAATAAACTGTTTGTTTGGTCCAGCATTTCTGACCTGTGTGACTTTTCAGATGTACCTACTTGGTACATCAATTAGTGGTCTTAGTCTTCCATTCAAGCTTGAAAGCACTGAAATGCACCTCCTGGTTGTTTTTGTATTCACTCCACCAATGCCCACACAATGCTGATTCCTGTCAAAAATTTTACTCGTTTCAGAAAGATCCCTACAGTTTAATTTGATGATTTTGCACAGATTCATAAAAGCAGCATGTGGCAGACTACACAGTACAGGCTCTGTACACTGTGCTTCAGCCTGATGTGTAGCTCCCTCTCTGAAAGAAAACCTGGTATTATTTTATTCTCTGTAAGTTATACACGAACATGTTACCTGACACTGCTTGTGGGAACTGGTTGTTACTACATTTTCTCTTCACTGGTTAAAAGGAATGGAATGGATTCAGTAATCCTTGTTCCAAGGACAAAGACTGATGTTTTCTCTGAAGTCATGAGAGTTTATGCTGGTTTGGAAGCAAAACCTGTATTTGACAGAATTGTTCCAACCATTATTTTGACATCAGGAAGAGGGGGAAAGAGATATTAAAACTGATTATAATATAATTTTACATTAAATAGAATAAAAAAAGGAGAGCATATTGACACTGTTAAATGTTTCTATGATGAACTTTCTTCTTCCCTAAGTTGAAATAACCTCCTAATAAGGTCTAACCTAGCATTATATTTTAAAACTATAAGGTAGTATAAGAAGTATCAACATGTTTTTTTTATTGAACTTCCCTCAATATATTTCTTACTTTGCAGGTGTTGGAGTACACTGACAAATGCAAGGAATGGGTTTTCATACCAAGTGAAAAAATGGTGCTTAACCTTATCACTGTTGATGGGGATGACTGTGAGGAATCCAGACATCTGTCAGAAAGGAAAAGTCCCCATTCTAACACTGCTTACAATGACACTGAAGGGAGGGATTTGCCTTCTGAACAGGTGCTGAAAGCAAAATATTTGCTTGATTTTTCATGTGAAGAGATTTCACTCAAAGAGGATGCTTTAGTGGAAGGGAACCAAACTGGAAACTGGGCATCTCATGGCCGGTCTGGAACACAGAATACTTGGAGAGATAAAAATGCAGAGGTTGTGGAGTATGAGCATGATGTAAGGACTGAAGATTTCAGTCCTGGTCAGAAACTAGGAGGGATATTTTCTGCCCCTGGGGGGCTACAGGGTGAGCCACAGGTTGCTTTGGGGGACTTGGTTGATATGGGAACAGGACAGCCCTATTCCCCCCAGCTAGAGATACAGGTGGCACACCTTTGTTTGGGACAGAAAACAGAGGAACTTGATTTGAAGGTGGTTGATGCAGCAGATGAATTGCCAAGTGAGACCCATATCGAATTCATGGACCTGGATACTGAGAAGTCTGGGCAGGCATCCTATCATCATCTGGAAAAAAACACACAGGGCCTCACAGAGAAAGAAGGTATGCAGACCATATTGGTTGATTGGGATCCTGACAGTGGAAGACTGTATATTCCTACTTTGTCCAGTGTTGAAAATCAGATGTGTGAAGGACTATTCAAGTATGATGATCCCAACAAAGATGGAATTTTGCTCAGACTCTATAACAAAGGGGTATCTGGTGAATCACCTGAGGACCAAGAAATGTATCTCCTGCAGTTCAAGGAACAGTGGGGACTTCATGTAGAAATGGAAGACTGAAAGTAATTTTCCAAGATATTCAAAAGTGCAACATCTTGTTTATTTTGCTAAAGAGAGTGGTAGACTCAGGGGAACAGGCATGTCTTAATGTTTTGAAGTTTTTGGAACCATCACAGTTTAACAATTTATTCATTGAATGTTATTTATAACAGTCTCCAGATGTGATATAAATGATTATGACATTAATCATAAACCTCTTGTGTAAAATATGATTGTTGTGAGGTTATACTCTTTTTTATAATAAATAAAAAGAAGAAATATTTTAAAATAAATATTTTTACAGAGAATGTTCCCACCTTACAATTCCTGTGAAAACAAATTATCGGCACTTGAAAGCAGTTACTTTTGGGGGAAAATTATAACCAAACAAACAAAAAAAGGGAAAATATGTAGGGCAAAGGGGTTCAGTGAAATGCCTGTAATCATGCTGGCTGGACCATGTCTCACCCAGCCTCAGGCAGAGGCAGCTGAGCACCCGTCTGGCTTGTGCCCTGCAAGTGCCTGCTCCTCTGTGTGGCAGGAGCAGCTCGGATGTCGGCGATGGAGAGAGACGAGGAGACTGACTTGGTGATCAGAATCTGATTTTATTGTGGGACACAAACACTTATATACTATTGCAGGGAGACTAGTAATGTGTACTGCAATGATTAGGTTAAAATCACATAAACAAACTTATGCATATAACAGAATCTCTTGCTTGCAGAGTTTAATGGGATTTTCTTTTCCTGGTAAACATGTTTGATTTAATCTTCTTGCAATCCAGGTCTAATTTTCAAAGTTCTGTTTGCTTTTGCCAAGGCATCCTGTTATCAAATCTCTTATGTTAACCAGGTCCAAAGTCCATTGTCTGTCTTGTGTCCCCCAACATTCCAACACTTGGTGGGAGAGGTCTGCCCCAGACACACCATTGCTTCAGCCTCTCCACACTGCTGGGCCACACCAACTGAGTGCTCCTGAGGGCTTCCTTTTATTGCCTGCTGTCCTCATCAGCACTCCTGATGAGAGTTCACTTTTTCTTCATGTCATGTGGTATTTAGGATAGCAAAATTACAGGGCTATCTAGAAATTACCTACTAGGGCAGTTGGCATTTTCCTTTTCAAAACTTGCCACTTGTTCACTTACTGAATATTTTTTTTCCCTCCCAGTAGACCAAAAGACCTCATGGTAATTATTTGGTTTTTTTTAAACAGGATAAGCAAAAAGCAAAAAAATTATGTACACTTCCAAACTAGTACATGGTTAGGTGTTTTTTTAAAGAAAGACCTTTACCTAAATGTTTTTTTCTGAGCTGCTGTTGTTTCATCACCTTAGCATTCTCTGTGACTGTTCATCCTCAGAATTTTTCAATTGTAGTCATAGACTTTAAAACCAGAAATTGCATTAAAATATTTCTAATTTTTTGAATTTCAGCATGACAATATGCTGATGACTCCTTATCAGGAGGTAAAATATTGTCCTCAGCTGATTTTATAATAAAAGTATAGATCATGCAGCAGTGTTACACCTAGCTTACATAAACACCTTTGTTCGTCAGGAGGATTACAGAGGAGAGTTATAGCTTAGTGTAAAAGAGGAAAATAGATGAGAGATGTGAATTTTTTTTGCTCCCAAAAAAATCAGTCATCCAAAAACCTTTCTCAGTATTTCCTAAAGATTTCTAAACTAACCTCTTTGTGCATGATCTTGTCATTTTCTTTTGCAGTGTGGGGCCTCTAATTCATGGGCAGGAAACAATTACTTGCTCTTTTCCAGTAGCCCATTGAATTTTACCCAATTACTACTGCCCTAAGACAAATCACCTGTGTTCAGTGTATAGACATCATGTCCGTACATATGGACGGATAAGGATGGTTCAGCTCTGCAAATATTTTGGTGTAGGCCAACCAACATTCCTTGAAGAGGAAGGTCTCCCTTGTTTTGGGTGTGTGTTTCCCCTGGCCTTATTTGCCAGCTGCTGTGTCTGCTGCTGCTTCTTCTGCTAGGTGAGCAAGCCTTGCAACAGCAGAACTACTTGTAAGGATATTTAACCTACCATAATCAAGTAATTGCTTATTAAAATTTGAAAACTTGGTTACTTATCCATTAATTTTTTTTTGTGGTTGTAATCTTTCAGTGCATCTTATCCTGTTTTGTTTTGGCTTTTTGTTTCTTATTGGTTTGTTGGGTGTTGTTTGGTTGGTTGGGGAATTTTTTTTTTTTGTATTTTTTTTTACTTTTCAGTAACAATTAGGTTGTATAACATTTATTTGCTCTAGTACTTGAAAAGGCACCGCCTTCCTAGTTAACAGTACTTAAAATACAATATGCCACGATTCTTGCAATCGTTTTCATGATAAAATTATGCTTAGGAATAGTGGTTAATTATTGCACTAAAATATTTGTGATAGAAGTTTGCAGCACTTTCAGTGTTGCTTCCTTTTGATGCGAATTTGCATTAAATTCAGAACTGATACTAGATTATGCAAACAAGTCCTTCATATTTATAAGATACACTTTGAAAGTGTTCTCAGAATGATCACAGCAAAAAAAAGGCACTGGTGGAAAAGATGTTAATGAAGATAAGAACTTTCTTTTATATGCAAAAGAATTTTTCAAGTTAGCTAATCAAGTTCTGGAATTGATGAAGCAGACATAATAGTGCATATTTCCATCTATATAGTACCAGTAAATTGCTGATGCCTTTTTAATATCCTCAAAGTTACACGTATTTTTACTTAAAATCTTCTAATTATGTCAATCAAATGAAGCTGATCAGACATGGTACTTTCAGCAAAGCAGTCAGCAAGGAGCAAAATGCTGCCATTTAGATTTGTAAAATAGTAGAGGGAAGAGCAAAGCAGTAAGAGAGCTGACATGTTCGTACTCTTATTGCACTTTATTAAACTTAGCTTAGCCACATTTAGTAGACTTAATGCAGCCAAAAGCAAAATCATAATCTAGAATCATACACCAAGACTTCAGATTACACTGAAACACGGGATTACCTGGAGCTGGGAAATCAGCAATTTTGAAAATTTTATGGGAGAGGAATAGAATGAGGAAGCTGTTTGTTGAGGACAATAGGATGTATATTTCTTGGTTGTGATGGCAATAAAACCAGACCTTTAACTGTGTTTACAGGCCTGATGTGATGACTACTACTGGAAAAACTGTCTCTGGTTTACAATATAAGTCATGAAGATGAAAGGCAAAAGCTAGTCTAAAAGGCCAAAGCAATGCACTTCAGAGGTTGAAAAACAGGAAGCCTAGCTATCAGAGTGAGATCTAATGGTGATGAAACTGATAGCTAGGTGTGGGCACGCACAGTTTTGGAAAAGTAGCTATAATTGTAAGTATGGTTTTGCTGCCTACTGCTTAGGCAGAGTGACAGGGGGGTTGAAGGAGAGACTGAAACAGAGCTGAGTGCAAGATACCTGTGATCTGACACACAGCAGCCCCGGAGAGGCTGCTGCAGAATGAGAATGACCAGATAGACAAGTCCAAATGCATGAGGAAAACGTGCAGTATGAGTGCCATGTCGGATGGGGTGAGCACTGCAGACAAAGTGCCCACACAGGGGGCATGAGGTGAGCCCGGTGGGGGATCCATGACAACTCCCCAGTACAGGATGCAAGATCACCAGCTACAAGAAGGATAAGGAAATTATCAAGAGGGCTCCAGAGACCCTCCAGAGAGGGTTCCAGGGGTCTGGAAAGAATAGTTAACACTATTACCTAGCACAGCTCTTCCTATGGATAGTAGGGAAGGTCTGTTGGAATATATAAGGTTAGAGGATTTTTAAGAAATGGTTAAAAGAAGTATGTAGGCCTCAGACTGAAGTTTTGTTAGCATTGCAAATACAGCAGAAAAGTTTCCCATGCAAGCAGAAAAGTTTCCCAAGCAGTAGACGTGACAAACTACAATAGGTCTCTGTAGAATTGGCTTTAAGATGGCAACAAAGTTATTTAATGTATATCTTTAGAAGTTAGCATGACTAGAACTTTGTTCTTTGTCTCTTATGAACTAATCTTTGTTTTAACTATCATTGCGTGTGCTTTGTGAGATTAGATAAAATGCTTGTCAATATGTGTTTTCTGTGTCTGATTGGCTGAATTCTAGTCTGAGATGATTTTATGTATTGCTGTATGAGCCCTGTTGGGAGAGACATTTTTGGTGTAGATCAGTGAGCTGTCATGTCTCTATTTTGCATTTTGAGACTGATGTGCTGAAAATAAAAGCAAAAATCTCTTCACTAGTCTAGTTACAATGTTATCCATATTTAGATATTTTGCCGCAGCCTAGTGGGTTCCTTTTTTAAAGCGTGAGTTCCTAACACCATTAAACTTATACCTGTCCCGTCGCCCGCATTTGGTGCCCCGTGTGAGGATCAAACTCACGACCTTCAGATTATGAAACAAGTACTAGAATTAAGTGAATTCCCGCCAAAAACGTCAAACCGTATCGCACTTCAGAACCTGTTATCGAGCCCAGAACCGAAGAAGCAAGTACGCAGACGTGAAGCGAATCGAAAAATCCCAAGTCTCGCCTGACGCCTCTTGTGCCTGACGTTCTTTGTGCATCGGTAAAACCCATAAACTCTGATTTTCTACCAATGTTATTTATGAATATACTAATTGAATGCTAAATGTTTGTTTAACAAAGCTAATTTTTAGCTAAAAATTTAAGTTATTGTTTTTGTTTAGAAAGAATTCTGCCAAAACTTAATTCCTGAAAGAGATGGGGCAAATTCAAATAGTATACTTGTTTTGCTTGATTTTAATTGTTTTTTGTCATGCAAATTTGCCTGTAGATCAACCGAAAACGAATGTTTAAGTGACCTTAACCAAAGCTACCAGATCAGATACTATATGTCTGTCTAATTCAAAACCAGAAAAGCCTTTTTCAACCTGTCTAGTTAATGTGCCAGTGAAAGAGTTGCCTTTAGTCAAAAAACAATCTAATAGTAAACCAAGTAGAATTGCCAATAAAAACAGTCCTTCCTTCAATTAGAACATTTAGTCCAAAAAACTCCTTAAAGCAACATCTGAATCTCAAAAATTAGAAATCCTTAGTTCTTTGACCATAGATTTTTGTTTTACTTTCATGACTCGTGCCTAGCGAAAAAGTGATCCCCCAAAGTTCAAAATTACTCCTCATTATTTTACATATAAAAATTTGAATTTTTAGTGTAATGTTTCAAACAGTTAAAATGTAGTTCCAAAAACAAATCAATATCCACAGCAATTGTCGAAAAAGTATTAGTTCATTTGCAGAAACAGAACTTAGCAAAGCATTCCAGCTCACCTTAAAAGTAGTCCTTGTAGCATTAGTATGCTCACCATAATTGCCCCCACTGCCGAAGCAGTAATGAAAAAGAAACAAAAGAAAACGAAAGCTGTTCCTCATTATGATGAGAACTGTCAGAGTGATTTTATGCCTTAAAATGCTACCAGAAGAGTTTCAGCAAGTATATTTTTACCCCAGTTAGCTTCAGCAGTAGCATTGAGACAATTAGATCGAGTTAAATGTTAGTTGAGCAAACAAGCTAATGCCACATCCTCCGCAATCAGTAATATGTTGACCGATGTTAATAGTATTAGACATGATACTCTTCAAAACAAAACAGCCATTGATTTTCTTTTACTAGCACAAAGGCATAGTTGTGAAGAATTTAAAAGACTGTGTTGTATGAATTTGTCTGATCATTCTAAATCCATTCACAAAAACATTCAAAAATTAAAAAATCTGACAGCCCAAATAAAAAAAGATAGAAGTTCCTAGTTAGATGATTTGTTTCAAAATTAGAGTTTTGCACCTTAGCTAAAGCAACTTTGCAAGATAAGTCTAGTTACAATGTTATCCATAATTAGATATTTTGCCGCGGCCTAGTGGGTTCCTTTTTTAAAGTGTGAGTTCCTAACACCATTAAACTTATACCTGTCCCATCCCCCGCAAGGTCCAGCAAAGGCCCTGAGGAATATTATCTGGGTCTAGAAATTGCACAATATGAAAACACCCTGAACAAAGAAATACTTCAAATTACATAATTAACACATACACCGAAACATGTTCAATTTCTGATGATTTCAAGTTAAATTTTAAGTTGTGCTTTAGGTCTTCTGTAAAACAGAGCAAATTCCTGAATTTGGGACTAACAAAATCTATCAAAGCATATCAAAACAAAAATAAGTCTTTACTTCCATATGGTCTAACCTGCAAACCAGGCTTAATCAGACAGAATGATTGGGATGTGAAACAAGTGAAATTTAAAACAGAAGAGCAGTGTGGTCTGAATATTTTAAAATATGGACAATTGACTGTTTACCAAGGCCTGTGAAAATTCTCTAATGCCTGTAGGTCTTTCAAACAAGTTTGTTGTTCTTCAATAATGCTAAAAATGGGTGACATTTCTTGCCTGGAATATGCTAAGTATACAAAGATATTCATGTGTTGTAAAGTCTTAAAAATTGATTAATATCTTTTTTCCTCTTTAAATAAGAAATGTTTTCTCATCTCTACAGTGAAGTTAAAAAAAACCCCAAGTACTCCAAGCACCGTGGTTTTGAACAGTTAAAGCTTTGATGTCTGATGTGATTCATTCTTGCAAACTCAAAGATTTAAACCTTTTCATCCATTTGACATTGTCCATACAAAACACCAAAGTTCTCCTTAAAAGGAAGACACAGCAGCATGTCAAGATTTTTCTGCCTTGGTTTTGCATGTAGGTTTCAAGCTTGATCAGCCCAGGGGCACATAGCAGTAAGTGTAGGAAGTCATTTTCATGTTTAGTGCCGCCTCTTAGAAACCATCAAAACTTTATTAGTTTTATTTTTTTTTCTCTGGTAAAAAAGAAAAAAAAAAAAAAGGAACAATCAGTTCTTCTGTTTTCTAATACCTCCAGAATCAGTTTAGCAAAGACAGATTTTTCTGGCCTGAGTTAGGTTTTAAGAAGAGGACTTGCTCCTTAGCATCACAGAGCTATGAAAACCTCAGTGGCTGTGGGAAGACACACATTGCAGTGGTGCTGCTTCAGCTCTCTGGTTTTGCCTCTGTTTGGCTGTAGGAGCAATATCCTGCATTACAATATTTTCTAGTCCCACTGTCCTTGCTCTGAAGGCCTCTTGTTTGCCACTGCTCTTTGCAACACTATAAGGTCTCTGCAGGCTTAGAAACCTGGAGAAGGAGAATTGCCCTAATTCTGTATTACTGCAAGGTGACCTCCTAGATCTTTCACATCTTACTTGTTACCTTGTCAAAGTTACAAGGAGTTATTCATCCAAGTAGAAATCCAGCATTGCTGCTCACCTCTGGCAGCAGCTGCAGCAAATGCTGTCTGCTAGCACCCAAAATTGCTGTAGTGTCTCCCATGGCACCAGAACATTCTCATTTCACAGTAACTCACCCAGAGAATGGCTTTAGCAGCAGCAGCCTGTGCTATAAACACACATCATCAGCTCTGCCATCCAAAAACTGCCATTAAGAAACAACATATTCCAGGTGTCCAAAGTAAGTCAGCAAGCAATGTGGCCCAGTAGCAGGGCAGCAGATTGCTTTGGTTTTCTTAATTCTCATCATCATGTCATTGAGGGTGAAGCAAAATGTTCAGCAAGACCTCCTGCTGAAAACAGCAGGAAAATACTGAAAAATACCTGGACCCTTCCATTGTGACAGAAAGAGATCAAAATATTTAAGCACTTTCAGCACTCCTGTGTATCATTTGTATATTTTCATTTTGCCTTGGTTTTTATTTCAAGCCCTTCAAGCATTTTATAGTAATTAAAGATAAAGGAAGGGAAGTTGCTCTTCCAGTTTTACAGACGGGGGAACTGATACATGGAAACACTAAAATGGATTGAGAACCATCATCCAGTGAGTGTGGGGTGCAGGGCAGGAGATGACCAAACACAGATGACACCACTCTAGTAACTGCTGAAGTCATGGTTCCCCTCAGCAATATATCCCCACAGTGCAGGTTACTCCAAGCTGCTAGATGTTCAAGGCTAGACACACCTCCAGCTTGGTTTAAATTAAAAATATTAAATTTTAAGGTGAAAGTGTAGTATGTGAACCAGCTTCAGAGTCCAGACCAACAAGAGGAACAGAAGTCTGACAAACCCAGACTTCAGGGCAAAGTCGACCAAAAGGATCTAAGTAAACCACTCTCTAGGGAAGAAAAGTTAACAAGTCATGCCAGGCAGCCATCTAAGATGGCATAAATCTCTGCTCTGCTGAGTGGGGTGAGCTCCAAATTGCCCCTCTGCTGTCCCATTCTATTCCACAGCCTCATTAACATTGACATTAAAGTTTTGCTGGATGTGGTTTGTGTGCTAGTTTATTTTGTAACACTTCTTTCTTCCAAGGGCACTGGACCAGTGGAGTAGATGGTTTAGGAAGAGAGGATAGACTTCAAGAATTAAAGAAAAAAAATAAAAAAAAACATCAGTTGGAGTGGTTTAAATACAATCAGTCTTGTCATGGTGCAGGGTGAGAATCAAATGAAAGACTCCTGTTTTGTACAGCAAATGTCATCAACGCAAACAGCACAGAAAAATCCCAGGGCACATTGGTGAGACTGTTTCTACACTTCTCCTTTGCTCTTGGCCACAGGTGAGGAATGGGTTGAGGGAAGGGGTTCTGTTCTTGTAAACTTCTTTCCCCAGCTGAGATGGGGCCCTCTCCACCAGTGTTCAGGTTTCTCAGTCATGCCCTTCCCAACCTGTGCCGCCTTCCAGGCTTCTGATCTTCTAAGCTCTGAATGACCATTTCACCCTTAGGCCAGCCCTGCTCCTGAAGGACCTCTGCCCTGCAGACCCTCAGAGACAAAATTTATTTTAGTAATACTTTATTGGAAAATGGTTTTATGTGTTTCTGAGTTTGCTTAATTATTCTCTGTGCAAAATAAAGGGTTGTTAGAATATATCTGTACATCTATTTCTCGCCCTTCCTCTGGGAAAATGATGTTCTTTAGGTTACCCCTTGCTCCTTGCAATGCAAGCACCATCAGCTCTACTGAGATCAGAGGGACTCAGCCTGTGTAATGTGATTTAGAAGCATGTTTATTCTTCTCCCACTAGACTTAAAAACACAGTGTGCTTTATTTGTCTCCTTCTAAACTGACTTACACAAGTACCCCAAAATAATTCTCCTGGCCTGAATGTGTTTAAGTTTTCCTATGTGGTCACAGAGACATTTTTCCTTTAAGCAGTTGTCACATATTATATGCATCGTAAAAAAGTATTTCATGTTTACAATTAAACAGTTTTTAAAGATAAATCCTAAAAACTCTTGGTGTGGACTTTTCCCTGGCATGCAAGATTGATCTTGCATAGCTCTCAGACTGCTGGAAATAAATATTTGTTATTTAGCCAGGATATGTATTATATACTTATATGAGATATAATAGAAAGTTTAGAAACATTCATAGAGCTTTCATGATCAACCAGGAATTTTAAACCCCTCCATATTTCTTAGCTGTTGGAAAAGATGAATAGCAGTCTGTTCTGCTGGTCAATGCTGTTCTCTCTTTTCCTTCTACACCCAGTCTCCCTGGGGCTCACATTTTTAATCTGCACCCAAAAAGCAGTCTGGCAGCAGGGCAGCTGTTATCAGTCAGAAAGGGACAGTCAGCAATTGTCAACAGATAGACAGCAAAATTAATTTCAGGCAGTGCAGTTGGCTGCAGTAAAGACAGTGTGCGTTGCCAAAGAGCAAAGGAAAATAGTGAAAGCTGTTTAAGGGTTGCCTTCTGTTCTACTGAATCAGGAGTTTAATGATGCTATAGATGAGCAGAGAGGCTCTGTGCGTACCCCGGGGCAACAGCAGGAGGTTTTTTTACCCTCTTCTTTTTGCTGGCAATTCATTTTCTACAGGAAAGAGGAGTGCCTACATCCCAGCACAGACCTACTAGCAATCTCAGCATGCAGTAATGGCAGCATTTGGCAAAGGGCTCCAAATTAATTACAGCTACAAGTTTCACCTTTGCCTGAAGCTGACACTCAATCCCTTTCTGTAAGTAGTGTAAGCAAAGATACTATTAGGGAATAATAGGGGTAGTGATAGGAAATCTGCTCCTTTCTCTCAGTCCCTTGCTTGCAAAGAGACTTTATTGCAGCTGCTAAGAAAGGGCCTGAAGCAATGTCACCTGCAGCAATGCCAGTCTCTCTCCTGAGCCTCTGGAACCAGCAGTGATCTGATCTGTATGTTCCTGTACTACTAAGGAAGCAAAGGTTTGTCAGCAAACAGGATCTCATCACTTATAATACACAAATGTGAGCATAAACCTAAAAAACCTTCCAAGCTATCTACTGCACTCTTCTCTTGATGGCTAGTTTACAGTACCTTGGTGTACCTTACATCACTAGTTAAACAATTATTTACTTTCATTTATGTCCTTCCTGTATTTGCAATAGCCTTTATTTCTCATTGTAATCACAAATATTTAATCATGATTTTTTTATCTCTTGGGACAATTGTACTTCTAGATCATCAAAAATACAAATGTCAGAATTACCCAGCCTTGCAGCCCTTGTCTAAACAGTCTCACATCTCTGTAAATACATTCTGCTCCAACACACTGGGTGTGGCAGGGCCATCACCTTTTACCCATTAGTAAACACAATTGATCTGTGTGGCAAAGAGAAGAGTCTTGCTTCCCTTATGCAAACAAATAAATTTTTTATAAAGTCTCTCAGGAGGGACCTGTTCTACCCCCCTTACACCACTAGCTTTAATAGAAACCTTTCTATAAGCAACACAAGATCAATCTAAGCATGCTTCTCAAATCCTCTTGATTTTCAAGTTGCAGAGTATGTTTATGGAGCAGAAAGTACTCCTGTTTTCCCAAGATTGCATCAATGCCACTAATAGAAACAAGCTGGCCAAGATTAACGACATAGGGCAGCTAAGCTACAACCTTTTTCTACAGCAGAATGCTGTGCAATATTACATTGCAGCTGGCCTTGGGTCTCTATACTACAGGCTCTATTGTTTTCATTCTCCTGGCTGTAGTACCTTATTACAGCAGGTGTTTTACCCTCCTGCTTTTACCCTGTGCCATGCTCTGTTTCCTCAAATTTTTTAAGGTTAACACCAGTTTTCCTTTCCTAATTAACCTCAAAGGAAATCTCAACTTAATCCTGACGTTTTAGTGCTTCTCTGAGATCCATTGTGTAACCTGGCCGCCTGAGCATGTAGGACATTCAAAAGAAGCCATTGCCAAATTGCCAGCTTTCTTCTCAATGCCACATGAAAAATGTGAGAGAGAGAAATCCATGGCTTCTGCCAGGGCTAAGGAGTTTGAAAAACGGGGTGGTCAGTACCCAAAATACTGTGGTTGCACTGGACACTCCTGCCAAGGATTGGAGCACTTGAAATAGAAATTCCACCTTCTCCCAGGAACGGGAGCTAAGTGCTACATTTGATGTAATACAGATAATAAACTGAACTGGAACTGAAGATTTTGTTCAGAATGCCATGAACATTCTATAACAATTGATAATTTTCTGATATTTCCTGATATTTCATTCAGAAATGCAGAATCTCTCATTACTAGATTTCTTCATAATAACTATGATTGTTTTGAGGTCCATCCTGCAAAAGCAAAACCATTCTACCTATCCTCTGGAGCTTGTGCAGTGATCATGTTACTACTGGCTCCGTTAAAAATTAGCATTTTGCTCATGGCTGATCCAATGCCAAATATTCCAGTAAATAGCAATAATCAAAATCCATTAAGTCAATGGGACAGTTGTGGCTTGTTTTCCCTACCTTTTTACTGTTCTGTTTTTCATTAGTAAGAAGGCAGATCTGTTCCACATAACTTTGTTAACATTTATCTGAAAGTTATCTGCTATAGAGAGGCCATCAGAGTTCCCGGGAAATACAAATAAAGACCAAACCAAGCAACTTTATTGAGACTAGGTTTGTAAATTTGCTTATCTTCTAACTTCTGGTCACCATGACACAGGGCAGATGGCTAAGATTACTTTCAGTCTGATTCGATTTATACTTGTTTTTGTCTCTTCTGCAAGAGAGCACAAGAGATCCCACACTGAGTTAGCTGGGGAGAACCTTGTCCTAACAGTCTCACCAAGGGTATCTCATTACTCCACGATCCAGAGTGCTCTCCAGTCTCAGCAGCAAAGAAACATCAAAAGTCAGTGCACATGGTTGAAATTCAGTTAAAGTGAGCACCTGAAATATATATGTAAATATTATCAGAAATAGAAATAAAAATAGAAATATCATGGCAACAAGAACAGTAGAAATACCAACATGTACCTGCAGTTAGAGATGGAAAACTCTTGGTAGTTCAGATTCAGCTCAGGGATTTAGCACTTAATCCTTAGGCTTGCAACACACTTCACTAGGGCTTCAGGCAAACCAATCTTTTTTCTTCCTGTTTTCTATTTCTGCCTCTATTACTCCACGTTTAGTATTTAGAAAGCTCCCCAAATCTCTCTCAGCTTTGCTCTGCCTGGTGCAGTACATGCAGGGACTCAGACTCTGCCTCAGGCAGTTTTCCTTCTCTGAAGGAAGCAGGAGCATTTTGGCTGCCAAGACAAATTGCAACTTCTTATAACTAACACTGGGAGCTGCAGGGGAAATCCATTGATTCATTCTCTCAACCATGAAAACTGCTTGGCAGAAATGTGTCACACCACTGTGTGTCTTGTCTGCAGGTTCATGAGCACCCCAAGATGAGAAGTCCCTAACTTTCCAAAGCTCTTGCTTCCTCAGAGGGAGGGATTGGAGGCCAGGCCCTCTGTGCCTTACAGAAACCAAGGATGTTTGAGTCTTCCCATGCAGAGGGAAGCCTTCCAAAGGAAGTTGTTCATTGAATAAGAAAATCTTCACAAATTGAGTAGGACTACTCAATGAATGGACTAAATGGATAGACTAAATCTGCTTTATCTTTTTAACATTTTAAAGGTGTTGCCACCAGTGCAAGAGGAAGTAGAGAGCGAGATGCTTGTTAGGCACAGTTTCAAAGAGAGCAGATGACTGGGAATTTAGCTACTCTGAATTATGCTGAACCCCACTGTTCACTGCCTTTTTTCTCAGTTACTCCATTTCTGTGTTACTTGTCTAGGTTTTAAGAGTTTCAGAGCCCAGTTCAGACCCACCTGGTTTCCTCTGCAGCTTGTCAGTAATACAAAAAGGATGAAAATGGCAATGGCACATTCAGCATGGGCCTTCTGGTCTATAATGAGCACATCTTCAGAGGCAAAAACTTGCAGTGGGTGACATCCACTTGTTATTTCAATATCTAAAAACATAAACCAAGTGGATGTCTCCCAGATAAATACATTACAATATATAATATAATGCAATATAATATAACATAATATAATAATAACAACAACAACATCATTTTAGAAGGCTAAACCAGACAGGCTGTTCTGAAGAAGCATGAGTGCGATACATAACTCAGGCTATTGCAGAAACCTGGAGCAGTCTTGGCCCTGTAACTAACCACAAATGAGTACACACACTGCTCAGACTCCCTTTCGTCCATCCATTTGTATTTATTTCCGAATGAGACCTCTTTGGGAAGGCTATCTCATGACTTTGCATCCCGTCTCAATGACTGCTTATAATCTTGCCTGATTTCCATTCATCAAAATTAGTGTCTCACACTAAATAGCATTAGCTGGTTTATCTACCTGGGCAGTTTCATCTATCATGTGTCCAACATCCATGGGAATGTTCCTCTACAGGAAACCTCTGAAGGGAACAAGCTGAAGGGAAACCTCAGATACAGGCACCCAGCTGTTCACCCAGCAGTTCATCCGTCTGCAAGCAGGCCAGCACAAACTCGGGTCTGAGGACACCCTCATATTCAGAGAGAAGAGTCATCTTTTATGGAAGAGGGGGCAATGAGCACTTGGGGATGAGCTCTTGCCGGATGAGTCAGAGGCCTCTGGTCACACTGCCCCAAGCAGGACAGGGGTACCCTTGGATTTCAGGACAAGTGAAAGTAAAACAAAGATTATTTTTTTCTCAACCACTCTTTAAATTCAGAGCCAGAAGGATTATGAGTCCACTTGCAGAATAGGTAACACCAAGAGACTGAGAGATGGGCTTTGTTCCATCCGAGTTTTTATACTTTTCCCTGAACTGCTTGTGAGTTTAGTAAAGACTCAGCCAGAAAACTGTCCATGGTGCAAAAAGGGAATCATGTCACTGAGAACTTATATGAAGCAAATCATGTCACTGAGAACTTCTTATATGAAGCAATCTGTTGAGGGTGAAAAAGCACATGCAGAATTACAGGTCAAAGCAACTGCAATATTAAGGACTTGGTGACTGCCACATTTCAAGGCTTTTGCAGTAATGCCTGAGAGCATCAAAAGAACACATTTCTAATGTAAACCTGGACCCTAACCCTAAGCAGAGAAGGAAAAGCAGCCTTTTCCTGAGGTTCTCACCACATGGGTGGTGCCAAGGACCAAGATGTGGAGGGAGCAATGTTGTGGCAGTGCCATGCTCCCCTTGGCATGCCTTTTGCAGTTATAATGTCCCTGGAGCTTTAAATTTTGTGGGTTTTTTTCAACCCTAATTGTAACCCTAAGCCTAAGCCCAAACACCTCTGAGACCTGGCATACATAACTTCAAGGACTCCTTGCAAAGCTTTTCCTTTCTTCTTTTTGTTACCTACATGAGAATCTTTCTCCAGGCTTCCCAACAACTTCCCCACCAGCACATTCAAGGGAAGAATTAAACCAGCAGCTGGCAGCTGGACTGACTTACCTGTCTAAACCCACAAGTCAATGACATCTCCTGGGGCTCCACAATTTTGCAAGCCAGGCTGATGGCAAGCTTTTAGCTGGGGTGACAGCTTTCTGCATTTCAGTACTTTGGTGTGCCAGTTATTTAGGAGCAGATGAGGGCACTGAACCCACCAAACTCCTGGAACCCATTTGTCCCCCCCACACCTCTGCTGTGGCACACAGAAAGGCCTGTTGGTGCTCCAGCAGTGCTGTGCTTCCCCAGCTCCTGCAGGCAGGTGGGAAAGGATGAGGAGTTTCCTTTGTATTTCTTTCTTTAAAAAGGAGTCAATGTATTTTTGCTTGCTAAAGTGCTTAGTGTGGAGAATGTTACCCTCGATCAAATTGTGGAAAGTGATAGTGTTATTTTAGCACATACCCAAAATACATATTTAGCTTGTTTGGGATGCCCTGAAAGGCACAAATAACCACAGTCTCCGGTGCCTATCTGGAGCATTTGTCACTGACAGCTCTGTAGCACAAGACGTCTTTTCCTCCGAGCATCGCACGGATTACGTTTCCCAATTTTTCCCGTTCCTGATTTTAAGGCGGGGCTTGGCGCCGCCTGGAGGTCACGGTGCGCCCGGCTTTGCTGCGAGGCAGAAGTGAAAGAAAAAAGAGAAAAACGTGATTCCTTTCCCCCCAGTTTCTTAGTTACGTGCACTCGTGTAATTTTTAACACTTCACTTTAAAAGTTCTTAAATACAGCACCAGCTGTGCATCCTTCAAGTGAAATAAAATATAGTCTCCCTGTCCTGATTTCAGCTGGAATAGAGGTAGTTTTCTTCCTAGGTGGCTGGTAGAGTCCTGTGTTTTGGATTTAGGATGAGTGCTAACACACTGACATTGCTGAGTGCAGTGCTTGCTCTAAGTCAAGGACTGCTCAGTTTCCCATGGACTGCCAGTAAGGAAGTGCACAACAAGCTGGGGGGGCCCATGGCCAGGACAGCAGATGGAAACTGGCCAGAGGGACACTCCATCCCAGGGAACATCACGGCCAGTATAAAAACTCTGGGGAATTGGCTGGGAGGGACCAACTGCTGCTTGGGGCTGGGCACATCATTTGCTGGTGGGTGGTGAGCAACTGTATTGTGTTTCTTGGGATTTGTATCTGTCTTCTTCTTATTACTATTATTATCATTATCATCATCATTATTATGTTTTACTTAGTTTCAATTATTAAACTGTCTTAACCCAGCATTTTTATTTTTTCCCCCTGATTTTTCTTTCCATCCCACCGAGGGGGCAGGGGGAGTGAGTGAGCAGCTGTGTGAGACAGTTGCTGCCAGTGCCCCCAATACACTGGAGTTAAACCACCCACTCCTTTTGCAGGTATTTTAACTGCATGAGTGCATCTAGGTTCAAACAAACCTTAGAGAGGATATTTTTCTCTTTATTCTTTTCACAGAAAGGATTCTGTGACAAATGTCCTCACATCAACGACATTTTGGAAAGGGAAGCAGGTTAAATGCAGCTGTTTAAAAGCCATCATCTCTGCCCAAAGTTACACACAGTAACCACCAAAATGCTGGCCACAGAAAGGCAGGCTCTGTAAAGGAACATGTATTGTGGCTCTTTTCATGTGTCTAGAAGCTCCCCATGAGGCTCTTCTCTGAGGGTTGTCCTGTCTTACTTTTTCCAAATTGTGGAGTTGTAGCCCAAAATCTTTCTAGCAGTTCCAAATGCAGTTGATCCTCACAATTCTCTCATTATTTCTGAAATGTATATTTCCCAATTTTTCAAGAAATGGTGAGAGCAAAGCAAAATTCAAGAAAGATTTTAAGTGCAGGAACCTGCTGTGTTAGTGCATCACCACCCTCCCCTGCGCTGGCCTGTCCCTTCTTAAAGAAACCTAAAATATTAGTTCATCACACCAGCCCCAGAGTGGACTCCAGGCTCTGAATTGGTGCCCAAGTTTGTTACTGAAGGACAAAATAGGGACAGTCAGACATCCCATGAAGTGCCAGAGCATTCAGGGTTCAATGGATCTTATGTCACCAAGCCTAGCCACCAAACAGGAATGTGCAGATGGAAATCTCATGCATTTCTAGGGTGTCAGCACCTTGTGCTAAGTGAAAAGACAGGAAGCTCCTACACTCAGTATCCGGAGCCCTGAAATAATACCTTTTGAAACCAGGTATTCTCAGCAAGAAAGGCTCAGTCTTCTCTTGAGCATGATCACTAGATGGTGAGGGGATCACCAGTAAATTTGAAAGGCTGGATCATCCACTCCAGAAGTGGGTCACAGAAATTAACCTCTTCCTCTGCCCAAGGAGGGATCCAAATCCATGTCAGTTTGAATATCCCCCACACCAGGAGCTTTTAAGCCTATATAGAAATTCAAGAAGGAAGACATTCCACCTCTCTTGAAGAACACAAGAGGAAGCAATTGTATCTTTTCTTGTTAGTAATGGGAAGTCATTTATACTTGTCTCTGCTCTCAATCCCAGTTATCTAATTTATGCACAAATGTAAATGCTGCCTACAGAGGAGAAAATGACACCTCCTCTTGATGTCCTGTAGGAGAACACTGCTGCCAGAATAAAACTCGTACAGAGATCAGACTTGTCAGTGTCTATGAGACATTCTCAGGGTAGACAAATTGATAAAGCCCTTAGGGGGATTTAGGGGAAAAAGTTATTTCTGAATCCTAGTCAGACTGAGACATAATTGAGATGTATCTCCTGCCAAGACTCAGATACTGCCAAATCTGAATTACCTTTATCACTATTTAAATAACTGAGTTCCACACACCCCAAACCTCCAGATACTGAAGAATTCTTTTCCCCAAATTGTTATTTTTGTAAAAAAACCCTCCATACTATTGTCATTTGAGAGACTAGAAGCACTTGGATAACTGGGCATAAACTCAGGACTAATCCAAGGATGGTAGCAAACTTTCAGCTTCAGTTGTTACCAGTGAACATGATGAAGGACAGGACGAGCAGGTGGACACAATGCCTCAGAGGCACAGAGATGCTAAACTGTAAATTGCTATCCATGATTTGGAAACAGAATTTAATTACTGAGAGAGAAGAAGGGGGGAAAAAGCTAGAAATGAGAACAAAGTTTCTCATAATTGGAGACCTGAAGCTCTGAAAATCTTTTTGGTAGCAGCAAAGAGCCCAAACCTGGAGCTTCATAAATTAGTGAAGGGGACTAAGGACTAGACTGAAATAATCCCAGATATCCTTAGCAGTTCCAGATTCATCTTTTTAAATCATGGAACAGAGAGTCAACAAAATCCCTTAGAGCTAATCACAGTGACCCTTCTGTAGAACTAAAAATACTGTTAGAATACAAAAAAAAAAAAAAAAAAAAAAAAAAAAAAATCATCCAGATCAAATAATAAGGCAGATGAAGCCAAATTTTGCTTCCAGTTCTTCAGATTTCACATTATCTATGAGTGAAGCTTCCAGTCTTGGCTGTAGTCTATAATTGATATGTTTCAAGCAAGTTTTGGACCATCTCCTCGTTTCCTGCATGGTCACATAGAGGCACAAGTCCTCAAAATAAATGGGAACATTTTGTTACATCTTACTAACAAATGGATGCTTACAGGAATCCTCCATGTCCTGTCCTGCCACTCTTACAAGGAGAAGGCATGAGGCTGCAAAGCCAGGGAAGCAGGGAAGTCTCACAGGCAGGGATGAGAAGGATGACTTTTCTGCAGTGAGTGCTTCCTCTTTCTGCCGAGGCAATGCCAAAAAAAAAGCATTTGAAACATAATTTTCCTTGCACCAGCACTAAGGCACGTAGCCAAAATGTGGTTCTCTTGACTTCTGTTCTGGTCCATCAGGAAAAATGAATTATGGTGTTCCCATCTTTTTTTTTTTTTTTTCATAGAGCTGCTAGAAAATGGCAGATTTGTTCCTGGAAGGGCAAGTGTTCTGAAAGATAAAGCTGGTACTGCCCAAGCTTCCTGGAACATTTTCAGGTCACTGTAAACAGCCTGATAATACTTTGAATCAATGACTCAAGATTAATAAAATTTCAGCAGGTAGGAACATCATAGGTAGAATGACCATGTGAACCTGGTAGCAATCCTGCAGGGATAATAATACCAGAAATTTGTATTGTGCTTTGAATTTATTTTCTTTTTTAGAATTGTTTAAATAATAGCAAACCCTTTTACAGGGAAAAAAAAAAATCAGGAGATCTGTCAAGGCTTCTTGATTTTCTCTTTGAAGATAAATAAGGTGCTTTTATGGTCATATATAGTCTTCTTCTAGGTAACTTCAGCCCATTGGAGACACTGACAGTCTCTGGAAACATCCAAAGGGACAGGAGGCCAGCTTTAATCATTTGCAGATAATACACTGTGCAACATAGAGAGACTGGGGAGAGCAATTCTACATGAGAAGGAAAAAGTACTGTATTCCTTACAATTACCCATCTTCAAAGGAAATAAAGGCTTTGGTGGTATAAAAAAACAAGTAAGAGCGGTGCTGTAGTTATGCCATATTTGCTGTATCCTGTGTGAATTAATTTCATTCAAGTATGAACTGTGCTTGTGGCTCTCTAATTTACATGATGTTGCTGAACAATTTTCTATAGCGCCTTTTGAGAAGAACTTGGGGTTTTGGACAAATTGAATATTGTTCTCTCTTCCATGGAGACCATCCAGAGCCAATGACGCAGTTTTTTATAGCCCTTTTAAAATTTCATCTTATTTTTAGAGTGTAGAACTTTTTTTTGTTGGTTGGAACCTATTCTTTTGCAGAGACACATTGTTTGAGAAATCACAAGTGGCTTCACATAAGCCACATAAATCAGGAAGGATCAGAGACTGGGGAAGCTGTAGAGACTGTAGGAAAAGCTGAGGCTGGAGCATGGCACCATACTGCAATGCAATAGATTGCAGCACATATCAGATGAGGTGGAAGAGCTACCTGCGGTTCAATATACCACATGCTTTTGCCTTGCTTGTGGTGGAGGGAAGGAAGGGAAGAGCTGGGAGCTGCATTTGCTGCAGAACACAGCAGCAACAGCAGGACACAAAGAAACAAATTGGCTGCACCCAGCCATGACAGAGCAATACTGCTGCTTCCCTGGGCAGAGGACAGCCATCTGCTGCCTCTCACAAAATGCAAGCCCTCCCATGTGGGCTCCAGCTCCAATCTTTAAATTCCCAAACCCTCTGACTCTAAGGACTGGGAAATAGAAACCTTAAGCCTGACTCCACTGAGGTCAGGCTTTTCCTCTCTCATGGACATCCCCAGATGAGGACCACAGAGAGAGTCCCTGGAGAAGGCAAACTTGGTTTGTTTGTTGCAACTTTCTGATGGCCACTATCCCATCACTCTCCATCTACAGCATATGGTTCTCACATCCATTTTCACTTGCTTCTCGAGAATAAACCATTCCCTGCTGTAGAAGCAGTTGTCTGTGGCAAGGACAGCAAGTGTACTGTAATAGGTGTCTGGGTAGCTGCTTCTACAGGTCTCACAGCATGCCCTCTGGTGTCAGGAATAGTAGGTTCCTGGTACCTGATTTAAAAATAAATAAATAAACACATTACAGAGGCACAGAAATCTGCCTTGCCAGGGCTTCTGAGGCCAGACATGTGAGTTGGGCAGCTCAGGAGAAGTGCAGCTCTGTTCACATGGTGCTACACCCATGTATATCAACCCAAGTAATCCAGTCTGTCTCTGCACCTAAGGCAATCTGTACCTGTGATAATCTTCCTAAAAACAATAAGGAGCTATTGAGAGTAACTCATACACTAATCCCCAAAGGAATGTTACAACCCAGTTTGTAGAGGAGGAGCAAAACTTGAAAGCCCTGCAGAAGGCTTTGGGCAAGGCAGTACCTGTTTCCAAGGCTCCCTGCTGCCTGTGGAGCCCTCTGCCCCGAGGAGGGATGCAGGCCTGGAGACAGCTCGGGAGAGCAATGGATGGAGCTCTAAGGGCAGGAGCTGGAGGGTCAGGCTGCCACCGTGACCTGCTAACATAGTAAATGCTAATCAAGGCAGTGTTTCTGAAGACACTGTTGTTTCAGCTCTTTTGTTTGTTTGGTGCCCATGGTAATTTGTCTAAAGTCTGAAGTTTGGCATTTGGTAATTTTTGCATAGCTAATGAGAATGTACCCAAGTCCCCAACATCTTGTAGCTCTCTCTCTGTGTTTAGTCACCCCAGAAACTGTCTTCCAAATGTAGATATTAGCCTCCAAAACACAAGAGATTTACAGTATGTGAATACAGCATAGGCTTATACTTACCAGTGAAATGAGTTAAACATTTTTTAGTGAAGCATGAAATTCAGATTTCTTCAAATGACCCCTCATTGTTTGTCTGTTTGATCCCATTGGAGTAATCTATAAAACTCCCATAAACTAAACAAGAAGCACATAAAAAAAGCTGCTTACCACTCACTCTCCACTTATCTTCTGAAGTAAGTCATGCTCATACATGCTCAAGCCCATGTCATCAGTAGCTCCACAAGCAGGAGTGTTTCTCCAAAGCATGTTAAAGAACACCCCACACTTTATTCTCTCTTACTTGGTTCACAGTCAGAGGCAGGTTATTTTTTTTTCCTCTACCAAAGAGTAAAAGGAGCTGTCAGAAGTCCCAGCACCATGTTCTATTTGCAATAAATTTGCTCAATTCCTTGCAGCAGAACCCCAGGCAGTACGAACCTGATCTATGGCTCAGCTGAGCCTTTTGCTGCAAACAATACCCCATGGGCTGGGAGGGCTTTTCTGCACAGAGTAAAAGAACATCTGGTGGCTGCTTTACAGGGCGACTCACTGCACCTTCTTTATCACACTTCTACACCTGTGATCTCTCTTCATTACTTCTTCTTCCTCTCTTCAGATACGAGTTATTACGAATTGTTAAGGAGTATTGCATAATGTCTTCTCCTAAGAAGGATTTACCCACAGATGGAACCTGGTATTAGATGAGGCAATGCTATCTGTCTGCCCTGACAGGTTTGTGAAGTGCAAGCACTTCTATTATGCACTTGATGCAGTTTTATCTTCTAGCAGCACATACAATTGCAGAGGATCATTCAGCGTTGTATTTTGATTGCCAAGTCTTTGGCCTGAGACCATCTCTTTTATAAGCAGAGCCTCATGCACTAGGGACCTCTTTTTGTCTGTGTCCTCCAGATACTTCTGGGATGAAAATTCTAAATATTATCAATCCACGAGACTGAACTATTCCTGAGCCCTTCCACTCCATAAAGTTGGCATAATCCATTTGGTGTTGTGCCAATTGCTTTACAAAGTTAAATCTTTGTACTTTTACTACAAAAGCACAAGGAAAATGTTAAAACTACATGTCCAAGGACAAACACAAACACACAGACATAGTATTTACAGAAATCCTGAGCTGATAAAACTCAGCTGCTGCCTGTCTCTAAAGTCCACAGTCTTTGAATCTTGTCTCATCAGATCACCAACCACCTATAGAACTCCAGCCCTACTCCCAGTTTCCATCAGTGCATCCAACCGTTGCAGCACTCAGAAATTTGTCATATTGTCCCAGTTCTCTTCAAGGCACAGGAGAAAGGGTTGAGCTCTGAGCTGGCTGGCCTAGCCAAAGGGGGGAGGATTGAGCTCCTAACATCAAGCCACAGATGCAACACACACAGCCCCCATCCTACTTTTCACAGCCCTGCTGTCTACACACAGCTCAGGGAAATCTGTACCCCAGCTACTCAGCATAGATACTCCTTGGGCTCCTGGGAGGGGCTGGTCACCTTAATATAGGGGTGGAGAGCTCTGCAACTGGAGGAATAACTAAAACCAGGTTTTGTACCACTGTTTTTTTTTTTTTTATGCCTTTGGAGTGTTCAGCCCTGCCTCTGTTCAGCTGTTAGTGCTTTAAACAGATATTCCAGCCATGTGAATGAAATTATCATTGAATGCAGTGATTTCAAATCAGATCAAGCATGAGTCATTAAATTAAAATATATACAATCAATAGAAGTATTTTACTATTGTACTCTTGGGATTATTTCAGAGATGCAGTTACAGATTTCCATTAGATGTGGCTAACCTGATTTACTAAAGAATTTTGCTGGTTTAAAACTCTCCTCTGTTGCCATGCATAAGACCCAGCTATAAAATCCTGCAGATCCTAATTTTCATCAACTTCAGAGTACCTTCTGTGCCACACCCTGAAGCACATCTATCATCCTGCAAAGCAAAAAGGTGATACTTGCAAAGGATGTGGAAGCAGAAAACAAATGGTGGATACAGCAAAGGAGAAGCATTTAAGACCACTGCCTCCTATAGCTGCAAGCATCTCTTAGTGCTGCACTGCAAGACATCAGCCCAGTTCCACACAAGTTTCATAGAAATGATGGATGGAAGTAAAATGGAGGTTTTGATGACTATCTGCTGACACAGCTTTGTACTGTGCTTGTAAACTGGAGTTTGTCTAGTAGCTCCCTGAGAGAGTTGGACCAGGTACATTATTCATTTATAGGGAATACTTGCTCACTCTTAGGAGCACGGTGTAAGTGGGCATTGCCTGTAATAATGACAGATACCACGTGTCCCTTTGTGATTACAGTGGTGTTTTATAGCAGAGGAGGTGAGGGAATCCAGCAGGTCATACACTCAAAAGCAGTCAGTTCTGGTGAACTTTTTCAGCAGAACTCAAAGCCTTTGCAAGGACCTTTCTTTACTTCTAACTGTGTTGAGTCACTATTTTGGTGCAGCAGGGTAAGCAATTTTCTGAAGGATAGGATTTATAAGACTTTTGAAGATGGAGTGTATCTTGAAGAAACTTTTATTAACTGCTCCTCCTCAAGAATGCATTAAAGAAAACATACAAATTACCAAAGGTTTATCTTGCCTGGTATCCCATTCTCAGCAGCACCACAAGCAGGTTCTCGGGATGAGAGCAGGGGGCTGTGCATGGTACACCCTCTGAATACTCTCCCAGGCTGAACATATTTCAATTTCAAAGAACTTCTTGATGTATATGAGGTTTTCTGTATTTATTGACCCTCAGGTACCTGGAGTACATGGGTGCAAGGAGTTCTCTTCACTGTGCCTATGACATAAAGGAAAGTTTCAGCTTCCACTGCATCCTTTGGCAGCAAGTGCCACCAGTCTAATGCTTCCTGTGTCAAGGACATGTCTATTGCTTTGAACCCAGAACTACAGCACAATCCTCCCATTATATCAGATAATTCTTCTTGGAAAAAAAATATAATGAGAATTACAGTTGTACATGAGACCCAGAAAAAACTCAGGGCCAAACATGGAAGAGGCCAGTCTGCCCTAGATGGCACTGAGTGGTCATGATAATTCTGCACCACTTGCAGTGTAAATATGGCTGGAAGGGTCAGCAATGCAAAACTAGCCTGGGATTTGACATTATGAAATGCAGCAGAAAAGTGAAGGATAAAAGAATGTAACTTCTAGCTAAAGTAAAGATTAATAATTTTAGATGCTGCTACCAGGAAGATGGGATGAGGAACCTGTCAAAGGACAGTCAGAAGTAGAAGGGCATTTATTGCCTCAAGTGGTTCTGGCACAGACTGCGGAAGTTTTCAGCCCCCACTGAGTTCATCCAATCCCCATTTCCTGTGCTGGACATTCCTGCCCCTGAATTTTGCCAAGTAGCAGATTCATGACTTGCAGACTGCATCTGAACTCAAGAGGAAGGTATCTGCACAATGTTTGTGGACACAGATAGTGGGGTGAAAATTAATGTCAAAATCACAGCAAGCCATATAGCACCAAGAGAAACAACAGCCAGTTCAGTCTCTCAGTTTCTGACATCCCTAAATGCAGGTAGACAACAATTCCTACAAGGAACAGTTCCAGAACGTGGGACATATGCAACAAACAAGGCAAAAATCCTGAGCTGCACCTCAGAAGCCCCTAAGACAGGTATATAAAATCACACTCCCCTCACAGGAGTTTTTATGCTTCTCTCTTCTGCCACAGCAGAAAAATGCAGTTTTATGTGCAGCATTTCCTGATCAGGAGAGATGCTTATAGATCATGAGGGACCTATTTGTCCTGAAACAGCTTTTTGCCAATCAATTTCATTGGCATCATTGTGGGACCATGTCAGTGTAGCAGAAGACAGCCAGCTCTTTTCTTGTTTTGAAGACCATTGATCTCTGCAAATATACAGAAGTAACCCACAGTCCAAAATCAATGGATGAAACCCCCAAGTACTCATGTGTCCTCTCACAAGAGTGAGTGACAGCAAAATTTCAGAGGGAGTGCAATTCTATTTACAGCTGAAAAGGTCCCAGCAATGAAAGACCTGGCTATAGTCCAAGTCTGGTGGACTTTGTTTAAACATAGACACCAGCCCTGGAACACAGCAGCTCTTGTCACAAGTGGTGTAACAAAAATGCCAAATTTGATGGATTGTCTAATCTTTATCTCACATATCAGATAGACCAAAAGCAAATGGAGTGGTTCATCTAAATCTTCACCTTTAAGAAAGCAAGTTAGCAGAAAAAAAAAAAAAAAAAGAGATGACTAAATTAACCTGCAGGCTGTGGTAAAAAATTAATCTACACTTCTGGGTTGTTCTTTTCTTTTTTTTTTCCTTTTTTTCTTTTCTGCTATTGTTTTGGGGTTGGTTTTTCATTTCCCCCCACCCCCGGCAATACTGTAATGTGAATGCCAGTTGAGGCATTGTCACAAATAAGAAATCTGGGTAGGGAGACATTTGCTCCTGAAGGAAAACAGTAAGCAAATGAAATGGCTGTAAAGTTTTAAATTTTAAAATTTAAAATTCTATACAAAGACAAAACAAGGCAGCAGATATATTTATTTCCAGCCTCACAGATCCCTGTATGTGGTGGGTTTCTCCAACCTTGAAAGTACTGTGATGCACTGGTATGCTCATGGCTCAGACTCTGGTGAGCTCCCTGCACCTGCATTTGGATCAGATAGCAGCACTGGATTTAAAATAATCAAAATTATTTATGTTCTTCTTGTTATTACTCAAATGTTTACTCATTATTCTGATTGAAAAAGGCTGAGTAACAGCACTGTAAATCTTTGGAAATGTGTCTGTGGGACTCTAGGTTTCTTTGCTTCTTTTGGCTTACCTTCTTCCTAGATAGCTTATAATACTTTATAGCTTATATTACGACTCAAGCTTAGCATTTTTAGTTAAAATGAGAGCAGTTTTTTGCATGAATCTGCAAAACTGCTCCTGTGTGTCTCTACTGGCAGCCACCCACAATCAGACTTTATGCACCCTAATGCTGGAAATGCACTTACCTAAATTAGATGTCCCATTGCAGCAGAGCTCACCGATGGCAGGGTAGATCAGCGCTGCCTACACCCTGGGAATCAGCTGGCCATTCCTTATCTAGCAGCAGATTGAATTTGTGGCATTTTTTATTCTAAGGCTCAGCTGTCAAGATGCCAGAATTGTTTGTCAAGTCAGCTTCAAGAATAATGGCAAATCCCTGACATTCTCAGACAGGCTTGAAGGTTCACTGTAGCAAAGCTGCTTTACAGAACTCATTCCTTATTACAGTCCTTACCTTCACATCTTCTTTTTCCCAGCCACTTCGAAGGCAATGAAAATAAGGCAGCCCCCAACCTAATCCATTCCATACACTGAATGATTTTGCAAGCTCAGCAGGAGTTGTATTGCCTGCAGGACCTACCTCTCTTCTGAAATAAATCTTTTCTTCTATAAAAACTATTAGTGCATTTGCATATTTCCTTTCAGAAGCACAGAGGGAACAGTGCCTGGAAAAAAAATGTAATAAAGGAAGAATTTTGCTGCAGTAATATCTGGACTGCACAGGTAAAATTTGTGCTGTTTCTTTCCCTTTCCATGATACCACTTTGCAGCTGAGCTGACCTGTTACCCTGCACGGGGAGGGACTGGGTTTTCACGTGTCAGCTCCCTGTAAGGAGCTTTGGAAAAGGGGCAAACCCCCGACCCCACAGGAGAGCACTCACCTCTGCAGCTGTAGTGTCCACAGCAACTCTCCAACAGCCTCTGCAGTCACAGCTCTTCATGTTTGAGGGTGCCAGCAGGGCCCTGGCAGCTGGTGGCCCTTCCCTGATGCCACGGAACACATCAAACTGACAGAAACTCCTTTCTCCTGCAGCAGCAGCTTTTACCGTCAGCTGTATTGCCACAGCAATGCCACCTAATAGATTTGGGGCAGAGGGGCTCTTTCTTTGGCTTTGCATTGCTGGAATTCTGAGTGGCAGCTTTTCAAGCACAGATCTCTGCTTGGCAGGATAGAAAATAATCCTAAAATCCACCTCTAACACTCTCCTTGGCTTGGGGAGGTAGAACACCAGACACTAGTGAGCCCCTAATACAGCAAAATGCTTTCATTTGGGCTCATGTCCTACTGAATGAAGGCATGGTCAAGGCAAAAAATGCAGAAATGTTTTAGTGCAATGAATGAGAGCATTCCTGAATGCAAGGAAGGGCTGTGGTGACTGCTCTATATTGCCACCTAGGAATCTGTTCACATCACAGCTTTTCTTTAAAGTTTGCCAATTTATGTGCCAACATGTTGGATCTATACAAAACACAAAGAGGAGCCCCACTAAAAAAATAATCTCCGTTTTCATACCATGCTTTAAATGCAGAGATGCAGCAAAGACTTCTTGGCTGTGAAGGTCTTACTCACTGTGCTTTTCATGATGAGTATGAATCTCAAGTACAGAACAAAGCGTCCTTATTTTTGACCCTGAAAGTGGCATCTGACATTTTTCGTCCACTGGCTACTAGTGTGTGCCAGGCACAGGACTCTGGGTGTTGCGCCCTATCTGATCAGTGACAGGGAGACAGGCAGTGGTGAAGTTTTCAGGAAGAAAAGTAAAGAACAGAAAACTCCATCAAGACCAAAATCAGCAGATTTTGAGGAAAGGCACTGAAGTAGATAAAGATGAGGAAAGACTAAAACTTGGGTAGCAAATAACCCAAACTCCTTCTGCAAAACCTTTTGTTGTCATCCTATTGCAAGGCTCCCATACCTTCTCAGTGATTTCTCAGGGGCAGCTCCTCACAGCACTGACTCCTTCTTCTTTATTGTACAGCCAACAAACTCCAGCTCTCTTCACAACGCAACCAACAAAGCCCAACTCCCTCCTCACCCAGCTAACCCACTTTTGTAGCACACATCTCCTTATTGGACACAGCTGTGGGCTGTTAAGGGCAGGCCTGTTCCTAATCTCTGGTGATTAGTACAGCTGCAACTCCTCAGGGGTGAGACCACCTTCTGCACTATTCTCTTACTTTCTATCCCTCCACAACCTTCCAATGAAAATGCAGCTCTAGCTGTCATTTTCCTCCCCTACATCACTTAGATATTGCTTAGCTTCTTTTCTGAACTGTGGCATTGAATATTTGGAGCAGCTATAAAAGATCTTTATGGATATACAAGCAAACTTAATCACTGTTAAGTAGATTCCCCAGACAGAAAAACAAAGTGTTCTGCTTGTGTTGGATGACAGAGCTGGATACAGCACGAATGACATTGTACTGGTTTTATCAAGCCACTGCAACATGCAGGTGTTGGATGAAGAGTTCAGCATTTAGAATGTACCCCAGGACATAACCAGGTATTACAGATGATTCTGCTCATTCATACTATCTATCAACAAAACAAAAACAAAAACAAAAACAACCCCCAAAAATAAACCAAAAACACAAAAAACCACAACCTCCCCCCCCCAAAAAAAAAAAAAAAAAAAAAAAAAAAAACCCCAAAACTGAGCAATATTGAAATATTGAAAATCCAACCCCATCTCAGGAATCCTGTTGGAAATGTGCTGCTGGCTTGGCAGTGATTCTTCACAGACCTGCATCCCAGCTTCCCTAAGTCAAGAAATTTCTCCCATAGCTCCAGGCAAATGTTTCCCAGTCTCTTTTCTTTCAGAAAATGTTGTAAATCCCAGAGTCAAAACTGTGTGGCTGTGCACTCAGCTGTTTTGTGTGCATCAGCCTTCTGATATTCAATGAAGAATCACTCAGTGGCCTCTTGGCCACTATGCTTAAGGAAACCTACTTTTGTTCCTGCAAAATTGTGATAAGGGAATATTTAGCTGGTTTTCATATGTTTGTAGCAACATATATTGTTGAACATTTTATCTGTTCTCATGAACGTTCACTCACTCAAGAAGATGCACTGACAAAGGGAACCTCTCTGCCCTTCAGACCCCAGGTTTGCCTGTGGCTTGAGAAACAGAAAGAAAAATTCATATTTTACCTTTTAACCAGTAGCACGTTTTGGAATTAGACTAACCATAAGGACAAATTTGCAGAGATACTCTGCAGACAAAAAGTGCACTTAACAGAATTAAGACAATTCAGGACATGAGGAGTTAATGGTTAAACACAGCAGCCTTTAGCTGTTTTCATCTACTGATGATACTGATCATTATTTACAGCAGCTGGTAAACCTGCCTGGTTTACTATATGGCCAGTTCCAAATCATTATTCTGTCTCATTTGACCCCCGTGTCAGGCAAGAAATGGTCTGTGTCTTCAGAGGTTATTGCTGTTTATCAGAGAAATCCTGAATTCTGTTAATAATTGTTGGCATCTTCTTGTTTTGTCAGGAACAAAATCAATAGCACCTAATAAAACAAGTACTGTAATTTTGAGAACAGAGCTGACATTGCTTTTACTTGATAGAAGACAAATTTATTAACAAGATACATGTGCCCAGAGCAAAATTTCTTACAACTGTCCAGTAAAAAAAATAATCACAGAACCACAAAGAATAGATGCAGCCATCTTTCCCCCAGCCAGCTCGCTCACTCTGCCTCTCTCCTTCATGTCCACTGCTCTTCCAGAGTCCAAATTCAAGTGCATTCACTGCAGATTCATCTCACTTTTTGGCCATTGGTTTCTAATGCTGTCACTTTTTTTTTTTCATTCAAGAACATTTTTCCTTTCTGCAAACTATCACATATTCCCCATCCATCCTAATTTGTAGCTCACATATTTTCCCCATCCATCTTTATCCTATCCCATGTACCTCTTTGAGCACTGTTTTCATGCTCTCTACCTGGGTTTTCAATTCAGGCTGCCTCTCTTCTGTTCAAACACAATATCCAGCACTGAAGAAAGCCAGTGTGACTGGCTTTTTAAAGTCTCAACCTACAAAAAAAAACAGAGCCTGGCTCAACAGCAGGTTTATAGCCTTATTACTTAAAATGTTGTTACTACAAGAAGATCTCCTGGTTCTGTGTGTCTAATAAATGTCCCCAAGGGCAGGCCCAGCCAGGTTTCAGTGCTGGCTGTGTGGCAGAGGGGGGGCCCTCACTCCAGAACCTGTCCCGTGCACAGCCCAGCTCCACAGGACACTGGGACACAGCCCAGTGGGCACCGCTCCACGAGAAGCTGGGACACAGCCAGGACTGAGCTATACTGGGATCTGGGATGCAGGGAGCTGGTGGGCAGAAACATGCACAAAGGTAGAAAGAAGCAATCTGGACATTCAAGATCCTGCTGGTCTATCCCTTCCTTGCCCTTCTAGAAAAGAAAAAGCAGGAGAAGCCTCTTTGGCAAGTCCTCCATCACTAGCAGTGATTTTCAGGATGGACACGGGAAAAATATTTGGGAAAAACAGCAGCAACAAAAGAAGAGAAAAGAGGGCATGTGCATGCTCATCAATTCCTGACAGAAACAGGGTTGAAGTGAAAAGCTTCCCGACGACCTTCAACAAGCAACTGAAGCATGAATACAGCAGCTCATTGAGAGCAGAGCTGATTGCCTCCACTGCACTTAGAGACTCCAGTCAGAAAAACACAGAAGAAACCTCGAAGTAATACATGAAATTATACAGGACACAGGCAGAGAGGGATAAGGTGTTAACCCTTCACCATGATTAGCAGCAAAATGCTCAAATGTTAATTTAGAAACCAGAACTGAAGGCCTTGCATCTTTTTGCCTACTAAAGCCTTTGCAGCAAACAGTCATTTTTGCAGCAAACAGAATTACAAGAGGCTATTAAAGACTGGCAATAAACTATCCCAGAACGTATGCAGGGGTCTGAATTGTTGGTTAGTAAACTGTAAAATTTCTCTCATTCTCAGATGGCTCTTCGTAGGTTGCTGCATATTTTCCATGTGGAAGTGATGGCAAATACAAGATTAGTGACGTATGCAAATTTTTAATTTATCCTTAGAAATTTTAACTGTACCTGCCTCAAAATAAACCGTCGTCTCTTTAATTTCTTAGAGAGAAGAATGCATTTCAAAAAAGACAGCCAGTCTGGCTTTTGTTGTCCTGCTGCCTGTGTATTTGTGTGCGTGCATGTGCGCGTACGTGCACGTCTAGGAGTGCTACAGCAGGTGTTACTCAAGGATGTGTTGACACTGAAATTCCTGTTTATTCTCAAAGCAGTCATTGTGCATCAGGTTCATTTATTACCTGACAACAAGGATGGTCTCCTTCTCTAAACCAACCTGCAGGCACATTTGTGTGGAGCTCTAAGATGTATTCGGCAATAACCACCGACCGCAGCCTGGTATGGCACAACCCAGTTTCAGCCACAGGCGTATTATGTACCTTCCATCCAAAGCAAACAGGTAAAAATTAATGCTTGAGTCATCTCCTAGTGCTGCCGTGCGACATAGATGATAATACAAATACTTAACATTGTAAAATGAAATTAATATTATGTCCTTTAATAATGCTGTCATTTTATAATGGAACTATTAATAACAAGCTTCATCTTACTTTTATTAATTCTAGAGTTATAACAGCTACACCAGTGACATTAAATTATCTTAAATATGTAACCAAAAAAAATCACCACTGAGAACCACTGAAATTTTGAGCTGTACCGAGGTTCCAGCACTTCAGAATCCTGTGCTCCTTTGTCTGTCCTTAGCCCCTCTGTCCGTGACAGTATTTATAGTGTGTAGTCACATGTTGAGGAAACTTGGATGGTATAAAGGCACAAGAATAACTATAAATGAAGCAAAAATGAGCACCCTGGAGTAGCAACAATAAGAAAAGCAGAAAGCTTTTGGAAAGCAGTGCATTTTATTCCCACATCTCATTCTACCGTCTTCCGCTGACGCTATTAAAATACCTCAGCACGAGGCAGTATTTTCATTTTATTGTGCGACAGTGTCTGTTACTGAAAAACTGGATTGCATTTGCCAAATTCCCATTTTAATTTAGGGAATTTACAGGTAAAAACAGAATACAATATAATCACATTTCGACTATACATGCAAATGTACAACATTGTAACAGCAGCTTTTTTAATAGTCAAAACTGTTTGAATTTCCATAGATTTCTACTAATAATTTAACAACAGTAAGTGGCAAAACATTTAACCTCCCCACAGGAAAAAGTCCTGAAACAAGAGTCCAGTGGGAGAGCTTCCTAGAGCACATGTCAAACACGGTATGTGCACTACAGCATCTAAGACTGGCATCCAGGTGGTAAGAAGATCCACATTTTTTGTGGACAGAAAACACTGAGCACAGTGAGGACAGATCAGAATTGTGTGTTTCTCTCCAGCCATCTGTATGATTACAATGCAGTTCAATATCGCAATGAGTTCGGTAACACAGCGACTATAAGTAATAGGCACAAACTTCTTTAGCCTAGGATGCATTTGAAAAACTAACAAAAGCCCGATTATATTAGCCTAGAAACAATAAATAGTACTTTTATTGAAAATCTCCCATATGGAGCTCGAACAGAAGGTAAACGTATTTTGGCAAACAGCCAGTTCCTCTTAAACACAAGCTATACATAACATGTGATGTACAGAGCTCCCTGCCCTGTCCCCCAGCTCAGCAGCTCCAGGCTTTTAGCATAAATGTCCTTTTAGCCTTCTCTTTCAAAATTCATGGGTGATGCCAGGAGAGCCAACTTCTGCAATCATTCTGAAAACACACTGCCACAGCACCTGATGTTTCTGCCTGCATTTATTGACAAGAACCTAAAGCTCCCCCAGAGAGCAGTTTTGCAAATATTCCCTGCTGGGCAAATTGCTCACTTCAGACTGAACACGCTGTGAGGCTAATGCTGCCTGCTCAGCTGGAGAGAGCACTGGGCCAGGCACTGGGTAATTAGGGCTGTGGGAATAGCTGATTTTCAGTTCAGTGGCTTAATAGATAATAATAAATAATTATTAATAACAACAATAACAATATTGAAAACAACAACAACAACAAACGTGGTTCATTTTTTCAGAAAATGGTAACAACTTGTTTCAGTCTGTTGTCAAGGTGGCCTCAATGGCTGCAGCACCCTTTTGGGGTGAGAAGTACTCCCAATCAAATCTCTTCTCTGTCTAGTTCCACCCAAGTACTCCCGCCTACCAAACGGGTATCTTCAGGCATAGAAACACTCAAACATTTTTTTCCACAGTCCTCTCAGTTAAACAGATGTGGGACAAAATACTAGTGTATTCAGCTGAGCCTCGCTGGAGTGCCTGCTTCCCGCTTCCCACACGGGCGCTTGAGTTCCCAAGGGGAAAGGCAGCTCTGCCCCTCGCAGCCCATGGGGACAGGGACAGTCAGGGCGCTGGGGAGCTGCCTCTGCCAAAGCCATGGGTGTCCCTGTGCCGGGCACACTGAGCATCCCGCTCCCCAAGCACTGGGCTGTGGGATCTGCCGGAGCCCCGGGCAGCTCCTGCTGCCTGCCCGTGCTTTGTTCCACAGGACAGCCCAGCACAGGGACAGTGAGGGAGGATACACACAAAGCCATGTACCAGCACGTGGCCAGGATGTAGCACAGCTGTCCTGCAAAAGCACCCCTGGGAACTTCAGAGTTGCTGTCCCCAGCTCTGCTCTCAGCCTCTGCTTGTGACAGAATGAATGGAGAGGACACCTGGGTTCCAGTCCAGGCTCTGATTCATCTGACTTTAGGGTACCAGGAGGGATAACACAAGGCACACACTTTCTCCTTAAATTTTTATAGCCCTCCCAAATCCAATCAATACATACCAACATTTCCAAACTCTTTTATTTGAGTCAAGCTAATATTCCAAATGCTACTTATAGTTAAAGCTCATAGACAAACATCCTTTTTCTGCCAGCCAAAGCTTCTCAGAAGCTCAGATCTGGTTCTGCTTTCACGTACACCACCACAAGACTAAAGGATTTCTACTGAAGACACAAAGCACCCAAGGTAAACCAGGTCCAAGGCTTAGCCCGGAGGGCTTCAATTCATCAGAGAAAAGAGTGATTTCACACCAATATAACTGAAGTGGCACAACCTCTAGCTCTGTTGTAATTGTACTGACACAGAGGAGCACAAAAAAGTACAGTTAAATACGAGTTTATATTGTAGGAATTGGTTACGTAGAGTACCTATAATTGGATGGATACAGATACAGAAGCACACTGACAGAGGCTCCAAATGTGTAAAAATCACTAGGCTCCAGACACAATCTAAGGTATAGACCACTGCTGTGTCACTGGTACTGCCAAGTATCCCAGTGGCACTGATATCCCTCATATTCCCAGCTGCTGAGCAAGCCCCTTCCCCTTCCCCAGCTCTCTCTGTGTCTGCAGCAGAGTGTCAGCACCTTAGCTGAGGTGGGTCTAAAGTGACATACTGAAAGCAGCTGAAAGCAAGCCCAAAGCATGAGCAAACTATGATCTTTTGCTTTTTGACAATGAGGTAAAGTCATCCTGAATGATCTGGATTTGTAAGCATTGATGTGGAAATGTATGCTCTGCCTTCCCCCTGTACAGAAAACCAGGTGTCTGTCCTCAAACAATAGGTTTTCGAATCTGCTTTTTAAGGGTTTGGTAGCTCTTCATTTTCTATCAAATAATCCTTCTTTATATAATTAGCACCCCTCACCAACCTCCATACTCCAAGATAGGCTTCTTTCAGCGAGCTTCTGTTCACTTCTTGTGTGACGGTGGATTTTCCCTGAGCCACAAGTGTCGTGGCTGATTTCTCAGTGACGTCCTTCTCTTCCTCTCCACTCTGTCTCTGCCCTGTGGATGGTCCTTCCACCGCTGCTTCCTCGGCCCCCTTCCCCTGGGAAATTGTCTCCATGGCAAACAGAGCTTGGTCCCCAGCCTGCCTTTTCCCCTCCTCTTCTCTAGCTTCTTTCTCCAGGTCCTCATAGTTGCTTTGCCGCCTGGTCTCAACGTACTTGGCCACGCAGTAAATGACAGACCCCAAGGTGTTGACCACAACCCCAGCTATAAATAACTTTGTGGGCTCCACATCATTGAATGCCACCATGCCTACCGTGATGGTGGCTATGCTCTTCACCACCCCTACAAAGCTGGTGGTCACAGCCGAGTTAATGTAGGTGCAGTGAAGGGTGGTGAAGTTCATGGCACAGCTAATCAGGACACAAGCAATAAAGATGCATACCATGGCAGGGTCCTTCCAGCCCGGGAAGGACCAGACGTTGATGGAATCCATGCTGGCAAAGGAGCAGATGATGAGGAAAGGGGTGGCCGAAACAGCGATGGCATACTGAGCTGTCAGGGGTCCATATTCACTGTCTACACTGGTTTTCTGAATGAGCACCAGGTAGGCAGCGTGTATCAGCACAGCCAGCACGCCTGTCACATAGCCCATAGCGTCCCCAGTCAGGTCACCAGCTCCTGTCACGAGAGTCACAGAGAGAAATAAGCATAGGTGGTGTACGGAGAGAGCACCGTTCTGGACTAGAGGGATATTTAGGAAACAGGCATTACTGCACTTTCCATAACCCCTAGGATTTGTCGTGCTTGTCCAAGTCTTGCCTCCCAACAAATCTCTTATGCATTTTTTAAAGCTGCAAACATACTGAGTGTTTTTTCATACCCCCTCTAAATCCCCAGCCAAAATCAGATTGCCTTCTCCCTTTTGTGAAGACACTGTGGAAGATCTGTAGCTGAAACCACACACACACACACACACACAGAGCGACCCTGAGCATCCTCTTGCCAGCACAGACACATGGCAGCTCTGGCTGCCTGGGCTGCCTGCCCTCCAACCCACTGGCCATTCTGCACCCTCTAGTCATGAAGCTCTGTGGGATTTCTGAAAGAACACCTCCCTCCCGAGCCCCCTGTCAGTCTCTTTGCAGATTAAATTATTCACTGTGCATGTGCTCTGCTGTCCGAGGCAGCCGCCAGCCCAGGAGTGCTGTCGGGCCACAAAGTGCCAGCTTTGCCTCCCACCCCACCCACCCCTCGGCTGGACAGCAGCACGGGTCCTGCTGGCCCCAGAGGGCTGTAGCTCACCCCTAAGTTTGCACCACACTTGGCCCCAGCAAGGCAGAAGTTGTCCCACGGGCTTGCGGCTGCTCTCAGAACATTACATCTACCCCTGTAGGTTCACGCACCCGCCATAAGGCTACAATTCCCTCCATAAGGTTGCACTTTCCCTAGTAGGGTTGCAATAAGGTCGCAGCTACTCCTGCACGGGCCCGCATAAGGATGCACCTATCTCCAAAAGGTTGTACCGAGGCCTCCAAGAATGTGCCAGTCAGAGCGGGGCTGCATCCAGCTCTGCAAGGCTGCACCTGCCCGCCCGTGAGGCTCCGTGGGGCCGCAGCTGTCCCCCAGCACTGCACGCACCCCGTATCCTCGCGTCTTTCTCCCGGTCCGGCGCCCGAAGCCCGGAGGGAGCGGCTACCGCTGCGGCCGCCCGTCCCGTCCCGTCCTATCCAGTCCCGTCCCGTCCCGTCCCGCCCGGTGCCCTCGGTGCGGTCGCGGTCGCGCTCACCGGCCAGCGCGGCGCCGCAGGTGGTGATGAGGACGGCGACGAGGACGCCGGGCGATGGCATGCCGTCGCGGAGCACCAGGGCGCCGGTGACCAGCGTGACGAGGGGCAGGCAGCGCTTGAAGACCACATACATGGGGAGGCTGAGGCCGCGCAGCGACCAGAGGGTGAGGGTGGACTGCAGGGTAGCCAGGGCGGCCACGGCGGCGAAGGGGCGCGCCAGGCGGGGCCCGAAGGGCGGCAGCGCCGCCAGCCCCCGCCGCCGCAGCGCCTCCAGCCCCAGCGCCGCCGCCGCGCTGCTGAGGCACTGCAGCAGCGTCAGGAAGGCGAAGTGGTAGCGGGCCAGCAGGAACTTCAGCAGGATGTTCAGCGAGCCCGAGCACAGCCCGTGCGCCACCGCCACCGCGACGCCCCGCGCCCGGCCCCGCCAGCGGAGCATCCTGCCCGCGCCCGGCCCCGCCGCCGGGCCCCCGGCTCTGCCGCCCGCCCGGCCACCCGCCGCGGCGGCGGCGGCGCGGGGGGACGGCGACGAGCGGAGGCAGGGGGCGGGAGGAGGCAGGACGCGCTCCCGGCAGGGCGGCCGCCGCCCCCGACGTGTCCCCCCCGCGCCGCCCCCAGCGTGGCTCCCCTCCTATCCGCGTCCCCTCCCCGCCCCCGGTGTGTCCCCGCGCCATCCCCGGTGTGTCTGCGTCCCCGCTCTCGGTGTCCCCCATCCGGCCGCCCCCGCCCCCCGCGTTTCCAGGCTCGTCCCGCGGTGTCCCCCGGAGCACGCCCGGCTCGGCGGGATGGGAAGCCCCCGCTGTCCGCAAGCCCTCCCGACCCCGCTCGGGTGCAGCAGGACGGGCAGCGGGAGCGGGCGCTCAGGTGCTTTCCCTGCCCAGAAAGCCGCGGGGCGCCGGCATATCCGCAGCCGAGTGCCACCGGCCCGAAAATAGTGTGGAAGAGCCGTGGGAAACCCCACGTCTCCCGGAGAGGGGAGATCAGTGCAGGTCCGCGCATTCCCAAGCAGGGAGTACCGCTTTTCCTACTCTCCAAAAGTATCCGGCCTCACGGGAAAAAGCATCTACCGAGCCTGCCGGCAGCATCCCTCCCACTGCCCCCCTGCTGCCTCGGCTTCTCGGGCTGCGAACGGCAGAGACAGGGACCGCTGCTAAGAAAAGCAGGGAGAACCGGGTTCTAGCAGAGGGAATTGCCTTGAGAAGTCACCAAAACCTGGTAGCCACACAGGTTTCAAAAGTGATGTTTTAAAGCCTGGTAAAGCTTAAATAAGCTGATGGTTTCTCCCGACTTTACAGATGAAAGTTTTAACAGGAGATGGCAATAGACCATATCGACTCCAAGGGAAAGGCAAAAGCAAAAGCAGTTCTCACGGGCAGCCAGTCCCCTCCACCACTCTCCTGCAGTGTCAGGCAACACAAGGAAAGGAAAAACTACAATTTTATTCAGAGCTACCTTATAATCATCCATTGATTTCTCTCATCAGGGCAGGCAGGGTAAAGGACACAGGGCAAGGTTTATAAAATGAAATAAGGTACACATTAAGAATGAATGTCTGAAGATGAAAACTGGTAATGCAGGAAAAGAAAACGTAGGTACTGGAGACCAAGCCTGGCTTCAGAACCCAATGGAGAAATGTGCCAATACATTTACATCAGCCTCTATTTGGACTCACCCCAAGCCCACATGCAACACAATTTAAAGAAAAGTGGGGATCACCTTGACAGTGTTTGCACATGTGATAAAAACAACTCCTTCTGCCAGGTAAGTGCAGATGGAAAAAAATCAGACTGTGCTTTCGGGAAATACTGTAGTAATTTGGACTATACCTGAGTGCACCCTCTGGCAGAAACCATTTAGTCACCTCACTGGTGAAATTGTCACGAGAAGTGAACGTCTGACATTGCAGAGCATCAGGCTGAAAAACTGCTTTGGGGGCTAAATATTTCCTTGACTGAAACACAAAAAACAAATGTATCAGAAACAAAAATTTTAATAGACTATTTCATTTGTATGGACTGTAGAATGATCATCCTAGTCCAACTGCCTGACCAATTCAGGGCTGAACAGAAATTAAATCATGTTGTTAAGGGCATTCTACAAATGCCACTTAAACACTTAAACAAGCTTGGGACATCGACCACCTCTCTAGGAAGCCTGTTTGTGTTTGAATGCCTGCTTAGTAAAGAAATGCTTCTGAATGTCCAGTCCAAACCTCCTCTGGTGCATCTTTGAACCATTCCCACACATTTTGAGTCCCAAGGGGAAGAGATCAGCAGTTCCCTATCCTCTTGCCCTCCTTGGGAAGCATCAGAAAGTGATGATGTTTCCTCTCAGTCTCCTTTGCTCCAAACTAGACAAGCCCAAAGCCCTCAGCTTCTCCTCACAGGACATGCCTTCCAGCTTTTCATCAGCTTTGAGGTACACTTCTGGATGCATTCAAGGACCTTCAAATCCTCCTTATTGTGGGGCCCAGAACTAAATGGAGAACTCAAAGAGCAGCTGCACCAATGCTCATTTTGGAAAGTCAATTGTTCAAAGTGCCAAATCCTATCTTTTGGATCTCACTTGTGCTATAAGGGCAGCTTCTCTTGCAATATCTCTCATGGTACTCCTAATTTTGTCTATAGACAGGAAAGGGAGGTGGAGAGGAAGCTGTTGTCCCTTGCCAAACCACCCTTTTCTCAACATGGATGGAGGCCAGGTTCATTACTAGTCTTCCACTGCCTCTCCACCACTCCACAGTCACACAAAGCGTTCTCCTGCTCTTTACTGGGGAGGAACTGAATAAAGCAACAGGGAGGTGGCATCAGAGGTGACACTGCAGTGAAGGAACTTTCCCCACACTGGCTGTTCATGTGTCCAGAGGGAACAGTGGCTGCTCAGTTCATACATCAACTCTGTTAAATTTTGGCCTGGCAGTGGGGCAGTTCATAGCAATGAATGGCTCTGTGGTTCCTTACCCTAATGAGATGATTATGATACCTTAACTCTCATTGTTTAAAGGAAATTATGCTCAGATTTGCATTTCACCTAGCTGCAATTACACAGGTGAGAGGAAAACAAAAAATGCAGCAAATTGGTGTCTTCCTAAGGGCATAGATTTTTTATAATGGCTTCTTGGATGAAAATGTTCAAGACCTCTATAAAATGTTTTATGGGAAATTTGCCTTAATTAGAGTCTAATGCAACCATCAGGTCCATCAGGGAAGAACTGTGTAGAGTTGTATCCATTCCCCATTCCATGACCCTGAGCACAGCTGAGCAGTACTACTGAAAGGCACAGAACAGCCTGCTTATGCAGCAAAATTTGAGGCCAGCACTATACTTAGCCAGAAGAAAGAGATCAGTTCATCACTGACACATACTCTGCACAAGCAGACACAAAGAATGATTTAAAATAGCTTTCCTTTATGAAAATAAAGATGGGGCACACAGCTAGGAAAAGTTGCATAAAGTATGGTCCCTACCAGTACAGGGGAAAAATGTGACCATCACCCAGTATTCATACATTAAATAAACCATGGTTACGATATTCTTCTTAGAAGATACTCTCAGTATCTTTCACAGCACTTACTTTTTGAACAACATTTCTTAATTGGGGAAGTGAACACAAGAGTATAGCCAAAGATATTGTGTGCAATTAATTTAATAGCATTATAGAACAACAAATCCATGCCTTTAGAACTTGATTAATCAAAACATTTCTTAAACCAAAGAGAAACCCAGACTTAAATAAAACAAAATCTTTCACAGGAGCAAGTTTGAAAGCAGAACACATTACAGGTTTTAGATTGTTGTTGTTAACTGTTTCAGTAAATGAAAAAAAAATTGGAAGCTAGTATTTTGGTCATAAAATAAGTATTTTTTCAAAACAACTATAGCAATATTCCCTGAGAATTAAGAACCAGCAACAACTATTGCCAAATTGTTTTTTCTGTTACAGTGCAGAAATGTTACAGCACATTCTCACCATTCAAAGATCACAGAGCAAGAATAAAGGCCACAGTTTTTATTTACTATGTGCATCTTCTGGATGCGCTCAGCTTTCAAGAGAAATAAATCTGGATACAGCAACCCTCAGCATTGAAGTTAACCAAGACATGAAGGGAGAGAAAGCAGTTGAGGAAAGATTTAATCCATGTGCTGAGTGTGCATGTTCAGAATTCCTAATTTTTCCCCCTGCACTAGGTTTTCTACATTTTCCCTTCCAAGTGATAGGCTATGGCAGCATTCTAGGATAACCCACTCTCTCTGTCCCCCCAGAACATGCATATAAAATACACACCTGCCACCAAAATGTTCCACTCAGACAAGCAACTAGTAATCAAAGCAGAAAAGGGAGATAAAACAGAAGAGTGGAGGAACTATTGAAGTTGAAATAATCAATTTTAATGCCTAAAATTAGATTTTATGGCCCATGGTACTGCTGAAAGCTGCATGCAGCACAGCTTTATTTTGCATTATTCCTCAGCACACAGAATTAAAGTGCAGTAAAAGGTTCAGATTTGGTACAGCACACTGTCATAAAAAAAAAAGATAAAATCTATTTTTGTTAATAATTCAACTCAAAAAGATGTAAGTCTGGGGGCAGTTTGCATTTGACCAAGAAAAATACAGGATCCAAATGGGATCCAAATTGTCATGTTGTAGAAGAAAGTTTCTTCCTGTCCAGCCCTATATACCCCATCAATATATATCACATGTCTCCCTGTGGCTACCTGTAAGTTTCCTGGCTCTTTCTCCAAGATAGAATAACGATTCTTTCCTTGCAATTTGCGGGTCTTAGCTCAGCTGAATTCTTTCCTTCATGGCTTCAAAGCACCCAGCAGATCTGTCAGTGTCTGCTATTGGCTGATCTATGAGTGCTGCAACCCAGAAGGGTACAGCATTTATTAACACCACTATGAAAACCTGAACAGAGATCTGCAAAGACCCAACCTGCAAAGAGCCTTTTGATGGTAGTGTAGTTGAGATGGACTAACAGCAGAAAGGAGACAGTTTAAAAAAGGTAAAAAAAATGGCTAGCAGGAAATGAGGAAAGGCTAACACATACCAATGAGTGCTGCAATACTAAAACACTATTCAGAGATGTTTGCATAAACAAAACATCTGAACATCTCTACTTGCCCCAGAAAACTTAGATGGAAGTACCAGCATGTGGGCTGAGGGGACAAACTGGGAAGGCAAAGTATTCAACATCCCTGGAACATGTTGTGCATATTGTAGTGACTGCAATAGTTTGGCCATGCTGGATCTGTTATGCTTATATCATGCAACTAATCTGCATGTATATAGGTCAACTGGTCTGGACATCACTTCTCACTTTGGCCAGGCTATCACAGGTCCTGAAACACTGGATTTATGGCCACTTTCCACTTCTATTTCTTGGAAGAACTTTCTAAGTGAAAATAGAAGACAAGTCTAATAGAAGAGATGGTTGCCCTATCTCTAAATCTTGAGGATTGTGATCCAATTAGTTTTGTATATATTTCATTTTTTCATAACCATTTTCTCTATTATCAGAGCATCTTTCTACATAACTTCATCAACTGTTTTACTCAAAGAGATATAAAGGAAAAATATATGAAAATAATCTTTACCATCTTTGTGAAGCAGCAATCAAAAAGGTCAAACAAATCAGCTGGCTACAAACTATGACATTTACTGTCGATCAAGAGTAAATGCATCATATTGCAAAAAAAAAATAATGCAACATGACTCACAGCAAAACATAAATGCATCTGGGTGATACAAACTTCAGTTGACATTACAGTACTTTACAGTAAAAAGTCTTTATTTTCTTTTCCTTTCTTTTCTTTTCTACAGTGACATCTCAAAACACACTGCCAGTTTTTTTTTTATCTTTATAAGGAACAAGAAGATTCAGGCCTCTGCTCTCATCATTAGCCAGACAGATCACAAATTCATGCTGGTTATTCTGTTCTGAAGACACCACTGATATCTGCTATGGCCACTCTTCAGCCTCTGAGGAGCTGTGGAACATTTTGCTACTCAAGTACTACCTGCACAGCCGACCAAGCCCTGAAGTCTCCACATGTTCAAGGGCACAACACTCCATTCAAGAAGTTCTACTTGTAAAGAGACACTGAGATTAGTGACACTGTGACACTTTAGCACAAGTCTGGTTGTGGGGGGAGAGAGAAAGGTTCCTGGCGTGTCATATCATCTCTTCTAAACAGGAACTGCCAGACACGATGGAGTATAGATCTTGACTAGTTCATCCCAAGCACAGTCCACCACCTACAAAGCAAACAAAATCTATTTAGGTCCTTCACAATTGTCATTTTTACAAAAAACACAGGGAACTTAATGCATATTGTAGATTTAGTATCAGTTGGTACTCTGACTTAGCATGCTTAAAAATTATAAAATAACTAAAATGGTTTTGGTTTGGGTCTTTTTTTTAAACTTTAACTTTACTGAAAAACATGAAAATTAACAAACTCCTATTTTTCATGCTCCTCATGAGGAAAGCAGGGAAACGTTTAGGTTTCAATTGATTGTTCCAAATAGGCAAAAAAATGTAACTGAAAATTAAATTAAGGAAGGACACACAAATGTCCCGACCCTGCCATGTTTCTTCTCTTTGCAGAGTCATAGGATCCTTTCACCATAATATCTAAATATTTCATGACCAAATCTGAAAAACCTTCTTATACTTGCAGATACAGAAATTTCTTATAGACATTTTCCTAATGTCTAGTGCTGAGGAATGGAAAACCAAAAGAGTTCAATGAAATTATACAGGAAGTTTCCTGAAGAATTAACCCAGAATTTCAGTCTCACGCTTGATAAGCCATGAGGTCACTGTCAATTGTTGAGAAGAGAGATGTGTACTTGCTGATCATTGGGATTTGGGGGCCACAGTGTTGCTTCAAGCACTACCTAGACCCCCACTAGTCTAGTAAGAAGTGGTGCCACTTGTGACAAAGGCATCTTATAAACACAGTGACTGATTTGAGTATAACCACAACTTCTCTGAATTCATCATCCCAGGCTCTATCCTAGATGAAGGCTTGAACTTAAAACCAGAAACCCAGAAGGTTAACCTGAGTCTGTAGTGCTTAAAGATCTTAATAAATAACAAGACTCCAAGGAAAAAGACTACAGAATGCTTTAGGTTTGAAAATTAACTGAAAATGCACTTTAGAGTCTGTAACAAAGTGAAAGGGTTAACCGCATTGACAATGACTCAAGAAGATGACCTAGGTATGATATATATTCACAAAATATTGTAGGAGACAAGAATTAAGGCAAATAGAACAAAGAGGAGAGCTAAAGAGAAAAACCTCAGGAGGTCCACAAATAAATGCCAGCAAATCTGGCTGAAACCATATTGCATTATCTTTACAATGTCATTTCCAGTTGGGATTACAAAAGATACAGTATTGGATCCTCTGCACAACAAGCTTCCTTCTGCTGCAGCCTGCAATTCCTGTTCTCTCCTAGAGCCAGAATGAACAGCTGCACACTAAAAATTTGGAAATCCAACTACAGTATTTGATTTCAGACTATAATTAGCCCATTTTGTGTTTACTATACTGCACTATTATTCATTTTCATTGCTTCCTTAGCTGGTTCTACTTAGTTATTTGAAGTGCTTTCCATATACATCTAAATGGGTCAAAAAAACTCTTGACAATATGTCTGTCTATTCATACAACATAATAGAGCTTTCTGTAGCAAATGTTCTTTCTGCTGCATTGCAGTCTCTCAAATCATACCAAAAAGAAAATTTGAGTTTTCCACTAAATACTGTGTAGAAGCTGGCAATCACATAAACTGCAGGTTTTTTACTATTCTCCACAGCTACAGATCAATGCTCTATAGGCAATATTTTCTATTTTTGTAAAGAAACAAGAAACAAAAATAACATTTGGAAAAAATCCCATGGGAATTCCCACCTGTTATCAATGTAATTAGCATCCCTGAAATTGCCTCTGAACAAATATAGTTATAAAACCATTTAATCTAGCAACATTAAAAATAAACAGCGGATATTAAAAGAGTTTGAAAAGGATCACATGCGATAAGTTGCCCAACTCATTGACTTAATGATACCACGTGAAAGGAGAAAACACAGCCAGCCAGCAAGAGGAAAACAAAAGCTACAGTAAGTAACAGTGAATCAAGTTCTCCTGTGCAGCAGGAAGTGTATAATGAAATGCTGATACCAGAAACCTTGATGAAAATACACATGTGAAGTACAGAACACAGGTATCTATGGGAAACTGGGACACTGCAGCATGGCAGAACATCAAAAAAGGAATGACATTGCCATTTCTCCTTACTTTCTCCAAAATACAGGCAAGACTGTCAGAGAAAGGGGCAACTGTAGGCTAGGAGTGCTGCAGCCAGTATTTTTTGATGGAGAGTGCCACGTGCCCTTTTGCTGTAGCTCAGAGATTGTCACTGCCTCCAATACAAATGACTAAGATGAATCCTAAGACGAAGAGAAGGACTTGTTCATACAGCAACTGCATTCGTTTAGAAAATGTCTTCTCCCTGCATTTTGCCTTTTATCTTGTGACCTGTCTTATACAGTGGTCTTAGAACACTTGTACAACAGTTGTGTGCCTTTCCCCAGAAGAGGAGAATGTGGGATATTGAATGTAAGTGCTTTAAAAGTATGTAGAAACGTCAGTTCTCCTGTGACATACGACCATTTGTAATATATACTTCAAAGCAATTTAGTCTTTTTTTAAAAATAAACTAAATGGTACTTCATTTAAATATTAAAATAGAGGTAGAAATTTCATTGGGATGAAGGCTCATCCAGCATACCATGGTCAATAAATATAGCATACAAAATGGGCAAGTTCCTGGAGTTTATATTTTGATCAATGAGATGATGTTACTGACAGGTGAAGAAAGTTCTTCTGTGGTGGGATGAAGACAAAGGAAAACTGAAAATGGACTCACACTTGATTTGCGAACCTGATAAAAATCCCTCCATTAGGAGCATGAAGGGATGGAAGTTTGTCATCCTGTAAAAATGTCTGCTGTTTTGTGGACAAATTTTACTCTGATATTCAAACAAATCTCACGGTATTTTTGGGTCGTTGAACTGTATAAATTGCAATATCCTTATAATATTGACTATTTTGCACGGCAAATTTTGTATATCATGCAAGTTCCATTATCATTTATGAATAGCCTTGTAACTATAGAATGCAGTTTTACCATGGAAACTTTTAACTATTGAAGAGCAGGGAAAAGCAGAATAATTAGAGCTTAACTGTAAAACAAGAATATTCTTTGTTTCACTGACTGGTAAACTATATCAAGAGAATAGCACAAATAGAAGAAGCATTCTAAGCCTGGTAATTTTCATTGTAACTAAAGCTACATGGAACAAAGGCAGTCTAACAAAATTACATTTATTAATTGTCTTTATTGCTTTTATTTCAGTAGCAAAGTTATGGCACCAGCATATACACTAAAGGTATTATACTGTTGTTACTGCAGAATAAATATCTTGCCAATTTATCTGCCAGCAAAAATACAAAAACAAGTACAAAAAATGGGGATCACTGAATTTTTTTCAAGTAAAGCCAGAAAAGCAAGCAAAGAAACAAAAAACCTGCAGTCATCCCAGAAAGCTAATTGCTTGACTATAAAATCATAGTTCAACTCCGCTAAAACAGCTATCCCGTATTTTATTGAAATGTTTATCCTTGTCCCAGAGTTTAACAATGTTTTCCACCAACGGATTTAATACTGACATCCATTCATTTATCAGAGCCATTTCCATTGACTCACTAACTGATTTACTCCCTTGACAGGCCCTCTGTTTCCTATTCATCACAATCATCTTGCCTTGCAATAGACTTAGACCTTTGCCAGCACCCCAGGGCAATCCACTCAGTCTAGTGCAATTACCTGCATGACATTCGGCCTCTTTACTCTTCAGAAGAAGCAAGAGAACAAGAGAAAACTCCCAAGTTTGCCACCAACTTTTTTATTCACTACTTGAAGACACAATAAATCTGCTAGCATAATCAAAATTAAAAATATTCAGAAGAACAGCTAAAAACTAAAGAGTTCAATTACCCTTTATGAAAGGGTTTAATCAGAACAAAGCACAGACCTCTCTAGATTAGTATCTCCAGAACTATCTTGGTGCCACTAAGTTTCCAGAGCACTCATAATGAATCATGTGATAATATGTAAATGTGCCTGAGAGAGACCCATTTCTCAGCTTCTCCCCATCCCATTTTCAAATAAGATCTGTCTTTTCTTTTTTCTGTACCGGAGCCAGCAGAAAAAAAAATTCAGTTCTTGACACTCATTAGTTGTGTTTCCTTTCCTCTTTTAGTTTCTTATCTTCTGTGTCTTCTCAAACATAACTTAATGGTCTATTTAAATCATTATTACATGTTTTTGAGGGATCCTGAACATCCTCTAAGCTTGTGGGACGGAGATTGATTGAAGATAAAGCAAGCTATTAGGTTTGCTACTCAAATGATTTTCACAGGTGAACATTAAAACTAATTGGTCAAGTCCATAATGGATCATGCATGAGTTTAAACTCATTCAATACCTATTTTCTTCTAGAAAATCTGGACCACTACTGTGGCCTGTTTGGTTAGCAGTTTCCCGAGTGAACTGCATGATGCCAACCTTCACATGAGACTGAAAGTGATGGGAGTTTGCAAATAAAACTTCTTATTTTCAATGTTCAGTAACACCAATATTTTTTAATTTACTTTTCAGAAAATACACCTTGATTTAATTATTCTTTCCAGTAAAGACAAAATGAAACAAACCCAGAACAGAACTTCTTACAAAGGTCTAGGTTAAAATTAGAGTTATCAGAAGCAGATGCCCCAAATGCTGCTTAAAAAATCCATTTATTTCTTAAGGAAAAAAAGAGATAAGAAACTTGAGGGGCATTATTTTTCACATTGCAGAGATACATCATAAAGAACTGATCTAAGAAGCCAAGAGCTGTTTCATCATTTGTTCTGTCGTTCTGACATGGGTAATGGGAAGATGACTTGGAAGTTAAGCCACACACTCCTGAATCCAAGTCTTCCAAGTAGGCTTTCATCAGTAAGTTGTAAAGGAAATGGAGATGCGAGTTGCAGGTTAGAAAATAATCCTTGAAATCTCCAGATTTGGTAGCAATTCCTCTGTACTCTAAAAATTAGGAGGAAGACTCAGACTTCCAAGAACTGGTTTAATTGATTAGTCAATTTTAAGTTCTGTAAAAGGTACACTGGAACTGCAAAATGCCTTTCTGTGCTGATACTGACCTTGGTTACCCCAAATGCAGTCAATTTCTACTAGTGAAACTGTTTTCTAATGACCCTATTTGACCTTCAAATTCATCCTACAGCTCAAAGTTCAGTTCCTTCCTTTTGGGATATAATTACAAGTAATCATAAGCCAAACAGTATTTTCAGTAACAGCTGCATCATTCTGCTGTCTTCTCCTGAGTTTCACTTGTGCAATTCCCTGGGACTTCTCAAATGTTTACTGGTCATGAGGAGAGTAACAGAATCCACTACACTGAGTAAAAGATGGGGCTCAAAGAAGTAGCAAGTATTTGTAAGCCATTGCACCAAATAAAATGCACAAGCAATACATTTACTGAGTAAGAAAGCACCGTCTCCCATCCTCCCCAGTACTTCAGTATCAAAATTTATTTTCCTCTCCAAACACTTGCAGCATTTACAAAATTGTGATGCCTGACAGAAACCTTTCCAAACACCAAGAAACTCTTGCTGATAATGGCAAATAGTGACCATTACTCATGAGTGCCTGGCTTTGACTTACACAGCGAAAGTTTAATTTTCACAGTTTGGGAAAGACATACAGTAAGCACCACTAAGAAATATCTCCTTCTTTTAGCCCCTCCAACTCAGTAAGGTGTTCAGATTGGTTTAACACTTGCAGCTGTGAAATCTGAGTGAAATCTCATATTTTATGGAAAAATCCACTCTGAAATTTGGTAAGTAGGTTCTTTTTATCTCAAAGAATCAAAGAAACTGCATAACTTCAGTAGGATCCTAGAGAAGGACCATAAGGAGAGACTAAAATGAAGTACAGATAATGTTATAATTATAGCAGTGGCTTAGCCACAACAGCTGGGTGGAAGCTATCAGGTCCTTAGTAATTAAGTGTAAAAGATAAGAGCAAGTGATCAAAAGAAAAAAAGCAGAGAGTATCTGTTCTTCTGTACATTTCCACAAGATGTAACTCCACTTTTACATGGAACAATCAACATTTCTGGGCCTCTTGAGCATCCACAATTACTTTAAATGAACAGCAAAACACATAGCCAAACAGCCTTACTAAAGACATCATCTGCATTTGTATTTGGCTATACTGGTTAAGCCAGCTTCTGCAGCCTCTCCTGTCCCTTCTGTTTCCTGTGTTGGCACAGCAAATGCAGCACACTGCAAAAGCTGCACAAAGAAAATGAGTCAACAAACCTGCACACCAAAACTTGACAATGATCAAAAATTCCCCCATAAAGCTGGATGAATTTAGAACTAGATTTCAAGCTACCTTCAGGGCATGCAGGTCAAGTGTATACAGTTTGGCCATGACCTCCCTCCAGCTAGTAAGGAATTACAGCTTTAAAATTTTAGTGACTCAGGATACCATCAGTTTCACTGGATCAGCACACCAATGCAGGCACCTCTTCTCAGCTCTAAGTACCACTGGCCAGGTGCAGGGAAGGAGCAGACAGTGGTTGTGCAGAACATGCTGGTGACACCCCACAGCTTTAGGAAGAAGAGAGTGGAAGTTCAGGAGGGCCAAATCACGAAGCCAGTGTAACACAAAGCACAAGAGCCATGGGCACCACACTGGTACCACCACTGTCTCCATGACACACACACAGCACCACTGGGGTGCTGTGTGTGTGTCATGGTTCAATCCCCACCAGCAACAGAGTACCACACTGCTGCTCACTCACCCTGACCCCACCAGGTTGGATGGGGAGGAGAATTGTAGCCAGAAGGTTAGAGAAACCAAGTTTTCTCCCAAACTTGTTGACAGAAATAGCTATTTACACAGACAGCTGCCCTTTTGTAGTGCAATTATGATCAAAACACACAGTAGAACCACAGGAGAAGCAAATCCTAAGTGATCACTATTGGTGTTGTACACATGTCATTCTAAAACCTAGACTTCAGCAAGCATTCAGGTAACAGATGATTTTGAACTAGAGAATGGACACCTGGTTCATTCTCATTTGGAGCTGAAAATTTTGAATTTCCAAAAGGAGCACCTCAGCACAGTACACTGTGGAGTCCTGTTCTGATCTGGCATGTCTCAGAAGTCTAATGTGCTTCTCACATACCAAGTGCTCCCTCCACCACTTTCCATCACTCCCACTGAAAATTACGTATCCTTGCAGTTTAGGAATGGCATTGTTCATAGCACAGAAGAATAGAGAAATTTAAAGATTCCTCTCCTGTTCCCATCAGATACTTAATCTGTTCTCAGCAGCACAACAGAAACCCTGACTCAATGGAAATCATTAATTTATACTTTCTACTGCCTGCGTTACAGAGTTCAGAACAGATGTGAGGTGTAGCTAAAGAAGATTTTCAGACAAAATTAGTGTCAGGTTTTTTTACATTTGTGTTACGCAAAATTGTTTTAGAACTGCAACAGAAAGGGCTGGGTATCTTTTGTCCATTATTTAAAGAAATTCATTATACATGTGTATTTTCCATTCTTTACATACTTATGGAAATAATTTCAGAATCGAGTCAAGAAAGGAATGTTTAAAGGATCTGTACTTTTATCTGTGTCATTAATGGATTGCCTGAAGATATTTAAAAAGCATTCATTACTTCCATATGGCATTTAACCTACAGCAGAAGAAAAAGGCTGCTTTTAAATAAAGCTGCACAAGTAACACCAAAGGAAGTAACCTACAGCATGTAAACATGAATGTAACACAGCAAAATCCCAGGAAGAGATGGCTTAAAGGAATATGATATTTTTATTATACAGAGCACAACTCCACTACATGGTCTAGCATTACCAGCCCAAAACAATGAGTAGTTTATGGCTGATAACCATTTTTTAGTCCTTACATACATCCTATGTCTATCTAGTGCATATAGAGGGAAGCAAGCTTCAGTTGTTTTTCTTATCCTTAAACTTTGGAAAGAACTATCTGGTTTTAAAAACTGCATACTCTTAATGTTGCTGACAGGGTAAAAAGACTTTGTCAGTTCTTAATACTATACAACATCACAAATTTAACAGATTTTTGGTGCTTAGGGTCTTGTCACTGTTCTCATGTGTGCCGAGGTTGAAAGCTGGAGTTCTCCTGGAAAACATGCCTGGCAAACTCTCACATCAGGACTTGCAGTTTAACAGAGGAATACACTGAATATCATAAGGATCATTTCTGTTAATGCTTTGCACTGCAAAATGCACATTTTTCTATGCACCTGAAAGTTTGTTTGTTGTCTCAAATTTCTATGAATCTGATACTAACATTATGGTGGGGGGAAAAAACCCCAAACCAAACAATATCTGATTTTTAAAATTCAAAGCTTTCAAAAAACACCTACTTTACATAGAGGCAGATAATCCAAAACAGATACTAGAATATTTAATCAAGCACAAAGGAGTTTACTGTTTCAGATAGCTAATACTAGTGGGTCTCTTCACATTCTTTATGACCAGATTCTTTTCCACGTTGCCTCCCTGAGCACAAGAACCAGCTTGAACCTCTCTGCCTGAGGGTTCTGTTCAAAGCTCAATCAGCTCCACAGGAATGTCTTGTAACTCCTAGATTACTAGCTACTTAATCCCAATATCTATTCTGAACACTTTCAATAATGCATATAATTTTTTTCCTTGATGCGTAAAAAAATGCTTCAAAAATGCTGAAGTTCATTGTGCAAAGCCAAAGAAAACAATCTGTCTAGACAACAAAAGATATCATTAAGAATGAAAGCAAAGGTTAATGACCAGAATGGTACTTAATTTGAGCATAAATGAATAGCTTCTCCATTATAAACAAAATACCCTGCATTCTCCCTGGATCCTTCTCTTTTTCCCTGGAGGAGAGAAGCAGTTCAAATCTGAAGTCATAACTCCTTATAAAGCAAACAGTGAAAATCACAAATCATGCAAATAAATGAAGAAAACAAATAAAGGAGGTCATCATCAGATTTATAAAGAACAGACATAAAGACAACCTACTTATTGGGAACAGCAGCATAAACTTTAAGCAAATAATCTTTGTTGGATGGATGCAGAAGCCAGGGAATGACTCCAAGGGCTCATACTGAAAGCAACTATTCAGCAGGTGCTCATAGAATCATAGAATGGTTTGGGCTGGAAGGGACCTTAAAGATCATCTAGTTCAAACCTCCCCCCAACATGCACAAGGATACCTTTCACTAGACCAGGTTATTCCAAGTCCCTCTCAGCCTGGCCTTGAACACTTCCATCCACAACCTGTTCCAGTGTCTCATCAAACTCACAGTAAAGAATTTCTTCCTTATACCTACCAATGATCTCTCAGTTTGAAGCCATTACCCCTTGCCCTATCACTACATATCCTTCTAAAAAGTTCCTTTCCAGCTCTCTCCGAGGATCCCTTTAGGTACTGGAAGGCTTCTACAAGGTCTTCCTGGAGCCTTGTCTTTTCCAGGCTGAACAACCCCAATTCTCTCAGCCTGTCTTTGTATGAGAGATGTTTCAGCCCTCTGATCATCTTCATGGCCTTTCTCTGGACTCATTCCAACAGGTCCATGTCCTTCTCAGAGCTGAACAAAGTATACTCAAGGTGATATCCCATGGGTCTTCCTATAAAAATGGGGCTATGTTTCCCTTGTGTTCACTCCTAAACTTAGTGAGAGTTTAATTTTATCACAGATTTTTAAACTTCTTTTAAAAAAACCCATTCACAATTTGCATTGCTGTGATATCCAACCCTTTGAATACATTAAATCAACTCAATGGAAAAAAACAGAGGAATATCAAAGCTGCTGCAAATGCCAAACTTCTGTCTGGAACGCACATTGGCACTCAGTAAATATGGATATGTACCCCAGATTTATAGATTTTGTGCACTAAGTCCAACATCAGACTTGCAGAATTTCTGTGTGGGAAAAGAAGATACCTGAATGCACAAATGTCCTAGTGTTGATGGCGATGCACACCAACATTTTCCTTTTTTCAATGTAAAAGTGCATGTGCGCTTTTCTTTCAATTAATTATCTACCATGAAGCAATGGGCTTGTAGTCAAAGTAATCACATTCTCAATACAAAATGAAAGAAAAAAATCTTCTTTCTTCATTCAGACCAAATGCAAATCCACACCAACTCCATGGAAAACTGAGCTGGGCTCAGCACATGTGGGACTGTGAAGCCTAAATGCACTATGCTATGCTTGCTACCCCCTCTGGACCCAGTGCAGCCCAATCACATATGTGCAGTCACTCGGGATGAAGTTTCCATCCCCAGCAACTGGCCCTTAAGTATTCTTGCCTTGCACTGATGAAAAATAACCTGAACCTTGAAAGCTTTTTTGAGCCTTACAAATTTCCCCATGCTCACAGCACAGCCTTGTGTACAGTAACTGCAGCCCCACTGAAGCAACAGAATTTAAGGAAGAACAACCACACAGAAAACCCATCAAGCTATCATTTAACTAGAATCGCTCCATGTGCAGTAAGCTAAGTATTTGGCCAAACTTACACCTTTCTCCTGTGTCATTTTACCAGCAGAAATGGTTTTAATGACAATGGTTTTAATTTGCTTTGTCCAAACAGAATGTGAATGCAGATGTTACAATTTTTATTTGGGGTAAAAAAAAAATCATTTGACTGTGAATTTGAGAATAATCTAGATGTAGATTATATCTCTGGCATGTTAAATAGTGCATTAGGAACAGTTAATATCTTGACAGTAATTTTTGTGTGGAAAACTAAAGGCTTTCTCATTTTGAAGTAAAAAATTAAGTTATGTTTTTCAAAGTTTCTTGTCTAAAAATCATTTCGTACTACAAAGAAAGAATCCTCTGTTTACAAAACAGAAACAACTGTAGCAACAGAAGGAGAGGGGAATCCTTACAGAACCAGTACATAAATAAGGGCTACTGATAAAATAGGTTCTACTTCTTCACTTTAATAGCTGAGGGTTTTTGAATTTCAGCCAAGATTAAGCCTCTCCTAGTCCTCTAGACAGTATGCCAAACCAGGTCTAGGCATCCTGTGTGACACTACCAACATTTAACTTGACAATTTAAGTAGATGGAAGAAAGCTCTGTATCTCAGCTCAGCATTCTAGACTCTTCTCTACTATTCTTCCTTCTGAAACAAAATACTTCATTTTCCCAGAGCTCACCATGGCTTTCTGCTATCTGATTTTGCAATCTTGTCCGTTCTGCCCTCCTGTCCTACCCAATGCAAGGAACTGCTTCACAAAAAAAAATGGACCCGAAATGAGGCTTATTTGATAAGCATTCAGCCAGACTCACTTCCAGAAGCTTACTGCAATCTGGTGACTTATTCAGGATCTGAGTCCTGCAGCCCAGCCATGACCACAGTGCCTATAACAGGCAAGGGAACAGTAAATGCCTCCCAGCTCTTACCTGACCACGGTTGTGAAGACTTAAATCGAGACCACATGTAAATTCAGTGTGATGCTCAACTGTCTCCAGCAAAGGATTAGGCTTGGAAAAGTCCCAGAATCTATAGATAGAATAAAGGAGGGAGAGAGAAAGGGAAAAAAAATCAAACAAACCACAATTAAAGTAATTGAAAGGCCATTTCAAAAATATAATGCAAGATATTGACAAATCTGTCGCTGTCAGGGTATTTAAAAAAGCAAACTCATCCACTTAAGAAACATAACAAATCATACTCCTGGTAAAGCCATCTGCTGATTTGCATAAATTAAACCCCACTGGGCAAAGCCATCTTTGTGTCCTGTTGCAGAAACTGAGATCAAAATTTGGCACCAAGGAGCAGTCATTGGGACATCATTAAAAGAGAAGAAAAAATGTAGGCTAGAATATTCTTGTTATATTTCTTGATGGCTGGGGAATTTTATCCCTGAAAGATATTAGCACAATTTGTGATTTTTCTCAGTTTTTGGCATCATTAACTATGGGGTCTTTATTTATATAAAAATTACACAATCATTTAGAGATCTCAGTCATGCACATTGTCAAATTTGAGACTGTGTTCCTGCAAAACAGAATTTAGTTTTATAATTTAGTAACAAATTTGTACTATGCTGCCTTACACAGTTAATTCCACTAGTTCATACTTTTAAAGTGAGTTTTTCTTTCGAGTCTTGGTTATTTAAAAAATACCTAGAAAATAATTCTGAGGTCTTCTACTTCTCCCAGCTACTGTCCCAAGAGATGCAGTGTCTATCAATGCAACTAACAGGAAGTATGAGAGATGTAAGAGTAGATGGGATTAAAACAGAGGTAAAAGGCACCTCAGCCATGAAAAAAAGGATTCAGACACAGAACTTTCAGATCATAACACACTGACAAAAACCTGTATGCCAGCACAGAACAAAGATTTATTCTCTTTCTTGTGTTGTATATACCACTGAGAAAAGTCCACAGACTGCACAGCACGGCACATTTTGTGGGCTGTCAGCTGTAATCAAATTTTTTACAGCCCACATTTTCACACAGGGGTCAATTATATGCTTTACTACTTCTGTAACAATCATAAAGGTCTCTTTGCCTTGTCTTTATTGGGAAAAGTGACAATACTTAACAAGAACAGACAAGAACAGCTCATTATCAGACCAACTGCAGTGGAAGTACTGTAAGTTCAAACCAATTCAGGGAAAATAGCAAACACTGGAGCCAGCAGGGTCAGTTTGTTTAATATGTAGATGTTATCTCCTTCATAAACAAGGAGAGTGGTATCAGCACAATGGCTATGCCATAGCAACAACCCTCTTAATTTTTTCCTAGTACCTGAGATCTAAAATAAACAACTTATTTTGCAGGAGAGAGGAGCAAAAGACCATTTCAGCATTTTCATCCTCCCACATTTGTTCAAAAGAAGGCAAGGAAACAAATATTTTTGTTACTAAGTAATAGTGTTAGTTCTTAGTAATAGTGTTAGCCTCCACGTGAGCTCTCGAATATTAAATTCTTGAAAGATAAATGCTCAAAACTGAAAACGATTAAAGGAGATAACTTCGGATCTACATGAATAAAGAACCTAAAAAGACCTTTTGATCAATTTAAAAAATAGCAGGACAATATAGTGCTTGTTATATGGAGTCATGTTGTAAAGAAGCAGTTTAGAGATTAAGAATACTGCAACTTAGTTCAAGTTCAACAGACTGACTAAAAGCTTTGATACATTTTTAAATATATAAATAATTACTAGTGAAAGCTCAAAAAAATGTTCATTGTCAGGACTGATAACCATTGATGACAAATTAATGACGTTTCTCATAACAATTTTGCACTTCAAAGTGAGAAACACTGGTCTATTGCACAGCTTTCAAAACCACCATGGTGACAGCAATGCTTTGCTCAGAGTCGACTTCCACCACATTCTGCAGACTGAGAGGGCAATGCAATTTTTCTAAGACACTGTTTACCACAGCAGGAAGGCTGTACAGAGAACTGAAGATGCACTCACAGCACCAGTAGGTGGGCTTGCATAATTTCAGTTGTAAGTGTATCTACAGAGTTAGCAGCATTAACTTAAAACACAGGCCAGACAACCACAGAGGCTTTTAGGGTCCCTTACAGGTTTGTACAGCCTGTACAATCACAGGTGTGTCACTTAAATCGTTATTTTTACCTATGTTATGTATGAAGCCACCACTTCAGTCACATCTGCACAGATCACAAAACCCCAGAACCTGTATGAGTGCATCTTCTTAAACTTTTTAAGGCTGGAATTGTTAAAAATATAACTTCTCCCTCATTTCTCTACAGTTTCTTTGTTTTACATGTACCTGGCATGCAGTTCATCGGCTGCACATATATTGCATGTGCAGAATAAGTGGACTGCTTATTCTGAACAAGACATTATGAGAAGAGAAAAAGCCTGTCAAGTTATGGATTTTATAATTTGTACCACCCACAGCAGTGTCACAAAGACCCGAGCTCCCTGACCAATTCACTTTTGCCAACCCAAATATAGTCTGTCCTGCATTTCTTCTACCTTGTCCTCACCCCCACCCTACCCTTACCAAGTGTCCCTGCACCTTCACTACTGGCTGGGAAAAAAGAGGTAGGGAGTATCATTCCAGGTCCAGTGTCTTTACAATGCCTGTGCTGTGGCACCCTGGTGCTGCACGGTGAGGAGCTAGCAGATCAGTAGGAAGGTTACTTGTGGTGAATTCATGCTACGTCTCTCACCTTCCTTAAGGCAGTACTTGGGGTTCCCCTCTCTTGCATGCTCAGGAGTTTCCATTAAATTTGTGAAAACTTAAAGCTTTGTAAATTCAGACTACAAGTTTCCTGTTAAATCTAGTTAAGTTTTCAACAGGTTCAAAAGCTACTCCAGGAAATGATTCTATGAAAATGCACAGATGGAAGCACAAAGAACAACTCATCAAGTCTACATCCTCCTGGGTAAGAAAAAAATATTATGATAAATATTCATGAAAGCTTTACTAATGTTCTTAGGCTACATTATGTCTTCATACATAATATTTTTAGGTGGGTGTGAAGCAGATGTTTAGAGGGTGCTTTCCATACAAGCCCACTCAACAACTAATGCTAGCATTCACACACAACCACACCAGACACAAGTCACAGTAGCATGTGGATGTATAAAGCCAAGAACCTTTCAAGGGCAAGAGAGAACTCAGTGCCAGCTTACTACAGGTGTATCACACAATTCATCCCCCTGCTCCTGTTATCTAATTCCTGCTCTGACTTGTAAAAGTTCTTCCTGCAAACTAGAAAAACTGTCAGAGGAGAGCTTAGTGTCAAGCTACTTTTGGATACAGGCTGATCAGGGCAATGATGTTACTTCAGGCATTAACTGGGAACATCTAACTATTTACACACTAATATTCTAAAGAGATTATTTCATTATAGTTCCAGTGAAGTATCAACATTATGAAGCAATTTGGGTACAGAAGGACATTTTCCATTTGAGGAAAATAAGAAAAAAAAGAGCAAATGAGCAAACACCCACTTTTTTCACCTTGAACGAACATACCAGAAAAAGAATACAAGGATAGTAAGGATACCTAGATGAAATGAAACACAGTTTATTTTATGATCAGCCTTATTCTTTAAGATTTATTTGTGATCTGAGTTACTAAACTTGACATAGTGATGGAGAGCTGGAGATAGTGGTTTACCTTACAGTGTGTTGCAGAGATGATGTCCAATATAAAAAGTACAACTTTTAACAAAAATTGCCTTTCTGCCTTAGGGATAAGCTTCTGTGAATATGATCAAAGCTCTGGCCTGATACCAGCTTAATGAAGCTCTATAATTTATCAGCTCTTCTGTTTAGATTTTGGTGAGCACTGTCTGTGACTAATGCACCAAGATTTCTTCTTTATATGGAAGAGTCCAAAAATACAAAATGGTGATTCCAGTAAAAGATGACACTGGTGTTCTTACAAACTTAATTTTGACAGTGATAGCATTTAAGAATATGCATGCAGACCTAAAGTAGTTCTGGAAACATTACAGTACTTTGTGTATTTCCTGGCATTTTAATGATTCATTTGTGTTCAATCTGCTCTTTAATTAGCCTACATTTTTTTCTGAGCTCTTCCAAAGAGTAAGGAAATGGTACAGAAAACATTTGTCTAAATGAAGCATTTACTGGACAGGGATTATAAACCATTATACCAAGGTATGTAAAAACTCAAGTTCAAATCAACATCCTCATCCTCTTTTTCTCAGCTCCCAGTACCAAGTTGTGAACTAGGTTTCTTCTCAGTAGCTTGACTACAGTGCTTACATTCCATGATTATACTATTTGCAAAGTTAACAAAGCTAAGCATTGTTAACTTTGTTTTCAACCTATTTTTTTCTTTTAGATAACCAGTCGTGATTATGTGCCAAACTAGCTGTATGACCTGAAATAAATAAAACCTCTGCTTTTTACATGGTAGTTTGATAATCTGAACTAATACTTGCAGCTGTTTAGTTAAACTATAAAGCTTCAGTAACTTTTAAGTTTACATAACTCTGACAGTAAAGGATTGCTCCAACACTATGCTGTATCTGTTATCTACTATAAACTAATGCTTTCAGGTAATTCTGAGCTTCAAACAGACACACCAAAGAACAGAAATGAACAATATCATAAAGTGCTATTAAAATAACACTGCAATGAATCTGTTTTTAAGGGGCTGCCATACCATGCTGTTCTAGGAAACAAAATTCAGCAACCCCCCACCAAATGGGGCTAAAATGTCACAGGCCTTGAGTAGATTCAACAAGATCCATAATTAAGTCCATGTACTAGAATCCCTACTTCTCTTCCACCTTTTATACACTGATCAAGGATTTTTATTCTTAAATTAAAACGTATGTGTATGTGTGCATATATTCACATCCATGTGTGTGTGGGGTACATGGATGTGCACATATGACAGGATGTGTGCATGTATGTACCTGTGGAGTCTATGGTGCATCTAGTAAAATGAGCCTATGTGGTAGAGGTACAATATAGCCTTTAAAAGAGATGTTCCCAAATTCTTACGGCAACAATTTTCCTCCATTATACAGAATATTCTGCTTGTGACACCTTTTCCAAAGACTTTCACTTAGTCTTCTCTGTCGTTTGTTCACTCATACCAAATCCAACAGTTTTACTAAACTGTTAAAAATCTTTATTTGATCTCTTCGAGTATGCTGTCTCCCCTTAGTAATGACAAGTAAATCTTGGAACAGAAAAATTATGCCTAGAGGGAATTTTGTGAAAAGGTCCCCAGGCTCTACATTTATAGACATGATGCTTTGTGAGCTAGTAGCTCTCTCTGCCTTTTCTGACAATTTCCACATAGGAAAATGTCAGAGATGAAATTGCACTACATTTCAGTACTGCATGAAGCACATTAGCACCAAACCTGAAGGATATATAACTGGTGTCAAAAAGGGGAAGAGCATGACAGCACAATCAAGTCACTTCAATGCTCAATGGGTTAACTTCATGATGCAACTTTATATGATGCTATAGCAGAAGACTGGATAGATTTATGATTTGGCAACACATAGAGGCACTGAGAATTAGCAACAGAACCCTTTGGCAGCAGAACCTCTCTAGGTCTGCTGTCAGACCAATCAGGACACAGCCAGAAGTGACATTACTTGAGATGATGTGGACAAGTGGGATAACTTTGCAGTCCTTTATGAGGACATATGAGGACTATGCAAGAGGGCTTCTCCCATTTCTTAATGTACTGCCTATTACATTCAGTCCATGTTAGAAAATTAAAATGTATATCAAGCAATTTGGTTGAGGTATTCAGGAATATTTCATAGTGCATTGACTTGTGATACCATGTATCTTAGAGAAATCCCAGTATCAAATCAAACTTATTTAGGACCTTAAATCAGCTTTAAAACAACAGTACTACGAGATCCTCAGCAGTATCAGATATACTGAGCAACCAGGGGAACTTGCAGAAGTGCTGTCTAAATTCAGCATACCCATTATGGAACACTACTAAAGCTTCCTCAGATACTGGTAGCACAAAAACATTGTTCATAAAAAGCCTAAATAAAAATGTGCCACAGAAACATATGAACTCACCTAACTAATTTAATTTAGGGGGGTATTACCTTCTTATCAGACATTATCCCAGCTGGATGCAACTATGCTCAGCAGAGTGATGTGAAAAGGATTGCAGAAAGCATCTGACAGAGCAGATATTGCTCAGCAGAGTGACTGAGCTGGGCTTTAAGTGACAAACCCATGTGTTTTCAACATAGCTTATGAAGCATCTGACAGCAACATTAACTGCTCTCCAATATATCCACTCTGGAACTGTTTTCTATTGCAAGCCATATTAAAATACATCACTTTTCTGTTTTTATCCAGTTAGAGAAAATACTGTACCTTACAGTAAAATCATAGGAGCAAGAGGCCAATATAGTTGCATGGAATGGTGAAAACTGCAAAAAAACAAAACAATTTTTAAAGTTAAAACATTGTGAACACATACAGGCTTACTGTAAGCAGCAAGTTATCAAAGTTTAACTACTTAAATGGTTTTGGTTCATATCACATCATGCTGCAACAAAACAGACTACATCAATGTATTTCTCCCCCATGCTTCTAATTACAAAGAATCATAGAATTAATAATCACAAGGACTGCTCTGTGGGATCCTGTTTTGCTTAGATTTCATTACAGCAGTACCAAATAACTCTGCTGTAAAGTTAAGAAGTTCTGGAACAGTCATATAAACTGTCATTAAGTTTTGCTTTTGGCTAATAGACTAAGTTTCATCTTGTTATGTAAATCAAGTTTCAAACCAGCTATGTGACCAGTTAATTATTTTCAGAGAGACAAAATCTGTGCCATACTTCAGAGAATATAAGATATATTACCATCATTATTCTATATCCCCACAATTTTGAAATGATTTATACAAATGGGAAAATTGGAGATAAGTGGAAAAACTGAAGGCAATATAACATCACTTCATGATTTCCCCCTCTCCTACACAGCATTTTACAGGATACACTCTTCCATGGACTCTTGCAGACTGGTCTAACAACTGCAGCATAAAAAGGATGCAGTTATGCAAAAATTATTCATCTCAGCTCCAGTTTTTTTGCAACCTTCAGTTTCCAACTATTTTAAAATCTGTACTTCTCAGTAAGAAATACAACAAGCCACTGACATAACTTGAGTTTGAAATGCAGGTCCCCCACATTGTGGTTCACAGTTAAGTCTTCCTGCAAGACTTCTAATATTATTCACAGCAATTACAAAGTCAAAAGTTAAGTCTAGGCTATTGCCACAACCACCCAGCTTGTCAAGAGAGCAGCGTATGTTGATGGCTGCTGAAGTCTGCTGACAGAGCTCTCTTTATTATAGCAGAATTGAGGAATGTGCATGCTGGAACTTGAACCTCTGCAGAGTTCCTGCCATTTTTTTTGAGGGGAAAAAAACCCCAAAACAAAACAGGTTCTGCACCTCAGGAAAATGAATACTAGAGGGGAAGAAGTCTGACGGGCAACAAAAAGCAATGGTACAATTCCATAAGCCCCTTTTGCATATTCTCATAGTTTAAGATAAAGCAAAACCATACTGTCAAAGTTTTATTTAAATCTTAAGTATCCTAGAAACTTACCTAAGCAAACTCTATCAAAATACTTAGCAGAGTGCTACACATGTAAGTTGAAAAAATTTGCATAATTTCTTTCTGCTACAAGAGAAAATTCTGTTCAATTTAGCTGTAAGATAGTACAATTTTAGCATCTGCCTGCTATACAGGCAGAAGACCACCACATCATCCATCCTGATTCCAACATATCCAAATATCTTTTTAGGTAAATTTGGAAACTATAACTGTATTTCAGTGTAAGACATTGAAGCCAGCTAAGAATGTGAGGATCAAATGCACCAACATCAAAATCACCCAAAAAGGACTCCAGATGACCTCAGTGCACTGATAATGCCCTGTACTGCAGTGAAAGACCAAAATAAATCTGCAGGAATCCTCACAGTTTTGTGTTGGGTAGAATTCCTTGCCAGCCTCAGATCTGCTGCCAAGACTTGTGGTTTCCACTTTCTTTTCCACTTCAAACTGTGTGCTCCTGTACCCCTCCTTTGTGTCAAGGCTTGCAATTGTGTGGTTGAGCAACAAATTGAAACAGCTTAATGATCCAGACAGAAACTAGTCACTTCCAGGGACAGGGTTTTCAGTCAGAGCCATCAGCTGAAGCTTTACAATTGCTTGTGTCAGCACAGCACAGGGGAAGGGATATCAGTAGAGGCAGCTGCCTCTATAGAGGCAGCATCCAGGTCTCTCTCTCAACTCACTGTGACTGGTGAGTTACACCACACAAGTGGAGATACTGCACCACCTCGAAGGGCTGGCCCACACTGTCATATCTTATGTGCTCAGGGACCATGGCTGTCTTGAAATGGAAGCAATGAAAGCCTGGTAAGATGGAATAGAAGTCATGTACTCTCAGTGAGCCTCCTTTGTACATGGATGCATCTTCTCCTATGAAAAATATTTTACAGAGCCAGGTTAGAGAATAGCCATGCAGGCCTTAAATTAGAAAAAAAGACTCAGCATCAAACACCAGTGAGGAGAGCAGACCAGGAGTAGCTGGGATAAGTAGAGCAGGGGTTTCTCATGTTGTATGACCATGAAAAGGATTTGTGATACAGAATGACTACCTGAATCACACCCTTTTCTGACAAATTACAGACTAAGCACAGTAACTTCTAAATATGTTAGAAACAAATCAAGGCCATGTGAAGCAAAAAACCAACCAAGGATAACTTCTTCTGCCAGAAAAAGTTTCTTTCCTAGAAAATATTAATAAACATACCTGTTCTAGAAAGGCTTTAAAAGAATTAGGTACTATCTCCTTTTCCAGGAGACTTAGATATTGATGTATTTGACCCTCACACTCTTTGCTAGTTTCAATATTTCACACTGAAACACAGTTTTAGATTTTGAGCTTACCTAAAAAGATATTTGGATACATATTTTTATACAACATGATAAAAATGTCATTGTGCATTGAAAGCAAATTCTTATTGGTGGGTGTTCTAGCTGTACACAGATCTAGTAAAGTCATCTGTAGCCTTTCAGGCATAAAGTTTCAAAATCCCTTTGAATGCATTAATATTTTCTTTGTATACACAAAAGTATATATTCACAATGTGTTTTGTATCTTGTTTTCTGTGAATACAGGCCCTTTGTGTAGAAAGAGAAAAGCATAATTTAGAAATGAGTAAGGGAACATGTTTTCCCCATCTCAAATTTCCCTCATAATTTAGCTGAAAGTAACCTTCAAACCCTCTCCCAAGCCCTCTAACACCCTGTTGTTTTTTTTCCTTAGCTATTAGATAACATAAAATATTAGTGGCTTACAGAAAAATCTGTGTACTAATTCAGTGATGGTCACTGGGAAATAAAACACAACTTACTTTTACTCTTCTGATGGCATAGGTATGACCAAGCAAGACGAACACTGGTTGCCGGATGTTTCTCAAATCCCAGCCTTTTAAGCTACAGTCAACTGCACCGGTCACCAGCAAGTTCTGATGATTTCACAAAACAAAGATATATCATGACAATTTAATTACTAAATTGTAGCAATGTATATGTTGGATACAAAAGTTAGATAAATCAAAAAATACAGATTCATAAATCATAAATGAAGTGACACCCACAGTATGTAAATTAAAGAGCACAGACAAACACAAACTGGTCTTCCACTTCTGACTACTCTGCTCGCTAGAGTTAAGCAAAATCTCTGATCTGCTTGGGCTGACCATCTCTTAGAACAAAGCTCTTCTGGAGATGCAATAGTGAATGAGAGCAACAATGCAACTAGGCATGTTTTCATAAAGAGAAGATGCAATAATGTTGCAGTAAAACCCCCTGCTATTTAATGAGAGTGGTTCAATTAGCAAAACAGTGGGATGAACGGTTTTATACCTCATCATATTTGCACCAGTCACAGCTCAAGACCTCAGCCTGGTGGGCTGGTATCACAAGTTTGACTCCTGGAGTTTTCACATCCCAAATTCTTAAAGTCTGATCACCTGAAACAAAGAGAAATCGATCCAATGTTGTTGCATCAGTTACAAGTTTCAGTTAATCCATTAGTACTTAGCAGACAAGTGTTTCTTAGCTTTCTCATCTACCCCTAAAGACCTACAGCATTTGTATATACCCTTCTTACAAATTCAGTTCCTAACAGTTTGTAAAGATATTGAAAGCTGCATCAGCTGACAGGACAACTAAGCTTTTCAATTTTTAAAATTGGGATTTTAAAGCCCTGAATATTTAGCTTTGTGTCAACAAAAAGAGATTCTCTAGCTCTCTAGCTTCCAGAGAGAGAAAATTAATTAGAATTTATTATTACTATGCTTATGTTCATTCAAGAGACAAGTTTCATCACTAAAAGATGATTAAAACACTCATGATTTCTATATCAATAGAATCAATACTTGTATCAATACTACCTAAATTTAAAAAACACCGGTTTATGCTGCTACTGAAGAAATTATTGATAATTCTGTATAATGATTGTTTTCATGCCCTTTATATACAAGCACTTTGATGGTTTTAGTGCCCTGTTGGTCACTGGCTGTAAAGTATACAGCTGGGCACAAGAAAAATCATAGCTCTTTTCAAGAAACTGGCTAGAGATCAAACCCACTCCTAGAGCCACAGCAACACTCCTAGCTGCACGAACCACCAGACTCTGCAGACTTCCCAAAACAAAAATCTCATGAAACATTTGGAAGTTTAAATAAATAAGGCAGAGAGAGCTTAGTTCACTACATGTCACAAGTCCAGCCTTCTGACCACAGAGACCATGAGGAGCTTGCTCTGGTGTTGGCTGGCTCGTCCTCAGCCCTCAGGACCGGGAGAGACACTGCACTCTTGGTGGATAAATTCCCCATCTGTAAGGTGGGAACAACACCCAATTTCTCCCTGTTTTCACTGCCCTCCCCTACTGTCAAGAGGAAGACTGCTGCTCAGTACAGGGATAGCACTCCTGACAATGGCACCCTGCAGGCAGCTGAAGCCTCAAACATCGCTGCAGAGCTTATAAAAACAGGGCAACATATGGAGAGGAAGAAACACGAGCAGCAGGGTTTTGGCAAAAGAACAGGTAGCATGCCCTGGATCCACTCTCCATTAGCCTTGCTAATCTGCTTGCCTGCAGAGGACAGTTCAGTTTAAGTCTTTCTGAGATATTATAATGGACTTCTTATAAAGCTTTTATTTTAATTTCATCAGATAACATAGATTTGAAGGGGAAACACATATTTCACGACAGACAGGATCATTTTCCCCAAGCAATATATAAATTCAGGTGAACTAGAATGAACTGCTACAGAGATGCTACAGTAGCATTATAAGGGCCAAATGCATTTGGAAAAGTAAGTTAATCAGCCAGTATCAATTTTGACACTAAATGTAAAATTGCCTCAATTACTTCTTTTTAAATAGAAAATGCTGATGCATGAGAAAATGAAAAAAATTGTTATTTTTCCATGGTTTTTTGTTGTTGTTGTTGGTTTTGGTGGTGTTTTTTAAATTTGAAAATGCTAGAGTTAGCAGTTATAATTCTGGCTGGCACTATTAGTGAAATGTTTTTAATGGAGTAACACAACATGCAAGTGAACCTTTCTGTGAATAGAAAAGACTGATTTAAAACCAAACAAAAATCCAATTTTTCCATTTAAGTGGAAAAATCAGATTAATAAAAACCCCCCTGATAAACAGTGTAATCCTGACTCAGTGCGCCTTTTAACAAACTTTTTTTAACCTCAAGCTTATTTCCATTCATACATATATATTTACATATAATTTCAACAAAACCTGCAGTAAAAAATTTGCAATTTCCACATTTCAATAAGTACTACAAATACTGAGGATGCACTTCTCTCACAAGATAAAGCAAAAGTAGGATAATAATAATAGAAACTACAAGGAAAGCACACCTAGTACAACCATATCTATTAACAGACACTTCTAGCTGACACACTAAAGTAAGCAACCAGAAAAGTACCCACCATTTCCCCCCTAAAATATTTCTATTTTTGTAAGAAGCAGTTTCTCTATGGCAACAGACTTTTACTGGTCCATTAGATAATTTATTATGATTTCAGAATTGTTTATACATTGTACTGCTTTCTTTCTTTCTAATGAATATTTGTTAAATCTTGGACGAATCAATAAAACTACACAATGTACACTCATCTATTCAAAACTTTTCAATTGATGCTAATCTACAAGTACATCATTCTTATACAGAAGATAAAGATTGCTAATGTGAATGACAATGTCTAATAGTGAAAAGATAAAGTATTTTCAAGATTTAAATTTCATGTAGGCTTAATACTATCTTTTATTTTCACAGATATATTTTACCCAAATTCATAAATCATCATCTCCAAAGTCCTGTGAGAACAACTAGCTAAGCAATCATTTCTAAACAGTGCAGAGGTATAACAGTAACTACAAAAAATAGCTAGGTATTTGGGAGGTTAATAAAACCCCATGAAACCTTAAAACTATCTGAAGGAGAAAAAAATTCTAACTAGGACAGGTACAATGTTTTTCAGGAACCAGCTTCCACTAGACCAGGTTGTTCAAAGCCCCATCCAAACTGGTGTTGAACACTTCCACGGATGAGGCATCCACAGCTTCTCTGGGCAACCTGTTCTGGTGCCTCATCACCCTCCAAGTACAGAATTTCTTCCTAATACTTAACCTAAACCTACCCTCTTTCAGTTTAAAGCATTACCTCTACTTCACTACATTCATTTGTAAAAAGACAAAACCATCACAATTAAAGCAGTGCCACTGAATGATTACAAGTTTACATTACTTGCTACCTTACATGTATTTTTAAATACTGAACCAGATTAAATTATTTAGCCTGAATTAAACAGAAAATCTGTGGGAAAATAAAAAGCAGAACCCAAATCTCATGACTCTCAAAACCAATCTTTTTATGTGTATTAAAATGATTGTGCTGATTGCTTCTATCACAGATAATTGTTCTGATTTTGGCTGAAATATTTTTCTTCCAAGTAGCTGGTACAGTGCTGTGATTTGGATTTAAGATGAGAATGATGTTGATAACACACTGATGTTTTGGTTGTCACTGAGGAGTGCTTACACTAAGTCAAAGACCTTTCATCTCGTCATGGTGCCCTGCCAGTGTGGGGCTGGCGTTGCACAAGAAGCTGGAAGGGGACACAGCCAGAACAGCTGACCAAAGGGATACCCCATAACACAAGGCATCATGCTTAGCCTACAAAGCTGGGAGAAAATAAAAGGAAGAAAGAGATGTTTGGAGGGATGGCACCTGTCTTCCCAAGTAACCATTATGCATGATGGAACCATGCTTTCCAAGACACGCCAGAACACATGCCTGCCCATGGAAAGCTGTGAATGAATTCCTTGTTTTGCTCTGACATTCACAGCTTTTGCTTCACCTATTAAACTGTCTTTACCCCAACCCATGAGTTTTCCAGCTTTGACCCTTCTGATTCTCCCTTCTCCCACTGTGGGGGAGTGACTGAGTGGCTGTGTGAGGCTGAGCTGTCAATGGGGGTTAAACCAATACAACAGTACAAGAAAACTTAGAACAGGAATAATAAAGCTCATGGAATTCCACACAAAGTGACAGATACAACAGTGACACAAATAACAGCTTCAGTTAAATCATCCAAGAGTACTACCGAATACACAAAATTATCACCATGTAGCACAACTTACCCAGCAAGTACACATAATTACCAGTGGAAACATACTCTCCAACTGGTCAATTCTAGTCGGATACAAAATGCCATCAAGCTAAAAATTACAAGGGTATTAAATTACTTTAGGGAAGAGCCCGACTAATTCTTTTTCTAAAAAGAATAAGAAAAATGAAATGAAATGAAATGAAATGAAATGAAATGAAATGAAATGAAATGAAATGAAATGAATAAAATAATTACTTTTTTAAAAGTTAGTGATATCTTTATTTCAGTGTTGCCCAAGAGGATTATACATAAATTTTGGGACAATTTTTTTTTTTCAAAATTGACCAAAGTTAGGACTTATGATTAAGCCATTCTTCAGCAAATGGCAATATCTGTTAGATGCCTACCTGTAACCCAAATGACACAACCCAGATTAATTTACTGTAAAAAACTGTTACTGATTATTTCTTCTGAATACTAAAGTGTTTCATAACATGAATATTTTATATATAATATATAAATATTTTGTATTTTAATACAAAATACTACAACCTGAAAGTGCTTTATATTATAGCATGTGCTACATACAATACTTTACCATAGTTAGCACATAGTATAAACTGAGGGATAAACTCATTTCCTGAGAAACACTTCAGCTTGTGCATTAGGGAATGACTTAGTAAAGCTTATTTGATGCACTGGTTTTGGCCAGGGTAGGTTTAATTTTCTTCACAGTGGCTGGTATGGGGCTATGTTCTGGATTTGTGCTGAGCACAGGGTTAACATCGAGAAGTTTTGTTATTGCTGAGCAGGGCTTACACAGAGCCAAGGCCTTTCCTTCTTTTCATACTGCCCTGCTGATGAGGGGGCTGGGGATGCACGGGATATTGGGAGGAGACACAGCTGGGACAGGTGACCCCAACTGACCAAAGGCATATTCCAGACCTCTGACAGCATTCTCAGTATATAAAGTAGGGGAAGGAAGGAGGAAGTGGGAGGACATTTGGAGAGATGATATTTGTCTTCACGAGTCACCGTCACACATAATGGGGCCCTGCTGTCCTGGAGATGGCTGAACATCTGCCTGCCCATGTCAAGCTGCGAATTAGTCCCTTGTTTTAATTTACTTGTATGCACAGCTTTTGCTTTTTTCCTATTAAAGTGTCTTTATCTCAATCCATGAGTTTTCTCACTTCTATCCTGCCTATTCTCTCCCTGATCCTACTGGTGGGGCTTGGTGGCTGGCTGGGGTCAAACTCCAACACTGTAGCACAAGACTTGGAGGAATTCAATAATGTACTGGTAAGGCATGAAATAACAGATTACAAGTGAAAACACTCCCCTCACATCACTACATAAATCTGACATAACAAACTAAGCCAGTAAATTGTATTTCAAACACTTCTAGCATAAACAGCAGCCACAGTAACTCCACAGTCAGCTTGCTCTCTAGATGCTTGATTTGTACAAGCACTTGTACAAATTGAAGCATCTCATTCTTTTATCCCTTTAGGGTTTGGTTTCAAAAATGACCATTTTTTTGCAAAGCCTTGAACCTTTTTCACTATGACATTTCTCCTAACACATTGAACAGGAAAATAACAGGAGTCATAAGAAGCAAAAAGTGGACCCACACTGCATTCAAACGGATTGAATATAAGCCACTAGAAAACAGTGCTTGGAACTCATGAGAAACCAATGTCATAGCCAAACAGCAGATTATTTCTTCCATTTTTACAGAACCTCAACAAACAAGCATTTTTGGAATTACTTATCTGCAAGTCCTACTCTCCAATGGCTCCTTCTTTTGCTCAGTGCTACTTCTGAGGCAGGAATGTGAACTGAAACTTTAGAAAACTGATGTCAAAAACCTGACAATCCCAAATTTTGATCCAGAAACACAAAAAACACCTCTTCTGAGAAGCTGCACTAATTCAGTAAATGTTCTCTCACTACAACACCTAGTGTACACCTTCCCCAGCTCATTATTTCATGCAGTATGATTTGTTCAATCATAGATGTGTTTACAATTTGAATACCAAACACAGAAAGGTGCAGCAAGACTACATGCCAGCCTGATCTATGAAACTACAGCTTGGCAATCCCCTTACTACACACATTTATCACCAAGAGACCAGTAAGCAAGAAGAGACTTCTTAAAAAGCAACTCACTAACTCAGGGCTGGCAGTAAAACAGAACGTGAAATAAAAAATGGGTTTTAGTTTCAATGTTAAAGTGTAGCACTCAATGCAAGGACTTACAAGAGTGGGATCTGGATTTACAGATTCATTTGTAAAGTAGCAAAGTTACAGTCATCCAACACTTTTGCCAGCATAATAAAACTGTATCAGAAATTATCACATCTTGTTGTGATACAAGAAAATTTTTTGCCCTGGGCTTTGAGTCTGAAAAACAAGTCTTTGAGCAAAGAATACAATTAATTGATCTATTCTGATGAATACACACATTGTCAGGCAGATTTCAAAAAAATTTCTTTCCCTTATTAATGAATTAAGATATTATTAAAATTATGTACCTGCCCTGATCAGTAAACTTAAAGACTGATTTAAAAAGGAAAGCAGTATTAAAACTAAGAGCCCAGTATTTAATAAAATAGCTATCAGTCATTCTAAATCTGGGCTTTGTTAAATCCAAAACATCCATATTTTTATTTGTCAGTGTTGTATCTGTATCGAAGAATACTTGCAGATAAAGTTAAAATGGTATTTATTAGGTACTTTATATTGTTAAAGGACAATAAACCAAATTGATACTAAAAAGGATGCTTTCTTTATAAACCACAGGACTAAGCAAGGCCTATTGCTCTGTAGCCATGGAGAATCATTTAGCAGAACTGATTAACATTTGACTAAATACTACTGTTGTGTGCATTTCAAATGTTTTTTATAAGATTCTTACCAATTTGCTCTCTGCATTAAAAAAAAATAAAAAAATCTAGGCAAATGACATAATGACTCATTAAACCCCTTTAGCCATGAGGCTGCTGTTAATGCTGTTAGTGGCTTCATGTCACTTCTTTAATGACATTTTCCACATCAGTGTGTTTCCAGTGTAAGGCAGACATTTACCAGGGCTCTGGTTTGGTGCCACACGTACACCTGAACACCCTGCTTATCTGCTCAGAAATTGTTACTGACATCACAACAGCACTTATTTACACATCCAGAATTAACAGTTTGCTCTGTTACTATGAACTCCCAATTTAAAAAATAACAATAACAAAAAAAAGATAAGACATTTACTTTCAGGTTTTGAAGTACAAATGATTGTGAATGAAGACAAGAGCATGGTAAAACACCTCACATGTCCCTGTAAATGTTAAATTGAAGTTTATTAGATGCTGAATAAAACCTAATTTGACTGAAGCATGAGACATATATATCTTCTGCAATTCAACTGCATTTTATTGTCCGCTGCAGACAAGCTCAGTTTTCTTGTATGTATTCAGAATGGAGACTTAATGAAGCAAAATAAGCTATACCCAAAATCTTTCTCAATTGCTTTTTATTGCCATCTTGGATTTCTCATTTTCTTCACTTGTATTCCTCTTCTAGTCTCATAATAGCTTGGGAAAAAGCCATATTTCAAAATCAAATATAAGCTTCAGGCATAGGTTGATCCTTTTGAACAGCTATTTTACTGTGGTTTGCAATTCTGTATGGTTTTCTGTTTTCAGTGTTCACAAACTAATTAGTTACATGGAAATTAAACTTCTGCAGGATTCTATGGGGATTCAAATAAAGGCAAAAAATGGCAGGGGTGTGGCATGCAATATGATTTTAGATCTTCTTTCCCCTTGCTCACATCCTTTAAAAGAAAAACAAGAGTGCATTGTTTTACTTACATTTAGTTTAATCTGAAGTATTTAAAGAGCAACATTTTTTCCAATCTGTGGTTCACAACATACCTAACTTACCTTACTCATACATGCAGAATTGAAGATGCTGCCACATGAAACAGTTCAATTCTCAAGCATTACAACTTCACTATTAAGATAGCAGTAAGTACATGGTTGTGAGTAGGTATGTGTGAGGTGGGATGAGAAAGGAGACAAGTGGGGCAAAAGAGAGAAAAAAAAAGACACAGACATACAGATACCCTACAATCTCAAAGCAGTACAGACTCCTTCAAGAAAAGAATGGTTCAATAATCTTTAACAACATCCAAAAAAAGCTATTGTTTTTAAAAGTGAAGAAATACAAGTGAGATGAAAAGAAGTATGAAAAGAAGTGCATAAAGTTTCCCTCCAGATGCATTTCAGTTACTAATTTTCAAGACAACAAAAAGTTGCATAATAAGAGACCACAGAACTGCAGGTCAACCTTTCCAGCAAGCACATCCCAAAGAAGGGAACAGCTCTAAATTTGACACAGTACTATCACATTGAGATTCAAGTTTCTCTCCAGCTCCAACTTTAGCTCAATAGAAGATGAATCATCAGTGAAATTTAGCTTTCTGTCCCATGATTTTCTGTCATCCTCATAGAGTATGCAGATCATAGCAAGTTTTAAATGAGGACAACCAGCCTCCTTGAACAGTTCCACTTTACTCTCATCACATACCTTGACTGACAGACTAGAATGCCATTAAGCACTGAACAATAAACTCTCTGAACACCAGCTGTGTGATGTACGTTTCTTACAAGGAACTGACCTTTACACACAGAGCTAGAGGGTCATGAGTCCTTCTACTATCCACAATCCTGACCAAAGAAATGACTGCCAATATGTATTTTCTATAGTAAAACAATCCAATCAAACCATAGGAAAATTACAATGCAAACACAAAACCTTTTCCACATCAGCATGTCATGATTTCTATGTTATTTCATCTAGAAGTACACCAGACATTTTATTTTGGAAACTGTAAGAAAGTTCATCATCATTTTGAAGACTTCTTCTAAAATCTAATCATTTTATACCCAGAATTACACTATCAGTGCACCAATAGCAGATTTTTATTTCACACCCAAGTGAGAACTTCACACTTAGAGAACAAAAATAATGTGTCTTTTGTGCATGTTGTTTTTCCATCAATGAGTGAAAACTGACTGCAATTAGCTTTAGGCTCCAATAGCGTAATAGTCCCTTTCAAGCATCAAAGTAAAAATTCACAAAAAAGTAGGAACTCTGTAGTGTTCTAGTCAAAACTTCCAACAGCTGCACCCACTGAGTCACTCAAAGATCAGATCAATTGTTGTACCAAATTTAGGTACCACAACATACGGCATCTAACAATCAATGTTTCCCAAAATTCTTCAAGGGGCAATCTATTAGAAGAAAGTTTGGCTACATATCCTAGAGGTTCAAATATGAAGTAATTAGTTGTATCAGCAAAGCCCTTTTGTTCATCTAGAATGCCACAAATTTTGTATGGCTAAGACTACCATGGACAGGAGGGTTCTAAGCAGGACTTTGAAGAGAACATTCCTTAGAACTTGCAAAAAACACTTAAGCACTTAACCTTGACCAAATGGTACTTAGGTACTTATTTTGTTTGTAGTATATAGATAGTTGCATTTCAGTAGAACTGTTCATACAGTGTACAGGCCTCAATCCCACAAGTTTCTGCACATCATGCTAGACAGGTATCCATCACATAATGTGGAAAAACCCATGCTCCAACATTTGGCTTTCAAGCACTACTATGTAGAACAAATAAATGTTACTCATTCATCATTCTAGCTAAACTCTACAGGCAGAATCAGTTGGAAACAGCCAGACTGAAATTTTATGAAAGCCACATGTACTTTTTCATCTGGCTTCCCACAGAATAGGAAAAACTAGTATCTGTGTGTACATACTGCCTCTCCAACTTCAGCAACAGGAACATAGTTATGTTTACCCTCTCAACATTAGAGCCAAACAATTTCTATTAAAATCAGTACAGAAGTACAACAGATATGAAATCTGAGAAATTTAGGCCACCAGAGTTAATCTACCAATATTTGTATTAAGACAGTTCCTTATAGCCCTTTTAATTCCCAGGCAAACTCTGTGGCTCACAGCACCTCTCTCCCAGTTAATCATCAGCAGGGCCCTAGGTTTCACTGCAGAGCTCTCCTTGTGCCTCTGAAGCAGGAGCAGTGTTTGGAAAACACTACCATTTCACCTCTCTCTGCCACTGTGTACACCCAACTCAACTGTGATTGTATTTACCAGCAAGACCCACAGCCCCTGCCAAAGCAGAGAACAAAAATTGATTGAGCAAGGCACAGAGATCTACAGAATTGCTTAAAAAAGCTCAGTGGGAACTGACTACATTTCTCACAGAGTTAACAGTCTACCAACACTTGAGATAATTTGAGCAAAAACATAAGCCAAAACACAAAATAAATTATAAAACATGATTTAGCGCTCAATAACAAGAGTGAGAGGAATGGAAGAGATATACATAAAATAACAGAAAAAACTGCCACAAGGTCACTGCTAGAAAACTGCTGAGCCCCATTTAAATGGCCAAGAGGATGATCTACTGACTGTAACAGAACCTACAAATCCAGCTGCAGAAATACATTTACCTTTCCTTGTTCCACTTTTATAGAACAAGCGTATATGACACACACTACCATCTGCTGGAAAAAGTGCTGAACTGATCCACTAACAGAGAAGGCAGCTTTTGGGTTTTTGTTGTGAGAACCTCTTTACCATCATGCTTACCTGAGGCAGATGCAAAACAACCTGGGATGTGTGGAGACCATATAGTGCTGTAAATTACTGCTTCATGGCCTTTAAAAGTGCATAATGACTTCCCCACAGCTGGATCCCACTGAATAAAGGAAAAAAGAAGATTGTTGAGATATACATTTAATAAGAAATGAAAGGTTTCATACATTAAAAAAACCCCAGCTTTATACATACAGAAAGGATTAGATTAATGTTTTTTAAAAAAGGCATTTTTAAGCTTAAACTGGTATCATCTCAAAGTTTAAGCAACCTCTCAATTAAAGCAGAATTTCAGCTGCAGAGTAAAAATAAACAGGAAAAGAGAATCCATGTTGTTTCTTAACACAAAGGACTATGAGATCCAAAAGAAATCACACTTTTCACCTTCAACAGAAAACCAACATACCAGCTTGGCTGTTTGATCCCATGAACCAGACACCACTAGCTGCTCTCCTCTAGTTTGGCTCCAGTCAACACTATATGCCTGTAAATGACATAAGAGTATAGTTTAGAAGGAGCATTAGAATACAAGTTTCAGGCTGTAGTTAGCCAGAATTTCACAAAATAAACTGGGATTTGCAGATTGTATTCTAGTCATCTGAAGTACAGCAAAACCTCCCAACAATACCATTTGCCTGAACAAAAATCAAATGCAGCCTCTCAGTCAGACATTAAAGGTACATACAGGCTAAGAAAAGTATCTGAAAAAGCAAAGATGGGCCAAAATGGAGGAAAAAGAAAAGTTGCAACCACATCCACATACATCTACCATCACTAGGAGTCTACCACTTTAAAAGCCATAATTCAGACTTGATTTCTTATCGCTGATCCAATTTTATTTAGAGATCTACAGTTTCCAATTGCTAGCCATCTCTCATTGTAAATGCAATCTCTCTTCACAGGTGACTTTGAGATTTTGACTGACTAACAATAAATGCTTTTTTATTATATTTTTTATTATATCTAGCTCTCCTAAGAAATATATGTCATAAAATACTCCTGGTTACCATATTTTCTAGGTTCTATGGCACTCTTTTTTGATCATCCAAATCATCAAACAAGTAAAATAAGATAAATTTAAAACTCACTTTCCCTCATAACTACCCATTTCAGCTATTAAGAAATTACTTTCCACCGTGTAGTTGAAATAAGCTCCCTCTTCCCTGACAGCATATTCTAATGCTGGCCCCTGCTTTGACAGAAGATACCTTACCTCCACCCTTCACTGCTGATTTTTCAGCTCTGCTGCCTCACAAAAACAAATGCACTACGGTAGTTCTTCAAATTATTTAAAATCCTCAGGTGTCAAGTACATGTACAACTTCATTCTTCAAATTCACATCTTTACTTGATGGTACATTCTGTTTTGTCTGGTTTTACCTCACACCAAAGTGATTCAATAAGCTGCACTGGGGCACAAACCATTTCAGTGTAAGGTGGATAAATATTACATAAAACAGTTCATCCACTTCACCTCCTGACCCAATCAGAGCTCCCAGGACACTTCTCAGAAATGTGGTCGTTACCTATGAGTAGTAGGTGGCACTGCCCTCAACAGCTGGGTCACTAAACCACCAAGGATTTGTACTCCACCTGGGATAATCTAGTTCTAGCACAGCACTGGTCTGCAAGTCAACAAATGTTGGGTTTGCCTTGGATAGATGGAACTGTGCATTTAATAACAGCAACCCTGTTTTGAAGGTGGAAGTGCTTGGATCTGTGTCACCAGATTAAAAGAGCAGAGTAGCTGAAAGGGAAAGAAATCCAGCAACTGTTTGGAAGTCTTCTATGGAAAGCATCCTGTGTGAGAATGGAAATTGAGGCAATATTTAGCTATTTCTAAGCATTTTCATTTCTAAGAAATATTTCAGCCTATGATAGATCCAGCTTAGATGAACTGGTTTTCATTGATTTGCTTATCTTCCATAAGTCAAACACAACCACTGCCCAGAGAAAAACAAGCTGCTTTATCTGCAACTCTCCTTTTTTTATTTGACAAAGTCCTACTTTCCATATACTGAAAGCCAAACTGCTCTAGAACCATTTTGTACTGAACTCCCTTTCTTGAGGAGCGTACAGCTCAAATGTACAAGACACTGGGACAGTAGTTAACAAAAGCCATATACCCAACTGAGAGGTAATTATTTTGGGATTTTTTACCAACCATACTCTTGACTTTTCTACTTTTGTTAGCTAACTAATTATCCTACAGTTCATTAAAACATGCTCCTTTCCATTCTAACTCTTCCACTAAAATAGTGGAAGGAAACACATCAGTACCTCTCCATAGATTCTAAGAACAGAAGACACGACACTTCTCCAAACTAGCTCCCAAGCTCCTCACAAATATTTCTCTCTTTGCCTTTGAACCTCTGTGATGGCCTGAGCTCAACTCCTAAGCTGCTGCTGTTTGGAAATGCCCCTAATTGCATCACTACACAGTATGCCTCACTCACACAGCAGCTCAGTAAGTATTTGGTTCTCATATTCATATTCAAGATTTTCCAGAGAGAAACAGATCTTTGGGAAACATGCACCTGTGTCACACAATCCACACAGCTGGCATTCAATACATGGTACGTGGGATGTATCAGATCTGCTGCAGGGATAAGGCAAAGCACACACAGGGCTCCCAGCTCCCTCCCAAGCAATCAGCACGTAGATCTGCAGAGCAGGTGCTGTGACACAGGCCTGGGCACATATGGCACACAGGGCTGGCGCTGCTCAGCGCTCTGCAGCTGCAGCAGAGGCAGCAGCACCTGGGCGAACTCTGCTTCGGGCAAGAATTACCAACAGAACAGACAACAGGCTCAGGAAAAACAAGAGATCCTGTCCATTTGGCATGTGACAGGTCTAGCTAATAGGGAGAGGACGGAAAGAAGACAGTGGGACTAACCCAGTAAGGTTCACTTTTACTCTTCTTTCTTTCTCATGCCATCCTCCAACATAAACGTAAAGACACTTCAATGGAAGCTGCGTTGAGCAACTGGGAAAGACTAATAACACAGCATAAACCTTAGCTGTTAATCTTTTAGTGCTTTATCTTCAATCCTAAAATAAATGAACCCTAGCTTATTCCTAAACAGCAGCAAGAAATGCCTCTGGCAAGATGAAAAAATGAAGGAAAAAAAGATGTAAAAACATAAAAAATAGCTTAAAATAAATGTTCAGGTTCACTTTACAAGACAAATTTAATTCAAGCATTCTATTAGCTCACAATCCAGTGAGATTTCACCAAAACCAAAGGAAATTAGACTAATTTATTCATAAGATTCAGCAATTGGCTAGTGCTGGAATAAAACTCATCATCCTTTGATAATACAAATTCACTTTTAAATTAAAAATGCACATTCTTTTTGAGATGGAACAATGATCTCATTTAGGAAAAAAAAAAGAAACAGATCCCTGTCAATCATGCATTAGAAATAATATAAAATGCAGTGACAAAACTGCCATTAAAAATGTCAGATAGGGATTAAGGATTAGGAAGGTAGTGAGAACACTGTCTGCACCAGTGTTTGCCAGAAATTGCTAGGTAAATTCCTTCTGAAATCTATCCTCTTAACACAAGTTCATAAAGAATCAATACAAACCTTTCATATCTCACAATAAATTCTCACTCAGCCCATGTTTCCTATTCTGTCTTTCTGAGCACAGCTGAATATGCCCACCTCCCATGCTACCAGCTCAGCTAAGACATAGACACAGAAATGTTTATTTCACAAACAACAGATGGTGTAACAGAACCAAATAAACTTACTGACGCAATTTCAATGAGAAAATGGCAGAAACAAACAAAACAAAATTTTGGTACTATGCTTCACCTACATCTTTCTGTAACTACTATGAGCCTTTGAATATTATCAAAATCCTGATCACAACTAGAAACTCCTCTCTCAAAATTCTCAGTTTATCCAGTAAGTGTATTAAACCAAAGTAGAAAAACTACCAAGAACTAAGCTATAGAAGATGGGCTCTTGTGTAACTACAGTCACTCAGCTTTTAGCCTAGTGCTTCATATCTGAAAAAATCCTGAGATTTTTGGGAATTAAATTGAATTCCCTCAATCAGTTTTTTGACTGCATATCTACTAGATTATTTTATTAAGATCGATGTGCTTTAGATAAAGTATCAGTAAAGTCCAAGCTGAAACTCATTGCATCTTAAGTTCAAAGACTTAACAGAAGTGAGTGGAGGGTCAGAAGGAAAGCTTAAAAGAAAAGGGAAGAAAAATCACTTTAGGGAAGATAGATGTAGTACAGAACAAATAACCTTAAAACTATGCAAATGTATTTATGAACCTGAATATAATATTCTTCTCTACCCATACACCACTGCACAAAGAGACTGAGATTTTAAGAAAATCAAATGTAACAGTATCAAACCAAGGCTAAAAAAACATACACACTGGCCCAATATTTGACTGCTGTTATTTGAGTAGGAGCTCACAGATGCTAGGAGGGAAAAGGATAAGCAGATCTGAGTGCAACCCCCTTGCTAAGGATGTGCATAATGTGTATCACTCCACAACCTCAAGAATAAGACTGATATATCAGCTGTCTGATTTAGGCCTAGCTAATAAGGCTCTCTAAAAATCACAGTGTAACTGCAGTAATTTCATACATCACAATAATTACTTAGGCTGTAAGGAATTACAAATGCTATTTTCTGAATATATTAGATTTGTGTAATCAAGCAGCACCTACTACAGTGTATGAACATGCACAAGAATATGTACATCCACTTTATATTCAAGTTATTAATTCAAACCACAGGCTCAAAAAAGTTAGAAAATAACAAGCTACTTTTGATTATAAGACTACAAATAAATATTTTAATTATTCAAACATAAGAGCATCCATTACATTTTTTAAGTTTGCCTGATTTACCTCCAGAGTGTGTTCCTTATAGACTTGCAGCGGACCTTTGGTTTTAGCCATATCCCAAACTTGCAGAGATCCATCTCCACTACAAGTGATCAACATGTTTTCATTGTTCTCACTCCAGGTCACATCAAACAGGCCATCATTCCAGTCAAAACTAAATTGGAAAAATGAAGATATTTGTCTGTGAGAAAGCATGACATAAAACATGGACTAGTTCCATGCAAAGAAAGTCTTTAAATTGCCTTTTTTACCATTCTAAACAGCATTTTTACATATTTGAGTTTCAAGTGAACTTCCTATTAATTTACTTGTTTGAATGTCAATTTCTACAATCCTATGCCAGAACAGATTGATTAACTTAAAGCATAAGTGAGCCAAGGACATTCCACAGACAAAGAAGGAACTCTGATTCCAGTCTAAAACTTGCCACACAAACAGAGGTACAACATGACTCAGTCTGATTTATGGTTTCTCCAGAATGCAAGAGGCAGTTTGTTTCTAACAACTGTGATAAAGAAAGAAATAAAACTGTGTTGGAAGAGCCTTATCCAATTCACACCACTATGAATCTGAGTCACAATGAAAACTCAACAGAAGCTCAGTCATGAATTTACAGAACTCTACACACCCTTGAAAATGCTCCCAACACACCTACAATTCACCATATGGTATCTGATGCCATACTCTGCAACAGCTTCCAATTACTGCAATATTATCTGATGAGAAAAAAGAATTTCTTTACCCCCTTTTCACTGAAGGTTTAGCTAAGCTTAGGTCAAATTTGATGGCATCCTGCAGCAATGATCAGGTGCACATGGAACACTTTGATAAACCACACAGTCTGTGGGTCAGGACTTAAGAGGACTTTCTACCACAAAATAAGTGGAGTCCCTGAAAACAGAAATGAACTGTACTAAACCAGAGTACTTGCCAGAAGTAACAGAGAGTTGAACATCTTCAAAGAGTATTGCTTTACAATTATGAATCAAAAAAGGTTTCTTGGAATATGATTAATTATTTTTAATCATTTCCACATCAGCCACCTTAATCTAAACAAATACTGCTTCAAGACTTTCCTTAAAACATTTTAGGTTAACAACAGACAAGTATTAAACCCTCTCCTTTCTAACCTTTCTCCCTCTTCTATCCACAACAAAATCAATCTCCTTAAAACCCCTAGAAAACTGTATCTCCTAGGAAGGACCTCCATGACTTGACGTAGCTTCCTGCTCTATTTTCAGTATAAATCAATCATAAGGGCATAAATCTAGGTGTCAAGGCACTATTCCAAAAAAGGTAGAACTTATAATTTCAAGCTAGGGCAGAGAAGCTGCTCTTAATTCACATTGTCAGTTTTCCACAAAATGGTTTACACTATGGAAATGGTGCAAACCAGATGATTTCCCATAACAAAATCGATGCAATGTAAACACATCTTTTGTACTGTATGTAAATACAAATACATCAATTTCTATGTAAATAAAAAGACTGCATCCAGTAGTTACTTCAGAACTGAAAAGATACTTTATATCGCCAAAAATAACTAAAAATATTTCAATTGTGCCTGGTACTCACAAGTACAAAGTACAAAGTAAGTTTTTATCTTACAAAAATAAAAGATAGACCTGCATTACCTCCTGAGCAGAATAATCCCAGCTTCGTTTTGTTCCAACACTGCCAGAGTTCCACAACCTAAACCAGTAAAACAAAACAAAACATCACAACTAATTCCCCAATGCCAATGCAAACTGGAGTGGTTCTGAAGCAGCTTCAGAGTGCAAACACAAAGGGCACGTGAACTTTAGGAAGCCTAACAATTACTTGCATAATTAAACATCTTGTGGTCTCATGCTCTCTAAAACAGTAATTAATTTACATCACATTCTTCTGGTTCGATTTTGGTTTTTTGGTGGTGGGGTTTTTTTTTTTGGCTTTTTTGTTTCTATTTTACTCCAGTGTATCTGTCGGTGAGGTTGAAAAAGACTTGCTTATAAAGCATAAAAGTGCATTTTCCCCATGGGCCTCACATGACAGACATACCAACAAAGAGTTCCCTTTTGTCTTTTTGATGGCACAGGCGAGCAAACACTTTTTTCATCCCTTCCTGAATATAGTAATACAAACACAGCTCACCAGAAACTAAATGAATAATTCAGTTCTGATAAAACACACATCGGTTCTGCTTCCTCATCTGATGGGGATATTGTTAAAGTAATTCTACACTTGGAATTTTTTCTTTAAATTAATGTTTTGGGGAGCAATATTCCCATTGGAAATGAAAAAGATGCCAGTATTGAAGAGTGCCAGACTGGCTCTTCCAAGAGACGGGGTCAGCGGGGCCTGCCTGGACGCTCAGGGACTAAAACAAGAAGAGCTCAAGAAGGTGCAGAACCACAGAATAAGCTGAGTTGGAGAGGACCCACTAGGATCCAGTCCAACTCCCGGCCCTGCACAGCACCATCCCAAAGAGAACATTGTCCGAACACTTCTTGAGCTTGTCCGACTTGGTGGTGTGACAGCTTCCCTGGGGAGCCTGTTCCAGTGCCCAACCACCCTCGGGGCGAAGAACCTTTTCCTGATATCCAACCTAAACCTCCCCTGACGCTACTTCAGGCCGTTCCCTCGGGTCCTGTCACCGGAGAAAGTTACCTTCAGACATTTTATTCACACTGTGTACGTCTTTACTGCCACATTTATTCTCGACCCTGACAAACGAGCGCTCCCCCCGAGGGCGCTGTGAGAAGCACCAGGGCAGCGGCGGGCTGGGAAGAGGCGAATCCCGCCGGGCTGTGGAGGGCGAGGGGCAGCACCCGCGACACCCCCGGCCCGCGGCGGGCACAGTCGCCGTCTCACGGCAGAACAAATGCAGCGGAAAGTGAAGCCGTCCCCAAATGCTCTGGCATTTGACAGACACCGTCTGTCCTTCCGCACACCCACGTTTCCAGCCTCCTCCTGCTCAGCCACGCTCCCGGTCACCCCCGCCGCGCCGCCCCCCGCACCTGCCATGCCGTAGTACTGCGCGGCGGCGCAGGCCACGCGCCCCGGGCAGTATGGCGAGAACTCCACCGCGTACCCGTGCAGCCCGGGCAGCCGCAGGGCGCCCGCGCCCGCCGCCGTGCCCATGGCACCCGCCCGGGCCTCCGCCGAGCCGCGGAGGAGCCGCGGAGGAGCCGCCGCGCCCCCGGCCCCGGCGGAAGCGCCCGCCCGCCGGGCGGTGCCGGAGCCGCGGCGCCGCCACCGCCATCTTTGGCCATGGCAGGGGGCGGCCCAGCGCTGGCAGCGCGGCGAGCCGGGCAAAGCCGGCCCTCAGGATCGCCTTGTGCCCAGGGGGAATCGCTGCCAAACTGCAGGAACAATCCGCTCTGTTATACGCCGCATAGATCGGCTCGGTGTGCGTGCATCAGCTTGAACACATGAGACGTGTCAGTCATAAGTGTGTGCGTTAGCTTTCATTTTTCCTTTTAAAAAGACCTTCTAAGGTTCTCATTCTAATTTCTTGAATAGATCTGCATATTTTATCATTTTTCTCGGTATGCAATTGTTCTTTATGGTAGTCCTTTTATGAATAAACTTCTTACACCTGTGACAACTTCTGTTTAAGTCAGTGGGAATTTTGCCTTTGAAAGAAAAAGGTGGTCAGGGGGTGTTCAGGCTTAGAAAATTAATAGCAGAGCAGCAGCAGCAGCTTTTGCCATATTATATCCTATATATATCCATATCTATATCCTTTAAAATAAAGACACTGAGATTATTCCAGTTGGACACAGACCACCCTTATTAGTAACAATGACCCATCTATTTAAAGACAGATCCATCTCTTTAAAGATAAAAATGCAAAAGTATCGCTTTACACTTCCAGAACTTACAGCAAAGGCAAATTAAATTATTTAATCACAGATACCTCATGGAACTTGGACCATAGTTATGTACTCCTGCGACCTGGCCTTATACTTAAAATAAAACCTCAACTACAAAATCCACTGTAAAGCCACAAAGTATCAATTTTCTTAAACTGGCACTCAGATGCAGAATTAGGTGGTTCTACTCATTCTTCAATTTTGTAATAAAAATGAAAACAAGTATGCTTATTAAATAGCCTCCAGGATTTTAGAATAAAATCAGTTCACTGCAAGTGAAGCTCAATTTAATGTATCCTTTGGATTACCACAGCGGTTCTCAAAGCCTCATAACTGGAAATTTATAGGCTTCATCATGTAAAATCAGATTTTTTAATCCTGGGGCAAAGGAATACCTTACAGAATTGGCTGCTCCAGGCCATATTCAGCCAATTTTAGCTTCAGTGGAATCTTTTTACATCAATTTATCTTTTCAAAATATAAGTTACAGGACAGTTTTCTGAGCTAGTGTTTTTAAAATAATTGCCATTTATGACTGTGATGTCAATAGCAAAGCTTGAAAAGACATAAGGCCACCACTGGGGTACAGTAAGTAAATTTGGACACTGTCATTTGCAAGGTGTCAGGGAGTCAGATGCTTAATGGTGTAAAGTCCAGTTACTCTATAGATAATTTATCACTGAATTGGAAAGATTTCATCAAGTGCATTTTTTCCAAGACAGATCTTTCTTAATGAGTAAAATTCTGCAAAGAGGTTATAAGCAGGAACGAGTTCTTATCAGCGGCCCAGCTTTATTTTAAAGACACCATTAAAAGAATTTTCATAGACATAAAGATCAAGAAATGGATGAAGGGTTACAAGGAAGTCCTGAAAGAAGGACTAGTTCTCAAACTTTTTTTCCCACAAACTTGTGAATTCTTGTTTTGAAGATCCACAGAAGTAGAAAGCAAAATACTACAGTTAGTGAAAGTATTTGAATAGGATGGTTTCAAGGTAGAATAACAACAAAAGAAACAAAAGCTGTTTTACAGGCAAAGAGAGAAGGTCCCAAAAAAATGAAGTTGCTAAACATGACTCTACTTCCTCCTCAGCCCCTGAGCTGCTGAGCAAATGCAAGAAACACCAAGGACTGTCAATCATAGCAGCATTTTATATGCAGCCACTGAAACCAAATGATCTACCAGCCAGCTCCTTTCAGCTAACACCAAATCACAGAATCACAGAATTGGTCAAGTTGGAAAAGACCTCTGAGATCACTAAGTCCAACCTATGACTGAACACCACTATGTCAACTAGATCATGGCACTCAGTGCCATGTCCAGGCTTTCCTTACGTACCTGCAGGGACAGTGATGCCACCACCTCCACAGGCAGCCGATTCCAATGTCTAATCACCCCTTCTGTGACGAAATTCCTCTTAATGTTCAGTTTAAACTTCCCCTGGCTCAGCTTGAGGCCACTTCCTCCCATCCTGTCAAAAATTGTGGGGGAGGAGAGGCTGACCCCTACCTGCCTACACCCCTTTCAAGGTGTTGCAGAGATCAATAAGGTCATCCCTGAGCCTCCTCATCTCCATGTTGAACACGCCCAGCTCTTTCAGCTGCTGCTCATCAAACTTGTGTCTCAGAGCCTTCACCATCTTTGTTGTTCTTCTCCAGACTTGCTCCAGCACCTCAATGTCTGTCCTGAACTGAGGGGCCCAGAACTGGACACAATACCCGAGGTGTGGCCTCATCAGTGCAGAGGAAGAATCCAGACAGATTCTTCCAAACAGACGGATCCCACTTGCAGCAGTAGATGGCAGACATGTTCTATGCAAAAAAACGAGAGCCCTCAGTTGAAGGAAAAAAATCCCCAACTACACTGAAATTGAAAACACAACATAATTTCAATTAAAAACGGGAAAGTTGTTTAGTATGCAGTTTTAGGCTATCTTTATGCAGCTGTCACTTCTCTGGCTCAGCTCACAGACGTACCCCCTCGTTAGCATTAGAATAGGTGCTTGGGATGCTTACTGCAGTAACTCCATGCTTTTGGACCCAAGAGCTCTGCTCTGTTACAAACACATGTCCCTCGTTTCCTCAGCTTGCTAGCTGGCAGCTAGCTTAGGTGTGAGTTGAGATGGTAACCATCACTACTGTGTGCACAAATCCTTCCAAAGCCCTTGCTGGTCAGCAGGAACAGTAATCAGAAAGGCTCAAGTCCAAGAGTTTGAACAACTTATAAAAAGATCTTTTCTATCAGAGAAGGTGGTATTGTGAGCTATTTCCTCATGTGCAAGGGCAGGTAGCTTAAAACACTTGAAAAATATTCCAGGACTGCAGTTAATTTTTGTCTATCTTTTAACTATTGAACCATCCCCTAGGATCCATGCCATGAAGATTTTCTTCTACAAGTGAATGCTTATTGCCTGATAGAAGCATAGAGATGTTTCCAGCTGAAATCCCCATATAATCATAAAGCTGAATGTGTTGCAGCTTTAGAAAAAGCATTTAGAATCCCAAGGTTCATTTAAGATTGAAAAACTGGCAATATTGAAAATAAACAAATAAAAGTAACCAAGGGGGTTGCAGTAATGAATGCAAAGGGAAAAGGCTCCCCTCATATGGCTAAACTGAGGGTTATGGCATTTGGAAGGAAGAGGCAGTTAGCATGGAGGCTTTTCTGGAAGCTCAAAAGAATAAAAGAAGCAAGAAGAGGGAAAGACACTAGAGCAAATGAAGATTTAGACATGGAGATTTAGAAAGAAATGTGAGAATTATGAGGAAAGAGTATGAAGCAAGAACAGCACAGAGTCTTCACCATGCTCATGAGAAAAGTGCTACAAGGACAATCCTGACTGGTGAAATATCCATGCCTGATGATGTATCCACATTGTTTGGTCAGGTTTTGCTGGCTGCCACCTATGTGCACCATGCTGTAATTTGGTAAGCAGATTCCCCATGTTATTCCTGTTCCACAATCAGCTGCATCCCTACACAATGGCCACCAGTCTCTATTTACACCCTACCTCCCCACCTAAATATGGTTTTAAATGTGCAGTATGACCATAAGTGTATCTTTTCTTAAAGACTGGCAGCTGGCTGCCTCAAAATACTGCCTTCGCCCTATTGAACTTAAAAGTTACTTCTCATTGTCTACAGTGATATACTTAGTCTAACTTTTTAGATAGCTTTTAGAAACAAAGTTTTTTAATTTCAGTTTAATCATTTTGAGTGCTTGTGATAGTTTTGGCCTAAAGGTTACAAAAATCGTATTAACATATGTACTTTTAGTATCTTGTTCAAAATTTTGCATCTCCAAGTTACTTTAAGTTCTTTTGGGATTTTTAGACACTCATAATTGAAGGACACTGGAAACTTTTTTCTGTTTATCAGTGAAGAATTTACAGTGAATCTCCAATCTCACACTCCTATATGTTATCCTGTAGTTAAATAAGAGGGCCATAAAGGATTAATGAAATTTCACATCCATTTTAAACCCAGTATTTGTGGCAATAAATCTCAGTTTATTCCCTGAATTCCATCCACATTACTGTAAACATTCAAAATGCAGATTTGTCTAAAATAATTTTTCTCCCTCTACTGGACATGGATGGCCACAATACATGAAAAATAAAATTGGACAGAGTTATGTTTAGATTTAATCTCTATAAATCAAGACACATTTGAATTCTTTTTTTTGGTCTTGGACCTTTTTTACCCTAGTTGGATCAGCTAAATCGAGCCTGTGGTATTTGTCATGTGCTCTTTGTAACTCATCAACTACTGCATTTATACTTGCAACTAATAAAGTTGGCAAACTCTTGCATGGTAAAATTATAATTATGGTTAATACCAGAGGTAAATGATTTATAGCTGTAGAAATATATAAAAAAGAGAAGGTTGTTATTTCAACAAGTCTACAGCCAACTGGTTGTTCCAAGTTTTTGTCTGTTTTGTCTCTGAAACAACAGAGCTGCAACAGGATGGTACTGAATCGTGATTATGTACAAACCATCTGGTGTTAAAGATGTTAATTTCACAGCCCTTGAGAAACAAGTGAACAAGGTAAGAGTACTTCTGATAACAAATGGGCTGTTACTTCAGTTTTTTAAAAGTCCTTGGAATTATCTCCTAATCAAACATGAAAACATAAGAGCTCCTAAATGCCTAATTGTTTGTTTCAGAGAGCTAACAGATTAAAAGATATATTTTCACCTTATAAAAGCATCAGCAATTTGCATTAGTTATTCAACAGTATTTTGATTTTTTCCAGTTTAGTGCTCAATCTCACTCAAGTCAGCCAAATCAGTAGAAAAACTACCTTGTACGTGGAACAGCCATAGTGCTAATAATGAAGCAAGCCTCACAAGTCAGTAACACTAAGTGGAATAGCATGCTTCTTCCGTCTCCTTTCAGTCCACGACTTCCTTCTGCACTTGACAAACACGGGCTGTTCTTGAGAACAACAGAGACATATTGTTCTTGCTTCCTGTAAGGTGATGTAAGTGCAATGTTGAATGGATTAACACCAACTCTGCATTTTGTGGAAAACACCATAATTTAGAAAAACACTTTGCCTTTCAGACTGTGGCAAGAAACAATAACCTACTGTATCTGGCAGATGAGCAAATATTAACTTTTCCCTGCAAATTAGTCTTTAGTTTGCTTGTCATCTTCCCACCCCATTTACCGATTTCTTATCAGCAGAAGCAAATGCCAAGCATATCTTGTTGAAAAGGGGACTGCTCAATGCAAAAGCAAACAGAGCTACTGAAGCTACTGCAGTGAGTAATTTTTCTAATTATTCCAGAATTGATCTACAGAAGTAATGGAAAACAATAATACAGGAGGAGGCTTTGTGCCAACAAGTGGATTAGTCTTAACATCAATTTTAACAGGATGAGACCTATTGATATAACATATAAACAAAGCTAATAAATGCTATTTTTCCTTCTCTCTTGTACCTGTTTAATAGAAGCCCTTATAAAAAAGACCATTGATAAATCATCCACTTTCACAGTATTTATACCCAAAACCAGACTGCAGAAGTCTCAACATTATTTCCTTTTCCAATCCATTTTGAATTACCCAGATATTCAGTCTTGGACTGCAAATAATCTGAAATTTTAGGACATCTTTTCTTCAAATTAAGGATTATTTCAAACACCAAAGGATCTTGTCCTCTACTGGGTGCCATACCATACACAGCACAATTTTTGGCTATATGCTAGTTTTTCCTATTAGTTTCCTTCTCTGTGAAGTAATGTTTTTCGTAATTACCAAGCTTTCAAGTATTCTTGACAAGTAAATTGCAGGTGAATGCAAGAAACTGACATATTTAATCAATATACAAGAATAGTTTTCCAGTTTCCGAGCGCAACACGTGCAAAACGTGAGGTTGATCCGGCTCGAAAGCAAGAAACCGACATATTTAATCAACACACAGGGGTAGTTTTCCATTTTCAAGCTTGCAAGGCATGAGGCTGGTCCTGCTCAAAGCAGCCATAAACCTTTAGGTGAACTTGAAGCCGTTCGGGAACAGAGAGCGAGGCAGGTTCAGGCGGCGGACAACAGCAGACGGCAGAGGCTAATGATTAGTCAGTCCTGACACTGCTCTCAACTCACTGCAAACACGCAAAGCATTTACTCCTGACAAGCTAGTTAGAGTATGTGTGCCATCAAAAACAAACAAGAAAAGGAGGAAATGATAAAAATCCCTTTAGCAGGACCAGGTTCAGCGCACAGGGAGGACCTGGCTTCTTGCAAACACAGGCTCCTTCACATGAACGCCAAGCACCTCTGAAGGCTCCGGGGCGAGGCAGGGCCCCCGCCGTTTCAGCGCCGGGGAGGCTCAGTCTGACCCCACAGATTTGAAGCGCGACCGTGGGCTCGTGTTAGGGGGAGGACATTACAAAATAAAGCCCCGCAGGAGACGGCAGGGCCGCCCCCGGTCCTCTCCAACAGGCGGCACTCCGTCCCCTCCCGGGGCGCCCCGAGGAGCGGGGCGGGGGGGCCGAGCCGGGACTTCCCAAGGGGAGCGGCGTGCTTCCAGGCTGACGAGCCCGTGAGGAACACGACGTGACTCCACTTCCTCGAGAGCTTCCACTCGGGACGCGGCCGGAACGCGGAGCACGGGGGTGGAAAGGTTATTTGTGCCGGAGGCGGGGCCGGAGGAGGTGCCCGTTGCTGGGGCCGCCCCAGCCCGCGCTGCCAGTGGCTCCGCAGCTGTCGCTCGGCTGGAGCTGGGGCGCCGGAGAGCGATCCCACAAGTGGTTTCTCCTGGCGGCCGAGGAATTTCGTCCAAGGAGAGAAGCGGCCGGAGCAAGAGCGAGGTGTCGGGGGCGGCAGGAGAAGGAGGCCGGGCTGCCGGGGGTCGGCGCGCCGGGTAGTCCCTGCAGGTGCGGAGGAGAAGGGAGCGGCGCGTCATGGTGCCGGTGGCGGGCACGGAGGGAGGCTGTGCTTGTCTCCCTGTCTCCGGCAACCTTCGCTAGCGCCCGAGTGGGAATCCCTCGCTTCAGCCCGGTCGTCTCTCCCCTCCAGCAGCTCAGCGGGACCGCTCCGGGGCGGGCGGCGCGGTATGGCATCCGCCTAACCCCGGCCAGCGCAACAGAGCCCGGGGCTGCTCTTTCACCGCCGGGATGAACGACAGCAGCGAGGGGACCGTCAGCCTGCCGGTGCCCGGCCCGCCCGGCGGCGGGACGCCCTGCGAGGAGGTGCTGGGCAGGAGAGCGCCCGGGGCCGACACGGGCGCCCGCAGCCTCCCGCCCGACTTGGCTGCGCCGCCGCCCGCCGCTCTCTGGGCTGAGGACGCCGCCGCCCCCGCCGCCTGTCCGAGCACCGCGGCGCGGGCCAAGGGTGGCGGCCGGCGGACCGCGGTCACCTACGTGATCAACGAGGCGAGCCAGGGGCCGCTGCTGGCGGCGGAGAGCGGCGCCCTGCAGAGCCTGCGGGAGGCGTGCGAGGCGGTGGGGGCCGCGCTGGAGACCCTGCACTTCGGCAAGCTGGACTTCGGCGAGACGGCGGTGCTGGACCGCTTCTACAACGCAGGTGAGAAGGGCTGCCCGGCCGGGGCTGGCCATCGCCGCCGCGGGACAGGCTCGGCCGGGGCTCCCGTCACCGCCCCGGGTTCACCGCGGGGCGGCGGGAGCAGCTCCGGCCGCTATCTCCTCCGGGGGCCGAGCCCCGGTGCCCCGCGGCCCCCGGCTGCAGCGACACCCCCGGGGTGGTCACAGAGGGTACGTGGGGTGACAAAAGTGTGCCAGAACCCGCTCTTGTCCGCCGCGCTAATGAAGAAGAAACTCTTAGGTCAGCAAGCGTACTGTGAATCAGTGCTGGTGGCTGCTAGCGGCGGGCTAAACGCTCCCTGGCTGCTTTCTCTCGGTTTCCTAACAGAGTGCAAGGATGCAAATTTGTACTAGTACGATGAGTGCGGGCTGAAACAGACAGGAGCTGCGAGGCCGTGGGAGCTTTGAAAAGCAGATTTGACACCAGACGCGTAGGGACAATTTCTCAATGCTGACGCGGCATCTGGGAAGCTCCATGTGTTTGTGGTTGAAAGTTTGTGCTTTTGATATTGATTTCATATAATGCATCATAATACATATGATGGATGCGTTTGAACAAAAAGCTTCACACGCCGGTCGGGTTAGTTGGCAAGAGTACCCAGGCTGCATCCTCTTACTCCAGTTTGCCAGCTCCATGGCAATAAAATGACAGCACCTTTATTTGAAGGTGGCCTGAGGCTCTGTGTTATGATTTACATGGCCCCGTTTGTAAAAGTAATAACTAAAACTTTTCCGTATCTACTTATCTTACCGACAGATGTGTGGTGTGAATGTAGAATAAAAAATACCCCTGCTTGCTAGATTTTCAAAGACTTCATACACCTAAGGTTATAGTACTGAATTAATTACTTTTTGCTTAAAAAAAAATCAGAAGCAGGCAATTGACCTGGCTTGCAATTTTAAGCTTATTGTGTGAAGCAACTTTGGTGTATATGAAATACATGCTAAAAAGAAGCATTTAACAAGTTTTTTGTCAGATACTGTAGTTTCCTCTTTTCCTGGGGAGGGGTGAAGAAAAAGGGAAAGAAAAACAAACAAAAACCTCCTGGCAGTATTGTAACCATTTCTCACAAAAACTCTTCATGCGTATGCCTGTCACCTCTTTGAAACTTTGCAAACTTTGCCTCATGGACTGCTGCTTTCAGTCCAGTGAGGTGGGCGATTCTTAAGCATGCACTTACAGCTTATTCCTTTTGCCCTATGCAGAGCCATTTCCTTAAAAGTAACAATTCTCAGAAGTCAGAGGAGCTGTCCTCATAGGTGGAAATAGGAAGGCCATAGAGTTTCATTATAGCCTTTATATTCTCTGCATTCAGCTCAGAGAGATTTCAAGCACCCTGACATCTCTTCATTCCAGGGCAGGTGAAACCTGAGAGTCTCATGGTACTGTTGTGGAAGCTGTTGCATAGTGAGGCTCAAGAAGTTGAATTATCTGTGATGTTTTTGTGCCTCTGACATTGGTTAATTTTTTGACTCCGAGCTGTTCAGTAGGCGGGGTCTTGATAGTTCATGGACGCTTTTCTTGTGATGGGAGATTTGACTTGAAGTGGGCCCCTTTTAATTCTGGCAGTAGGCGTCTGGCTTACAGTGCTACATAACTGCATGCTTATGTAATATAATTCGCTTATTTCAATGGCTTTTCATCAAACTGTAAATGTGAAAACACTACTTTATCTTTTGTCCTGTTTGGCTGGAATTTGATGGAACTGTTGCAAACCAGAAAAAGTACTTTGGCATTCTGCTTTAATAGTGAAGTCCATAAACATGTAAAGAACTAGGAGAGTTGATCACCTCCAGTGCCTGGACTGAAGAGAGCTAGATGTAGAAGTTTGCTCCACATATACTCTGAATCATCTGAGCTGACCACTGATAAACCAGCTGCAATCTGAAAAACTGTGTTATGCTGCTGATCTTAGGTCTAGAGGGATCTGTGGATTTTCATACTTGTTTTTTTTTTTATCTCTGCTGCAATTTCTACACTCTTTCTATTTTTAGGAATTAATTGTTCTCCAGTAGCTTTAGAATAGTGAGAAAATCTCTCTCAGATTTGGAACAGCATTAAAGAGTAGAAGCTGTGTAGTAGAAGAATGCAAATGGGGAACAGCATAGGAAACAAAACTGAAACAGCCTTGGAGGGTGTAGCTTTTGCACAGATTTTTTTTTCACCTGCTTTCACATGGTCGGAGGAGAGAGCATTTGTAAGTGACCTCAACTCCTTCTCTCTTACCCTTCTTGTCCTCTTTTGCTGTGTGCTTTCCGTGATCAAAGGTGACGTTGGTAATAATAATTATGAATATCTGCACAGTATGTTATTAAAAAAAAAAGTGTATTAAAATAGCACAGCATGAGTAAATATGAAGTAAAATTTCAGCAGTGAAAGTGCTTTCAAATTATGTGATAGTTGAGTGGTCATATTCAGGGTATGAAGTCCTCCTGGATCCATGCTAAAGGTCAGCTAAGTTGCAAGAGTAAGGAATGATGTGATTTCATGAAGTTTTGGAAAATCAAGCTTGTAACTGTGTTTATATGAAACAAAACAAAACATTAAACCTTTCAACTCCTGTAATGCATGTAAATTAACTGTGATTTACGAGGACAGACCTACAGTACAACCTACCTGTACATCATTATGGCTCCCCTTTTTAATGTCACATTTTTTGCTTTGTATAACACAGTCTGACGTCTTGGTGGTTTCTGATGGATGTTTGCTTCATGCCTTTCACTGCTTCAGAAAGGACTTGAAGGAGTATTAACTAAAATATCTTAGATGAAAATACTCATCATCCGCTCTAAATGTAGATTAGCCTACTAATAATCTCCTGCCAGCTTCAGTCAACTATGGCCCTTAAGTGCTGAGACATAATTAGCAGTGCATATTTAGTGAGTAGGTGTCAGCTATGTATAATTGAACCATGCATGCACCAAATATTAAGAGTGAGCCTAGTCTAGCATTTTTGATTGCATGGCTTAAATTCCACTTGATTTCAGCAAAAAAAATAAAAATTGTTTCTTAAAAAGCAAATGTCAAATGAGTCCTGGAAACTGCTGTATGTATATGGATTTAATCAGCTGTCTTAAGAGCTCTTTTCCTTTGTAAAGAGGATGGCTAGAGTTTGGTTGCTTTTTTCTTTTTTTTTTTGTCTCCAGTAATTTTAAGCTGGTGCAGGTGAATTAGAGGTATCTCCTAAATTCTAAATTTAATTTCTAAACACTTCAGGAACATTGTAAGAGTTGAGCAATTAAAGATATGTCAAAATGTATCTGAGACACTATTCTACAGTGCAGTAGATTGTCATGGTATTTTAAAAGTCACTGAAGCTCTTGGTATTTGTAATTAAATGATATTTCCTCTAAATTTTAATTACTAGATCTGCATATCCTGTTGGTTTTTCTTTAATTGCTCAGTTTCTTTTGGAAACAGCCATAAATGGATGTAAAGTACTTAGAGATTGTTTGGCTTAGGTAAGCATTCTTGGTTTTGGTAATTGAAATTAGAATTATTTTTTTTCTGAGGAGATCTTTACATAGTCACTTTGTATTACATAAGTGACTCAAGGACTAGCTGAACAGAGTGTTTGAGTAGAGCAAAATAGGTAAAAGTATGGAAAAAGGAAAAAAGGTCTCATGAATTCAGTAGTCTGAATGAAGTCAGCTCTTCATGGGAGGGAGATGCTCTAAGTCAAGGTAATTTCTTCACAAATGTTTTTAGAATCAGACAGGGATGTGTATGGTAGTTTGCTAGATGCAAAACATTGTGCATTCTGACTTTTAGATACGGTCTCAGAGGGACTGGTGAAATATGGGATCATACAGTTACTGAGGAGGATATGAGTTTTCTAATCTTTGCAATCACTGGTTTTAGGTCGGTTCTCAAGATAAACAGCTTGCCTGATGTGCTTTTCATATAAAACTCTCTTTCTAACTTTAACCTTGTCTTATAATGGGGAATTTCAATTTCATTAGCTTCTTATGCTCAAGTTTCATCCATCAATGGTCCTTAGGATAGATAGCATTTTCTACTAACACTGTTGTGTGAGTCTATTGAGATAATTCTTCAGAACAGCAATGATCAACTAAAATACAGTTCATCAAATAAGAGATGATAAAATAGGTCTAATATCTTATCTTTATTTATGGAATTCAGCATTATTGCTTTCAGAAATCATGCAGGCTTGAGCTTGAGATTGGCATGTTGGCTTACTGGGCTTAGAAACATAGTGTGCAACATTCTTGGGAATTGATATAAAAAATGACAAAAAGTTCAGGAACGAGTACAGTCACTGTGTGAAGGTGAACATTACTTCAAAGATGTTCTACACCTAAGTTGTTTCTGCAGATTCTACAGAACATTTGCGGATTGTGCATTTAGAAACATTTACAGGCGCACAGAAATGTAGTAAAGCAATACCAGGGCTCAACAGCATTCTTGTGGTTTCTTCCTCTAAATATGATAAATTCTAGAATGCTATTTTTATCGAGTGGGATTTATGCCTTTATAGAAGTTTCCTGAAGTTTGTTATTGTGGCACCCTAACACAGACTTCCCTCTTAAACCCAAAGAGGGTCATATTCTATTCAAAACTAATGTTCTCGATTCTAGAGGTTGATGTAAATATTTTCTGTGGTAAAAAGCAGAATGTATTCTACCATTTTAGCTGTTTGTAGGAGCAAAAAAAGTCACTAGCGGAGACAGTAATCAGAACTTTTGTTCTATTCCACATTATCTCTCAGAACAAGTAGGTGTTTTCACCACCTTTTTCTTGGTGCCTCCCGTTTCATATTTTTTCATTTCACTGACAGAGTTTTGTTAGACACTTGAAATACTGCACATACTTTCTGTGATTATGCAGCACTTACATTCATATCTTATTTTACTTCTTTTTGACACCCTGCCCCCCTTCTCCATCATTCCCCAGGTGCTGCTGTAACCCCACTACTGTTTCTAAAGCATCATGACTGGAGAATCAAGTGATAGCTCTTATTAGTGTAGCAGGTGATGCAATATTCTTGTCCAATTTCAGAGTCCAGGACAACTACTAAAAAAATAAAAAGAAGCTTAGTCCCATTGTCGGTGGAAACCATGTTGGAAAATTCTGTGTTTCAGCAGCAATGATGCAAGTGATGAGTTGGAGCAAGAGATGCCAAGTAAGTTAATAATGGTATGCAGACTTGAGCTGATGGCTGCCTTGAGAGTATGACCATAATCACACCAGGGATGCAAAATATTATGAGTACAGAATCTTTGTGTCAGAATGCAAAGCACATATTGTAATGTTTAGGTGGGATGGGTTTTAAAGATCCTTTTGATTCTGCATATTGAGTCCAGATTCTCTTAGAAAGCAGCATTAGAAACACAAACTAAATGCATGGCATATCTTCAACACAGAAGAGTATTTAATTCCAAAGCACCTGAATGTCATCTACATCTACAACCAAAAATATGAGTCTGGAAAAAAGTCTGTAATCCTGATACAAAATTTGTGTGTTCATAGTGCTAGTGGAGAACTTCTGAATTTATGAAGAAATTATGGGATTTGAAACAACATATTCACAAATATTTCCATTGCTGGACCAGCTGTACATTTTTATAACCAAATTCCAATATTGGTGCTGTATTGCACGACTCTCATCAGGCTGCTTGTCAATAGGTGACTGGAAAACCAATATTCCCCTAGTTTCTGTCTGAAGCAGGAGGAGCACAGCAGATACACCCACTCCATGTATGTGGGCTGTGAGACCTGAGTTCTCTTTCAGACCCTGTCACTGGCCTGTCACAGCAATTTGTAGCTCTGCTGTGCAGAAGGAACTTCCCACAGCTGAGAGGCTTATGCAGCATGTGCCTTGGGTGTGCATAAATACATAAATAACATTAAGGGTATGCTCCTGATGGGTTTATTTACTCAAGTATTATCAGTGAGACAGCTGACTAGAGATTCCATGTGAAGGCTTTTGTTGGATTATTTAGAAGTTACTGGAAGTTACTAGAAGTTAGTTAGAAATACTTCATGGTATTTGAAGTGGTGGGAGGAAAGCAGGTTACGAAATTATTAGGGCCCTTAAAATACTTTAAAGATGTAAAACTCATGAGGCATCTGTATGAGCAGACATCATCTAAGTTTATTCCCCATTGGAGAAAATGCTGACTGGAACTAGATGAATGCTTTTTGAGTAATGCAGAAGAAAGCTTGTGACTGATTTTTCTGCAGTTTGCATTTCTGTAGGTCTGAAGAGGATGTGTCATAAAGAAATTACTCTTGAATTTGCTGCAGTCATGATAATAATTTGGCTTCTCTTTTTAGTAGCTTTCCAAAGTAAAGAAGCACAATGCAAAAAGCTGTAAATATAGCAAGTGACAACAGCTGAAACAAGCTGTGTTAAAGCCTAAAGGTTCAAGTGAAAATTAGAAAAGACCTTGTATACATGTTTTAGCAACATTGTCCTCAGTAAATTTCACTGTTTGGTATGTCTTAAAAAGAATTAAGTTAAACAAGGGAAAACTTCAGTTTTATGGCAGTTTTTCTTTTGTCTCTGTTTAGAACAGCTGAGTTTTGAGTGTATTCTGTGGTGCTGATAATTTAAAATTTGTTTCTCTGTCTCCTCAGTACCTTTGGGACAGTCTGTATTTGGAATTGTTGTACTTGCGTGCATAGGTAACCTGCAAGTTTATTTGTAAGTTATACCCAAAGGAATTATAAAACTTCAGTGGCTCTATAGTGACAGGGATTTTGCAAGTCTGTGTTTAATAAAATGAAAGTTATTGCTGGGATTCACATCTGTTATTGTGGGCTCCCTGCTTTAGTTTGTCCCCAAACATCCGCTGTCCACAGTAGTCTGCTCCTGCTTTTTCGGTCTGGCTTCCCTGGGGGTTGATACTCAGCAGAACAGACACACTCAAAATGCAGCAGTTTTTAGAATGAGATAAACATCTGTGCAGTCAGCAAAGTCATCTCATACCCCAGAACATGTGTGTGTGTGACAGATGACAGAAGAATCTGTTTTGACAATTGGGGGATTTTCTGGTAATTACTGGTGGGTAGATTTCTGTAAGAAGTTTGTAATTGTTTGTGTTCCAAGAGAACATGAACCTCAGGCTGAGCTTGACATACCAGCACAGCCTGCTTTTTTGGTTTATATTACTTTTTTCCTCTGAGACCAAATTTATGCCTAGAGTGATGCAGATATAATATTTCAGTTATGAAAAGCTGCTGATCAACTATTAACAACAGCATGCCAGAGTTGAATTCTCTTCTAAATCGTGTCTGCCTTTATTAATAAACATTTGGATGAGTTTGGATGCAGCATGGGGCTTAAAGATTTCCCACAGTCTGAATCATTTGAAGCCAGTGGGAATCAGTGCTCTTTCAAATCCCACAAGAAATGTGTGTTTTGATTTAAGAGCTAGACACCCCTGTAAAAAATTGGCTCTGCATTTCTCCCTTACTGTAATAAAGTAAATGAATTGCTCTGGGACTTGCTTGCTGATTGTGTCAGTGGGTGTCTCTTGCAGGGAGTGCACTCTGGGTGAGTAAGCAGCTGGTGCTTTCAGTGGTGAAGACAGTTTTTCAGTGATATCTTCACAGAAGAGTTATCTGCACTTCTTGCAGAATTTATCTGGTTTTCTTCCCCTTCACATACAGTTTTAATGCTGGTTTCATTACAGGCTTATTAGGGACCTATAAACTGAGACCTGCAGTCTTTGAACCGTGAAGATGCAGGTTAAACTCCTGGCAGAAGTCTATTCTGCAGTGTTCACAAGTCACCTGACTGTAGCGCAGGAAGCCCTGGATGTGACCAAGGCAGACTCAATGATATACCAGAAGTCAATGAGCAGTTGTACCACTGTAGGAATTAATTTATGGTTCTGAAGTGGGCCCCCTCCTGCTTGGGATAAATTTATTCAGTTATCTTGATACAGTAGCCAAGTACTTCATTTAACTCCACCATAGAGGCACACCCAAAAGATTAAATGGTCCCACTTCCACTGCTCCACCTTCAATATGATTTTTGCAGCTACACATACTTTTTAAAGCATGACAATACTGTTTTTTTTTCTGTAGAAGAATTTATCTGAAGGGAAACACACTAGAAGTATGCCATAATTTTGGTTTTTATTGGTTTATTATTGCCTTTCAGTACAATATCTCAGATAAGGTTTCTTGACCTTCCTCCAGGAACCTTCTAGCTGATTTGAGTGAAAATGGATTGACTTTAACCTGAGTGTATGCATGCTGAGTACTGGTTATGTTTTCAAAAATGTAGCATGATAATGAAACCAGGATTTTGGTTGTGTGCTGCATCCAGTCTTCACTCACTCCTTGCAGCTCTTGCCAGCAATGGAAGTGACATGTGGCGTCTGTGGAGAAGGGGAGAAGCCATTTGCCTCTTGAATGTAACCTTGTCTTCCAGATCAGAGTTGGAAATGAGAGGTTTTTGCCAGGCAGTTGGTGTGAACAACAGAGGATCCCTCCAAATCTCCTTGGGAGTGGAATTTTGTCAGTTCTAACATTGTCATCATTCCTGGGTTAAGTGCAGTTGCAAAAGGCTCAGTGACACCACGCTGACCACTTTCACAAGAAGTGATTGTTACATGTGTAAAAAAAGCTGAAGTTCTGTGTATTTATGTTCTGTTTCCCTGAGATCAGTTTCAATTTTTGTTTTCTGCAGAGCTGAACTTTACTGTTACTTCATATGAAAATAAATATACTTCCTTTGATACTTGAAGTCCTTCAATATATAATTTCTTACAAGGGTTTTCAGTGACCTTGCAAATCATTCAAGTTGCTGTCACAAACTATTTTCTTTTGCTTATTATGTTGAAACTTATTTTGGGAGGTAAAGTTTCCTGATGAACTCATTCAATATTTGTATATTATTTACATTTCAAGACTGTGATGACTCTAATTTCCAAAACTATTTTTATGATTGCATGTTAATTAGAAGAGGAACAGAATTTCTTAAAGACTTTTTTTTTTTTTGTTTTGGTTTTTTTTTTTTTTTTTTTTTTTTTTATACTGTGCTTGGTTGTTCTAGTTTCCTTTTACTTCTCTCAGGGTTTTTATTATTTTGGGAATTTTCCTGATTTATTAGCCAGAAGTAACAGCTCTGTGTATAGTGAATGTGGCACATATGAAGCATGGCAGACATTGCAGGACAAGCCAGAAAAAAAGTGGCTCTTCCAAAATAATATAGCTGTACAGCTATATTATTATATAATATGACACTAATGCTATTAACTTTGAGGAAATGCTGGGGTCTTGCAGCAGTGCCCAGTTCTGGTTTGTTCTTGAGGGATTATGGTATTTCCTAACCCTACATCAGAGTGAACAGAGGTGTTTTTTTTCCTTCTTCTACTTGCTGCCACAGGCCAAGGGCAGCATGTGTGTACCCTGACTCACAACAACCATAGAAGGCTTCCAATAGTGAAGGCTGAACTTCCCATCCAGTGCTGAGTTCAGGTCTGTAGCTGGAGAGAGTACTTCATCAGCCCCTCAGCATGAGGAAGGAAGCCCTTTGGCATCAGGTAGAGCTGGGGACTCACAGTGGATGCTTGGTTCTGAACAAGCCTCTCAGGCTGGAGCCTTTCAGGCTGGAGCCTCTGTGGGCAGCACTGTCCAGAGCTGAGACTGTGATGGAGCCCAGCCCAGCTGTGCTAGCAGCTTTTTGCTGGACCAGTCTCAGGGTGTATTGCAGAATGCTCTGTTTGTGGGAGAGAAGTGTCTCAGGCTGGATTTAACAGCCACTTCAAGAGCTTGTATTAAAGACTTACTTAAATATGCTGATTTGATTGAGGCTTAATAACAACGGAAGATAGTGGAGGTCATTAAGTGTGAAGTGGATTTAACATGGTTTAAAAACATGGTTTAATTTGGGTGCATTTCACAATTCTGAGGTACATGGAGAAAGTCTTAAAAGTCTGTGTTCTAAAAGCATTCCACAAATGAAACAAGAAAATGAGGATTCTTGCCACTAATTCTGGTCCAGAAACCATGATCTCCCTTTTCCAGCTGATGTGAGAAGGCCAAAATGCAATAAGAGCACTGGGAAAATGGACTGAACTAAAGCAAGAACTTTTGCAGCAAGCCCTGCCAAATGGGTGTGAACTGGAAAATTTCCAGTCCATTTTGTTGCTTAACTGCTTGCATTTTGGTCTCTGTTCTGCAGCATCCCAGAAGTGTCTCTGCTTTGAGTGATCACTGTGTTGACAACCTGATACTTGTCTCTGTATCCTCTCTGTTTAAGTACTTTAATAATAGCTTTAGTTGAAAAATTTCCTGGTAGGCAAACCTTACCAAACCTTAGTGAATTTCAGCTGATGCTGTGGCTGGTTGTAAACTGGCAGATACTTGTCTTCAATATTTAGTTCAGTTTGTAAGAAATTATATATTCCTTATCTATTATGAATTGAAGATATTGATTCACAGACACAGACCTGGGGTTGTTCAACATGGACAAGACTTCAGGGAGACCTCATTGCAGCCCTTCAGTACCTTAAGGGGGCTTATAAAAAGGAGGGAGAGGAGCTTTTTATATGGGCAGATGGTGACAGGAAAAGGGGGAATGGTTTTAGACTGAAAGGTTAAACTGGTTAGGGTAGGTTTAGAGCAGATGTTAAGAAGAAATTCTTTACTCAGCAGGTGGCAAAGCACTAGAAAGGATTGCCCAAAGGTTGGGGATGCCCCATCCCTGGAAGTGTTCAAGGCTGCTTTGGATGGCCCTGAACAACCTCATCTAGTGAGTGGCACCCTGCCCAAGGCCGGGGAGTTAGAATTGGGTGAACTTTGATGTCCCTTCCAACCCAAGCCATTCTATGATTTTGTGATTTAGAGCTATTGCCATAGTAATGTCAAGTACTGTCTCAGATTTCTAACATTGAAAGTTGACGTGGCACATTTTCAAATAACCTTAATGCCAATAAATAAATACAAGCAAGATGACAGTTACTGCAATATGCATATTAATATTAGAAAAGATAATTACTCTCCTGCTAAGAGTATAGTGCTGCCTCATTCTAGTTGCAGTGCTAAGTAGGGTAAGACAATCATAAAATCCATTTTTCTGTGCACTTACTCTCATTAAGTAGAACTGCTGGAATAGCTGAGTATATTGTGTCCTTTGAGATGCAGTCCCACGGCAGCTTAAGTGGAGAAGAAAATGGTCTAACACACTTCTCCCTGGTGCTTTCAGTGTTCAGGGAATGGCATGATGAGGTAGGTCACAGAGCTGGCCTGATTGCCAACTCACCCCTTTACTTCCTTCTGGTTAGCTTTTTGTTGAGTAAGTTCTGTGAGCTGTGCATGCATTCCAGAGGACAGACCAAAAGCGGGACTGCAGACACCTGTGTTGAGATTGTCTAAAGGCGTGGTTTCGTGTTATTCTTGATCTTGTCTCCTTGTGGGTTGCCTCATATCCTTTCCTCTTCCGGTCAGGGTGGCTGAGGAATGTATTTCATGCTGTTGTGCCAGCTGTTTGTGCTCTCAGTCTGATGTTTTTCAGATACTTTCAGTTTACAGGAGTGTTTGAACACATTCTCTGAGTTTTGCTGTGTATTACAACAAAACTTGATGACTTCTCATAATCTGAAAGTTCAAAGATTCTGCCACCTGAATTGAAATTTTGACTACATCTTTGCTAGCAAATGAGTATTTGTGGTGTGGTGTCCCACTCTTAAGGAGAGCACCCAAGATCCATAGGTACTCATGGTCGAAAGGAATGACAAAAGTCAGAGGGTCTGCAAAAGCTTATGAAATTTCATTAGGTTATATACTTGCCATGAAAATTGGTATTTTAGCCCATTGTTTCCCAGTATAAGCAACAGTAGCGGGTTTTGAATAAAGGGGCGGAGTGAAAAGGAAGAGAGAAAGATGGGTTAAAGAGGGTGAAAGAGCAAAAAAGGAAGAGAGATCAGCAGTCCTGGCTCCAGTGTTTATCCAGATGGTGCATGGCCGAGGTCCTGGGATGCACATGCACTTGGGCTTTGTGGGGGTACCTTTTTATAGATGTTTTCTTGCCCTGTAGATGAGTGTCTCACTTTCTATGCAAATTACTTATCATACTCAGTCCATTCTTTTAGACCTTTCTGGAAATGGGTCAGAGGGCTTTGGAGATCTTTGGTGGTCTTGGTCCCCCCTATAGTCCATGCCCACTTCTTGACCTGATTCACACGCTGCACCGTGTTGTGCTTATCTCCAGGAGCCAGAACAAGGATGCTTGTCCCGGAAAAGTGCTGCCCTACCTCTATATGGCCCCCTTCTCCAGGCACATCCTGTTCTTTCTCACAACAATCCTTGGTTGGCTCCACAGGTATCCAGCTATTGGTGTTTGGAGACACACACATTAGTCCCCTTATCTTCTAGGCTTCTACACATGGATAGCAGAGTCCAGCAGCCTTTACTGTTAAGCTGTTATCACTTCTGGCATGCTTTTGGGCTGTGCCAATGAGTAGAGCCTCAGTAGCAGTGACCTGTCTGAAGGGAGCTAGGAGGCTAGGAGAATTTAAGACTGATATAAACTGTTCCAAGCCACTCAGTCCTGATGCAGAGGTGGGACCTGGGACATGTTTAATTGGTGACCATGGCTATACTGGTTTCCTAGTTTAGGTGTAACGAGTGTGCTTCTTTGAAGCTTTGGTTTAGAGCTGAGGAAGTGCAGTTGCAGTGCCCTATCTGTTCAGGAAGATGGGTTAAAGATACCGCATTTGTGAATGCACAGTTCCAGCAGCTACCTTAGCTTCCAAATTCACAGTCTTTCTTGAGGCCCTTAAATTGAATGAAGGGCAGCGTGCAGCTATTGCAAGTCTCAGGCCTCAATGGTCACTCAGCAAATAACCTGCTAATACATGCTCTTGGTTGAATAAGAATCTTTCAGATCCACCATATAGAACTGGATTGCAAGCATAACATTCGTGCATCTTTTCCAGCGTAGATCATCAGTTTGTTTCTGCAGTAAATGTACGAAATGTCATGACTGAATATGATGTAAAAAAATTCACTTTCCATCTTAATACATTTGATTTTTGTAGTCAAAAACTGATAACTCAGAGAACACATCTCAGTTTTTTTTTTTATAAAAAATGTAATATTTTCAGTTATTAAGTTCTGCTTAAATGTAACTGCCCTGTAGTTATATTGAAAAGCCTTCAGTGTGGCAAATGAAGAAGGCTGACTGCAAAAGAAACAAATTAAATTTCAGGAGCTTAATTTTTGGCTTATGCTGTTGTAAATTACTCGGTCTATGCTGGTAAACTTGTTTCCTAGAGTTTGTGGTTTAATTTGCTGGCCTTTATATCCAGGTATTTTTGGAACAATCTCTGTAAAAAGTCGTTACTCTGCTAAAAATTGAATGTGTGAGTAGGTGGTGGCTGTTGTCACCCTTTTTTCTTCAGTGTCTCAAGTGTTTCTTCATCCTAAATATTTATTTTTCTCTTCTATAGAAAATAAAGAGCCTGAAGCATGAGAATTTAAATGTTTATATGATACAAATGCAAACTGAGCTACCAGTTTCCTGGTAGCAAACTGAGCAAACTGAGCAACAGGTTTCCTACCAGTTGTATGGGTTATTTAGTTTGTATAAAGCTGAATATCTGTTTAGATGGAAGTTATTCAGATTTACATCTGTGTAGCTTTCTTGTTCACATCAATATTGCTGTAGGAAAAAAAAAGAATTCTGTTTTTAGCATAAATTACTGTTATCTTTACCATTTCAGCACTGCAGGTTGAATGGAGGCTGAAGACGTTGTTGAATATTGCAGTGAGATTATGTATACTGAGTTGTTTTAGTTAATTGGTACTAGAACACTTGGAACACTAACTGAATCCAGAAGTCACTTGGAATGAAAACATTTTTACCTGTACATGGAGTACAGAAAAAAATAGATTAGATTAGATAAGGCAAATCACCCGTTTCATATGCAAATGGTAATTCTTGCCACTTTGGCTTAATTAACCTATGCCAGTCATCAAACTTTCTTTTGCTCCACTGATTTAGGCACTTGGAATTGATGAATTCGTAAAGTTCTTCTAGTATCTTTTCCTTGGTTCATTTGTGGGCTAGCTAGCATAAGGTTTTGCTGTCTACTGTGATTTAAAAAATACAGGTAATGGATTCATTTGTAGACTATTTTCTCAAGTAAAATGTTTGCTTGTGTTTCTGTTTTGTAGTCCTTGTTCTTACTCAAAAATAAGATGCAATGCAAGACACTTAAAACCTCTTTGCAGTGCTAATTCTGCTTCTGCTGCTGATACAGTATATACTTTTTTTTCTGTACCTGGAGTTCAGCATTGTCCTAGCTTGGTGAATGTCCATATATAAATACTTCAGAATTAAATTCATTTTTTACAATGCTCCAAGTGCTTTATCTTGAAGTCTTTTATCTTGCTTCTGCCAGCTCTGGTGCTGGCCGTTCCCCTTCATGGGTAATGTACTTAAGGATTTCATCCATAGGGGCTAAAGCACTTTATGCAGGGAACAGATAGCCATCTCATCCTTTTAAGGAGGATGAAACCAAAAGGATGGAGAGTAAATGGCTTGCCTGAGGTTTGGCAGTAGACTGTAGCTAAAGGTGAGGAGAAGAACTCAGCTTTCCTGAGTTTGTGAGCTGCTGGCTAGATCAGATGCACTGCTGTTATGATCACTGGTGATTTAGATACGACTCATTTCTGTTAAGAAGACAAGAACCTCCATGATGGTTAACATAAAATCTGAGATTTGAAACACTCTTACGCAGTGGTTGGATATTAAATTGTACTGCAGTAATTCTAAATTAGTGCCATAGCCATATAAAAGTTGGTTTTGGTACTTGAATCATATGCAGAGATGGGCTGCCTTTGGAAGTAATGTTTGAGCATCTTGTATTAATAGAGTGACAAGCCACAATAATCCAAGGCTGTTCTTTTTGCTGTAAAATTGAATTGAATGAGAACGGAATCATAGCTATCACAGGCCACCTGGAGTTACCATTGACAAAGCCAAACTCTTATCAGATCTGTTTAATCTCGTTTTGCAACAATTAGCAGCAATCATGTCAAGCCTTAAAGAATTTAACTCAGATGAGTCATATCCGTTTTCTGTTGGGGGATGCAATAGTGCTGATACTCGTGAGGCTGGGCAGTCTGTGCTGCCTTAGAGGCAGATGGTGGTGGTGTGAGCAGTCATATTTGCTGTATTAATTTGCAAATTAGTAGTTGCTTCTCAGGAATTTTGAGTGTGATTTTTCCAGTAACTAAAATACCAAGTTACTACTTGTGCACACGTGTGATTATTTTGGTAGAAAACTAATGTGGGAGGTTTTGGCCTCCTTAATAAGAATAGTTTTGTCTCCCCTTTCTTTATTGATACTTTCACTGTTACTCTGACAGTCTTGAAAGGCGAGGGAAATTCTGTGATCTGTGTTCCAGTAAGCTAAAGCAAAAAATCACAGCTCAAATTGTGAAATTAATTTCAGGCTTGGTCTGTGCAAAAGGGAGATGAGCTTAAGCTAAATAAAGCAGGCTGGATGGATCTGTGTCTGTCTGAACTTTTATCCTAGACTTGTGTAATTGCTGTCCTTGGGAACTGGTGAGAGATGAAGTTTTCCGAAGGACAGCCCTTCTGCCCTTTCTTGTACTTGGCAACAATACTGTAATCTTGTAACTTGTATGTCTGCAACTGTAGACAAGGCTGCAACTTTGCTTCTTTCTGCTGGAGATAAACTCCTCGTCCTTGTTACCTTCTAACAGGGTCCTTTACATTTTTATAAGTATTTGAGGCTTTTGTGTTACAGGGCAAGATTGCCCAAATCTGTACTGTGGAGTGCTTTGCAAAGCAGGACATTGATTCCAGCTCTGTCTTTTGTGAATTGTTGCAGTAGAAGAAAATTATCGTGCCATGTGCTGTGTTAGTGACATGTGTCTAGCTTGATGGAGGGTTGTTTTTTTTAATTTCTGAATTCTGCAAACCATAGTCTCATCTTTAAGACTTTATTTTCTGTGTGAAGTTGATACTTTTTCTGCAGTGTTTTTGGTGGAGCCCAGAGGATCTTTCAAGCTAGGTTTAATCAGGTGTGTTTTGTTTACGCTGTACTTCACCTGTGTTGACTGAAGTAAATTGATTTGTGTGGTTGAGTGCTGTGTGTGGGTTTTTCCCTGCTAAATTGCAAGGGAGGCTGCGTGCAAATGTCGTACTTGTGACTTACAGATCACTGAGGTCTGACCAAGCCCTGTGAAGGTTGTCCTACCTGCTTTCAAATCATGTTTGACTTGAGAAGCCTTAGTAGTAGTGTTACGTGGGAAAAGCAGCTTAACTGTAATTCTTCAGCTTGCTTTGTTGAAAGAAAGTGGTGGTATTTTCTTTTTTTGTTTTGTTTTTTAAAGGAGGGGCTGGAAATAGATAAGGTATATGGGGTATGGAAGTAGATACTGATGTCTTTATGTTTTTTCAAGGATTTCTTTGAAATAGAACATAAGTAGACCTTGTAAGGTGCAGATGAGTAGGAAAAGACATAATATTTTGAATTGAAACAACACATATTTAGGACATTGCAAATAGACAATAGATAATAATAAATTCATATGCTAGCAATGATAAATTCATTGCTGTGCTCATAGGGAAGGAACATCCATTGCGACCCAGAAATCTGTGAGCAAGGAAACAATTGATAAACTAATGCTTATACAGGTTTATTCTGGGAAATATTGGTCAGTGTAGTCACTAGACCAATTTTAAAATCAAATGAATAGACAGAGACACAAAACAACTAAATGCTGCATGGTCTGCTTATTTTTTAATCTATTAGGGTGTGTAACAGAGGTTAGAGCTGTTGTGAACAAATTACTAAAAACCTCATAGGAGTAATAAATCAACTTGTCAGCAGTCACAAGGAAAGAAAGAAAGAAAGGAAAAACTATAAGAGATGTTTGCTGTATAAATGTGATGTGCTATATCTTTACCACGTGCATCATCACATTTGAAAAACTGAATTTGGGTCTTGGTGGAAGACACAGACAAGGGAAAAAACAGATTATCAGATTCATTCATGGAATTGTTTCCATACAGATGGAGACTGACTAGATTGTTTTTCTTCTGAAAAGATCCTAAGTGAAAGGTGGTGTAATCTAAATTCAGGAATGGAAAGGGAAGATTTATTACGGAGTAATCACTAATTGTTAATTTTTGACTTTCTAATTCTTATATGTAAGCAGCTTCATAAGAAGCTAAAAGAAGCAATTTTCCATACAAGGACATTGTTAAATAGTCTTCAAAAGGACTAACATTCCTGAGGGATGGGTTTGCTAAGACCTGCTATATACTGTGTACATGTGAAATGACTTGGAAACTCTTCAGACTGTTGAATTTCCAGATGTTTTAGAATGTACCATGAGGTTTTGCAGTTGATTTTCTTTTCCTTTTTGCCAAGACTTGTGAACTTTTTAAGAGATAGTGGTGTTTCTTATCAGAAAATATGGCATGTGAAATTCCAAATCCTTTAGGCAGTTAGTTTTGTCAAAAACATCAGACACAACAGTGTCCAATCTCTACAAGCTAGAGATTTTTGTGGTGGGGGTGATGAGAACCAGGAGTGGTGGGCATATTTTTTGATTATTATGAAATTTGGGGTCTAAAATTCTCAAGTGCTGTATTATTTTTGAAAAATATGAGGTTTTTTTAGAATTGAAGTATTTCCATGACCAAATAAAGACATTTAACAAATGTGTTTGTTTACATCTCTTAGAAAAATTGTACTTCCAAATTTTCAGAGGTTTAGGAAGATTCCTTTTTTTTACAGACATTCTAGATGCTGTTCATCATAATCTTGATGTGCTTGTATTTATTTTTCAGTCTGTACTTGCTGCTCATGAATCTTTTAAGTTCAAACCATTTTTTGTATCACTGGATTGGAAAACATTAACTCTCATTACTTGAAAATAATGTTATAAGAAATATTTGTGCATCTTTGTATTAGAAACACTTCCAGAGTCTTTTCAGTAGCTTAATGGGTGTGGCTCTTGCCTTCTTGAGAAGGGTCTGCAGTCTGTCTTAGACATTTAGCTCCTCTTGGTGCAGGCCACATTTCTGCTAGAACCTATGTAAAAATGAGCAAGCTTCTCAACAAGAAATTGACACGATTAGCTACAAAAAGGAAGAGCTTTCAGATGGCATAAAGACATCCTAAGGAAAACTCCTTCCAGAGAATGTGTGCTGTTTATGAACAGAAATTTTAAAGTAATCTACATCAGGTGGCATTGCTAAGAAGCTGAAGAAATGTAATGATGCCCGTTGGAAGGAGAACTTCAGTTTGGATGAGTAAACAAGTTAAAATTGTGTAAAAAGGCATGTAAGCCTTAGTAAGGCAGTTTCCAAAAGAGTTTGAGTAATACTTGCTGAGGACTACTATATTTTTGGTGCATGACTTCTGACTTTATTTGATGTCGGCAGCATTGTAGTGGGAGATTATATTGGTATTACATTAGGGCAAATGGGTTAAAAATATAAATGAAGAGCACATCACGGGTAAAATCTGGCAGCAGGGAGGAGTTGAAATGGGTTTTTTGTAGAAGGAAATTACACTCTTCTGATGAGCCTGTACTTAAGGGTAATCCATTTAAGACAGTATATTGAAATGTCAAAAAGCTTTTGATGGCATACTTTACCAAATACTCTTAAAGGGACAAAATATCTGGAGATGACATCCTTATAACCCTTAAGTGGATTCTTAAAGGAAAGGAACAGAAGACAAGTTTTGCAATGAAGCAAGGTTGCCTGTAGAAAAACAGGCTGTTAAAAGGATTGTTCTGTACCTTCTTGTTTTGAATTGGATTTTTCAGAAGTTTCACAGTTGATCTGAAAATGTCTTTCTGGTGCAGGCTTGTCAAAACTTTAGAGAATAGGCAGTAAAGAATTGCAGAAGGTTTTATGGTACCAGGGAAATGAACAACTAAAGGACAGCTGAAGTTCAGTGATAGTGGATGCAAAGTATCATACATGAAGAAAAGCAGCTCTAATTGTTCATATAATACTGAGCACTAAATTACTCATTGATATTCAGCTTTCTAGGTAGCTCAACATTTTACTCTAAATGTGTGCGGATTATTTTAAAAAGCTTGGTCTTTACTTGCACTGTTCTTACCATCTCTGCCACATTGCCTGCTGGCTTCTGGCACAGAAGAAATACTGAGTTAAACAGGGTTTTGACCTGATCCCTCCAGATGCTGCAACGAAACCCAGACTTAGTTTTTGAAGCTTGGAGGTGAATCTGCCTAGACATTTTTGTCACAGTGAGCTGAGCAAAGAAACCAAATATAGAACTGTGTTATAAGTGAAAATAGTTAGATTTTAGGGGGAAAAAAACCCAAGTGGGAAGACTTCTTAGGTGGAGAAACTTGAGGTCATTAAGTCAGAAATAAACAGAGCAGGAAAGACAGAAATAAGGAGAACTTTTAATCAGGTTTTTCTCCTGCCCGTCCTGTCCTTGAGGATTGTTGTTTCTTTCCTTGGCTTTAATGTTCTCTGCAACTTTTGAGCTGTAGCAAACTCTACATTTCACACAGACTTTTGGAAAACTTTCCACCACCCATGAGACCTGGCTGTTTGGTTTTCATAGGACCCTCTTTTCGTCTCTGAACTTTTCTGTTGGCACACCTGTGCTCTTGCAAGTTCTTTCTTCTTGGGTAGGCTCAATCACTTCTCCAGAGAATAAATAACCACTCTTTCATCTTGCTTCTCCGAGACCCCTAACATGGGAACATAAACCAAAATAATCACACAAATACCATCACATCCTCTCTCTCTATCTCTCTATTATCTCCCTATCTCTTTGCCTGCTTAAGATCCAGGCCAAGGGGGTTTGGTTTTTTGAAAAAAATTGCAATGATGAAGATCTTCTGAACAAAACTTCTCAGTGTAGAAGTACTGGTTTACTATGGTCTGCCTTGTTTTCATTGACTGCTTCTGCTGTTGTGTCTGTGGATTGCTTAAATAGCATTTGGTACAGATCCTTACTCTAGCTCTGTAATGTGCTCCAGCCTTCAGCTGAGCTTCAGTAGTTACCCCATTGTGATCTGAGTATTTTTTCTGATGCAAAGTTCAGAGTTAAGGTGGTCTTTAGTATTTGGTGTTATTGGTACTAGGGGGCCTGTTTCACTAGGGTTGATACAGATGCAGTGAATCTGAACATACTGAAGTTATTTTTGAATAAATGGCTCTTTGTCTGCTTGTCATCTTTTATTCTTGCCTGATCCTGAGTTCCTCCCACATGCATTAAGCTGAGAGTGGTTTTTCTGAATTGTTGGGGGTTGGAATCATGTGATAACATTATAATCCTCTTTTGGGCCAGGAGAGAGTGTATTTTTTGAAACTCAAGCTTTCTTCTGTTTTCTTTTTCTTTATCAGAAAGCCTTTCTATATTGTTTCAGTTGTCTTCAGATCATTGACACAGTAATTTAGGTTTTGATGTGTAGTTTGATGTGTTAATTCCTACACAACCCTTTATTGTTTGTCATCTCTATCCTTCTGTCTCATTTCTTTTCTAACAGCTGTTATAACTTTCTTTTTGTTACCAGTTCATTTCCAGCTTCTGCTGTTTTATTTTGGTAATTGACTTCAGCTTATCTCTCATCAGTTTTTGATTACAGAAGCAAGAGGTTCTTTTCCCTTCACATCTTTGAAGCATAGTGCAGACAAAAAGGTCAGAGTTTCACTTGGAGGATCATGGTCTTGAATACTGTTGCTGCAACAAGAAAAGTAACTTGTTTTTCTCACCTCCTTGCTTGGTTGGTTCTACTTGGTGAAGTATTACATTTGATTTTGTGAGAATGATCTGAGCCAGTTAGCTACAAAAGTTGGCAGGAATTAATTTGCACAAGTGTTACTAAGGAGCACCTCGATGTATTGGGACAGGGTGCAAGTTTTATAATGCTCCCGTGTGACAGCAGGTCACTGCCAATCAGTTAAACGTTTGGGGTGGTTCTCCAGGACATTTGGGTTTGTAGATTATGAACTTGCTTGTGATTTGTGGTTTAAATTTATACAGGGACATCTTATATTTGCTCTTGCACATTGTCCGTCCTTAAGTAGTTCTTCTCTCTTACCTTAACTAGAAAGAAATCAACAATTATTAATTATTTAAAAGGAGGAAAGATTGCTTTTACATGAGTAGCTAGTTTGTTGTTTTTTTTTTTTTTTTTTAGTAATGAACAGACTCCTAGAGATGTAAATTGAGTCGTATACTCAATTTAGAGTCTGTCTGTACGGCTATAGATGCCTAATGTTATGAGGTAGACTGTGTATGTGTTTTTTTATTTCTTTTCTGTGTTGTTCCTTAAGGAACTCTTCTTCTTGTGATGTTATATATGGGATTCTTAACAAGTGGATGTTGCATCCATGTCTGTATGGAAGATTAAAATTTACCTACCCCCTGGAACAATATGTGACTCTCAAGCAGGACTAAGGAGGTATTCAGTTGCATCCTTGCAGATGTTGTGATGTCTGGTGCCTTCTTTATATAGCACCTAGTGATTGTGTGGGTGGAAAGCGAGATCATCTAAGTGACCCAGGAGTCAGCTGATCCTGCACACTCACCCCACCCCTCCAAGCAAACAGAGAGACTGAGTTGTCTCACTGGGTATTGACCACACTAAATCTGATACAAATGTGGAAGAGAGTCAGAACCACCCCCAACAGTAAAAGCTGTTTATTGAGTTTATCTGAAGTGAAATCATACCTTTTTGCTTATAAGTCTAGGTGTAGGAGTGCACTTTGAAATTCAAGAGCAGCTCAACTCAGTTTAGCTATTCAAGGAACAGTGGGCTCTTAATACCAGCATGAGGACAAAATGGTACTGTTGTATCCAAAGGTAACTTGGTGCTTTTTGGGCAAGTACTAAGTGCTTTAATTATTTCTAGCTCAACTTTGTTATGCTATGTGTTATGGAGCATCTGGAGAGGGACCACCCACCAGACAGCTGGATTTGTGTTGTATCTTCTGGGAATTTGTGCTCATAAACTCCCTTTTGGGTAGGTTGCAGGACAGGCTCTGATCTGTACTTCATTGATGGTGGATCTCTGCTTCCATTGCATAAAAATGAGACTGCTCAAGACAGGATTACTTCTTGAGACAGTAAGATAAGATTCCTAAGTCATAATGCATTTCACCAGATAAGAACTAGCTCAGGTCCATCACTTTTTTTTGTCTTGATGCTCTTAAGCCTACTTTGTGCATAAATTGAAGCCTCTACAAATACCATCCTTTTCCTCTAGTATATGGCATACTTAACTTGCCTGTGCCATCATCACCTGCTTTTCCTTTCCCATATTCAAGCCTCAGACACCCTTACAAAGTGGTGGGGGTTTTTTTGTTTGTTTGTTTGTTTGTTTGTTTTTTGGGGTTTTTTGTTAGCCTCTCCCAACAGACTGGCTTGGCTGGACTGATTTCCTGGGAGGTTGGCCATTCACCTGTGTTTGGGTATTCTCACCTCAGTGGCTCCCATCAATTGTTTCCAGTCTTGGAGCCATATGAGACACTCTTGACAGGAAATGTCTGTTTCCAGTGCTGTTGACAAGTCAGTGGCACTGTGGTTTCCACGGCTGAAACAGAAATACCAATCTGTACTGACGCGTTGGGATTGCCAAAGCAGATTTCCTACCTCGTGCAGGCAGTCTCTGGTAAACAGGAAAATATCTATGCCAAACACAGAGAGTCATACAGAAGTTGAAGTAGATAAGTATATTCCTTGCTTATTTCTAAAAGTTTGCCCAATAGTAAGTGTCACCATGTCATCATTCTAAGGCTGAATGGAGAGCTACTACTGGAGTGTGAAATAAGTTTGGTATTCACACTTGCTCTGAAATAAATTTTGCCCTCCTTTCTTTTCTTCTATATCTCTGTCAGAATGATATCTTACTCTTTTAGCCCTCAAGTGGAAAAGAACACAAAATCCTGGTCACAGAAGTTGCCGTTATCATCTTTCCTTTTCCCCTGATTAATTGTGGGACAGTGAATGTAAGGTAATGGTCATGCGTTTAGTACCAATTAATCAGAAGATAATAGCAAACATAAACATTCATTGGTTGTATAGCTGCTTTGTTTGTATTCACTGCTTCTCCTGGCAGCACTGTGGCAAGCGGGTAGTATCAAAAAGCAGGGTGTATGTGTGAGATATCTCAGAGCACTTACTTAAACATTCTTCTTTGCCCTGTTACATTTAAAACAATGAGTAGGAGATGAACTTTGACCACTGCATTTCATTTATCACTGTCTTGGTGACTAAAGGCATGGCTAATAGCCAAGAGCAAAGGGCTCTGTATCCACTAATGGACGCTTTCCCTTTTTTCGCCATCTTAATGCGCATACTCTTGAGTTTTTACCATTTCTTAAGACAAGTTAATTAGCAGAGATTTTACGTGTAAGTTTCTCAGCCTTTGCACAGATATCTTAAAGCGAACGAAGTGGATTTATATCACAGTTAGGAATGATGGTAAGATAGTTTTAATCTATGCCAAACTTCACAGAGATGTGTACTGCTACGTTGCTTCTCAGGTAAAAGAGGTTAAGTAGGTTACCTCCAATTCCAGCTCATGAATCTGATTTTCCAGAGTAGTAAGAAGCCAGTTACTACTGCAGTGATACTTTGTTCTCTTGGATGCATGATAGCATGTTTCAAGCTGTTGTTGGTGTAGATGTTAGTTAGCCTAATAACAGGCTAGGTTGTGATTGCGCAGTAGCTGGCCTGTCTGCAGCTCAGTGTGTGGTTACTCAGCTAATGTGTACGCAGGCAGCTTCATTAGAGGCAGTTTGGCTGCTGTCAGCAGGCAGACAGAGCTCGGGGTGATTTAGGGCATGGACACTGAACTGCCTGCTGCTGGGTTTATGCTGGTTTTGGTGCCTAGGCCAGAGTGAATGAAGCTCTGATCTTATGTTTGTGATGCACTTGTCTTATCTATTTAGGCATGCCAGCTGTTAAGGAGATGGGAGAGAAGGTTGTAATTAGACTTTATTGTTCATAAACTATCAGGAGACGATAATTTACTGCAAGACCTATTGTAAGACTTTCTAGCTGTAATGTTGAAAATTACTAGAAAAGGTAAGGACTGTTCTATACCCGTTTTCTTTAGTTTCAGTGATCTGTCACCAGATTGACTTTCATGAGATGGAGTAAATTTTATCCCTTACTTTGGTCTTGGGCACAAAATTAAATTTCACATTCTTGCAGCCAGTGAGGTTGCAAAACTTGCAGTTCTTGCACTTTTTTGTCTTTTCTCCTGTTTTATGCAGCGTGCTTCCACACCCACCCTACTCATTAGTCTGCTGGAGCCTGAACAGACTTTGTTTGCTGCAACATGGAAGGTGTGCAAGAGAATTTGAAGTGAATTTATGTCAGTGAATTGATGTTCCTGGTCTTTAGCGTGCTTCATTCTGAGGTCCTAGGTGTTGAGAGAGCTCAACTCTGATTCCTGTGCTTGATCAGGCTTTTCTTTGCCTTGAAACTCAAACCACAGATGTTTTGGTAAGAGGGTAGTTCCAGTGTGGAGCTGATTCCTCCACTTTTGTTGAAATACCATTTTGCCACTTATGAAATTGTGTTCTCCAGTGAATAGAAAACTTGTCCTCTATGGCATCAGAATGTTCAATTGATTTCATCTGGGGGAAATGAGAGTGAGAACCTGATAAAGAGGATCATTGCAGTTTATGTATTGATGACCAAACAGTTCTTTTGGGCTTAGCTAAATCCTGGCTCTTTGTAACTAATGAGAATATTGATATATATATATGTACTTTTAATTAGATTTGTCTTGAAAACCATCAGTCTTGCTCATCTTTGCTAAACTTCTAATCATATTTTTATGTAACTGAATATAGTGTTTGGCTGTTTTGTAATGCACTTGATGGTACATTTCAGGTGCTTTATAGAAACCATTACCACCATTACTACTCCTGTTTCTGTGGTGGGTTTTTTATCTTTTTGTTTTTTCCTCCCAAATCAGTTACATAATATTTGACTTCTGTCAAGTAAATTGATCCCTCCTTTGCTCAGAGGAGTTTCTCTCCTGATGTTGGGAAAGATGATAGTCAGAAAGAGGTCTGTCAGAAGAGCTGGTTTAGGATATATGTTTTTTATCTGGATAGACATCTGATCTCAAAAGTGCATATACCTTTTCTGGCTTGCTGGAATTGCAGGTAAGATTTGGGTTGTTCCCCTTGGAAATTGCAATACCAGCCCTGAGGCCTAACCTGAACTTGGAGAAATCTGATCTCTTTGTCATGAGTGACATCTACATTGTAAATACATAACTGCTAGAATGAGCTGGAAAACTTCACAAAAGATGGACCTATTCTAAGGAAGACACTGCTTTGTCTATCAAGTGAGATTATCCAGAAGGATTTCACAGAAGTCTTGACATATCTTTTCTTCTTTAGTTACATTAAAAAATACTGGCATAAACTCTTTTGTGATGCTTGTAACTCAGTGTCAGTCATACAGATGTTTCTTTACTCATGGTTCTTCCCTTATCTGTGTAAGTAACTCAAGGTTTTTGTATGGTTTGGGTATTAAATTAAATTTAATTTCATTTTAATTTATTTTAATTTGTTTTATTTTATTATTACTGTGGTAGGGATGGTACAGGACCCAAGAATGTTTCCTACAGTGTGGTCCTGTGTCAGACTCTGATCAATGTATTTGGCCAGCTTGACAGTAATATATTTATATACATGCTTTTTTTTTTTGAGTTTCTCCTTCCTTCTTCATGATCTTAGGAACTTGCCATTTTAACTTTGGATTTCTCAAGCGTTTTTTGTAATTTAGCTTTGATCAGGCTCCATCTAAAGTAATATTTTTCTTTTAATCTTAGTTTTGCAACTCTAGTGAGAGCACATGATCTTGCAAGATTGCAGAATGAAGTCATGGCACCTTGCGCAAGTTTTCCTCCTGCTTGGCACTAACAGATATGTACCATAGATTTGGAGTTGCTCAAGATTAGACTTCTATGTGAGTAAGAGAGGGTAAAAATATAACTTGTATTATGGCAAGTTTCAGAAGAAAATAAACAGACTGTAATCTCACCCAAAATATAGCAGAGGTATTGTCATTTTTGTTTGGCTTTTGTGATGTTTCAGCTTCCTAAAATTAATGAAAGTGAGTGTATGTTTAGTCTTAGTAGTGCACTCGTTTTTTTGCTTCAATAAAATTTGATGGCATCCATACTGCAAATATTTATGTGGAATTCGACAGAGGGAGATGCTTAGAACACAAGTTATGAATCTTTTAGAAAACATAGTTTAATATTAGATTTTTAAGTGTGAAAAAATATATTTTTTATACCATATTAGTCTCCTTTCTTTTAATTTTGTGTCTTGAAAAGCCAAGGCTCGTATAGGCAAATGTTCACTCTTTCCCCTGTATGTATCTGTCCTTCCTTCAGGCTTTTAATAATTTATAAGCCTGTAGGCCAGTTACAGAAACACATTACTGAAGACTAGATGTCTCAAAGGTATTCCTTTTCAACAAGTTGGAGAGACACAGCTTCCCCAGTTCAGAGTGTGACTGCAAGGCTTGTCTTTTATTGAATATCTTCATTTCAGTTTTGATGATCTAGGTAAATAGGTGAGGTGAGAAGCTGTGTTTAGAGGTAGAATCTCTGACTGGATTAAGTAGAGTAGAGAAGCTTGAGGGCATAGGCTTTTATGCTACAGAGCTTGCCTTGCTATCTGTCTTTTCAGTCATGAAAGCTTCCAAAGGAATGGCAAAGCATAGAGAGATACTGGAAACCAGGCTGCTTTTCTTTTTCCACTCTTTAACAGAAGCTTATTTCTCTGGTTTGGGCTTAGGTTTCTGTTTTGTTTTTTTTTAAACCTCAGAAAAAACTTAATTGGGTGAAAAGACAGAAAGGTGTTTGTAGAAGAGGTGGAGATGAGTCAGTTTTCTTGCTTTGCTCTCTTGATTCCACAAGACTTTTGCCATGGAAATAGGCTGCCTGGTATAACAGGAATGTTACAAAGAGTCAGCAGAAATAGTTAATTGCCTCTTGTTATACTTTGGCATTGGTGCAAATCTTGTCAAGATAAACACATGGTTTGAGAGAAATTGTGGACTACATTCCTGGTTCTCTAAGCATTCATGTATGTGCTTGCATGCATTATTCACACAGGTAAACTTTGTTATGAATAGAATTCTCTGCAGTAAAGTTTTTACTTTTATGGGGTTTCTTTGGCTTTATATATTCACTCCCTCTTTGCTTCTCTGCATCTGTACCTTTTGCTCATTCTATCATTTCTCTGTATGAATCAAAATAGATCTGAATGGTAATTTATATTGCAATGTTACCTTTCAGTTCGTTTTCTTCCAAGTTCTAGTACAGAATCTATACAGTATGTTATAGATTACATGAATTTTTATTGCAACTTGCAAAAAGTACATCTAATGTAATTTTTTCTTTTATTTTTTGCTAAGGTTATCATTCACCATGTATAGATTTACCAAGCAAATTTTATTCTTGAAGACAGCAATTATTTTTTTTTTCCTTTTCTTGATTAGTGGTTTATCCATTTTTACCATTTTAAGGTCTCATTTAAAGAAAAAATAGAGGAGTAATAGTGAAATAGAAAAAAACTCAACCACATCCTGCTGACTGTGTTCAAAATTCAAGCATAATAGCTAAAATGGGGAAATCCCTCTAGATCTCTTATTTCCTACTTAAAGCCAGGCCTTCTTACCAAAATAAATTGTGTGAAGAAACATGACCTAGATGTATTTGACTGTCAGAAATGTGTGGCATTGATTTTTTTATTTTTATTTATTTCTGCAGATATTGCTGTGGTAGAGATGAGTGATGCCTTCCGTCAACCCTCCCTGTTCTACCATCTGGGAGTCAGGGAGAGCTTCAGCATGGCCAACAACATTATCCTCTACTGTGACACAAATGCAGAGTCTCTGCAGTCACTGAAGGTAGCTCTGGGTGGAAAAAGGGGTTTGGAGGGGAAGTTGCAGCTAGTCTAACCCTTGAAATAAGTTCTTTCTGTAAGAAATACACATGCAGCTTGAGGTTCAGAACAGAATAGCAAAAAAATGTTCTGAGGCCTGGCAAAGATGTCTACAATGCAATGCTGTGAAACTCAGTTTAGTTTTCTAAAAAGAAAGATTTAGATTGCCTGGTTGCAGTCAGTTAAATACCTAGCTGTTAAATGGCTGTTTATGGAAACAGAGGTTTGCCAAATTTGAGATGTGAAACTAAGTGCAAGACTTTGTCATTCAAGGGAATTACTGGTGTTTGTGGTAAACTGTTACAGTAATAACAATCCTGTGAGAGTGGTGGTGTGTAGGCAGTAAAATAATCCTTAGGCTTTAGATTCTGTATAAATTAGCAGTTTTCTGCTAAACCTTATTAGGCCTCCTGATACCCCCTGCTAAATCTTGCTGAGTTACAGCTGTTTGCATCAGGTACCTGCAGGACTGCTGTGCTGGGGATTAACAGCAGTGTAACAGAGTCAGTAAGAACAAAACTCATGTCTCAGTGCACAGTTATAGTACTTTGGTTTAAGGCAAGAGAGTGTTTTAAGATAATCTACGGGGCTGTGGATTTTGTCAGCCAAGAAGTTGGTACTTGCATCCTACTGCAACTATCCTAAAAGTTTAGCAACTTCCATGATGGGAAAGGACAGACAACTTGGATGGCAGTCTTTTCAATTACTTCCCCTCTCTCAGATGCTTTGGCTTTACTCAGGAGGTGTTTTATGCTCTTGCACTTCCCTTCCAAGCTTTGCTGAGAAGAAGAATTTAGAATGAGCAGCTTGGTGAGTCAGACTGCAGTCTGGGCACCAGCACCACTCAAGAAGGGTTTGCTTCCACTGCTTCTGGCAAGTGCAGGCTATTTGGTTTTGATTCTGTCCCATTTTTTCAGACTGGCCCTATATTTTGGAGGAAATGCTTAGTAACTCAGTTTGTTCCCCCTGCTCTCCCCAATAAATTCTCTCAGCTAACTGGACCTCTTGCAATCCAATTATTTCCTTTCTTCTTGCAACACAAAGAGTATACAGATAAAAGCCCTAAAAATAATGCTAATGATAAAAGATGTATCTAGGAATTTAATCCAGTTGTGTAAGTACAATACTCTACAGTATAAGCAGAGAAGAAATTCATTGTCCTGGGCAAAGAGCCAAATACCCAGCTCCCACAGAGAAATCACTTGGGGTGAGGCATCAGGCTTTCTTGGGCACTTGGAAGAACTTTTTACTGGTTTAGGAGCTGGGCTTTGTAAATGGGTTACATGCTGGGTTCCTACTGGCTTCAGTGGAAGCCCAGTTCTGTGCAGGGGGACTTGGATGTCACAGTTGCCACCAGTACTCTGCTGATTGAAAGATTCCCTTTGGTTTCCCTTAGTTTTGAACTGGGCTTGTATTTCTGCTCTTGATAGCCTGTAGGGAATTAGTCAAAGAGTGAGACCCCTTCCATACTATTTAGTAAGTAACTGCCTAAAAATAGTAGTTGTGGGCATACTGGGACATCTTCTGAGGCAGTGTTTGTTTCTGTGTTTGTTACAGCCAGCAGGTAAAGAGTAGAAGCAATGCAGGAGAGCATGTGCAGTTTTAATCCTGTATGAAAAGGGGAATTAAAAAACTGAAAATGAAAGAAATACAGAACTGCAGCACACAATTTAATCAGGGCACTAAACAGTAAACTTTTGCTGGTGAAATTTTCTTCTGCATGGACAATCAGGCCAGGCCAGGCAGGACTTTGATCAGCCTGATCTAGTTGAAGATATCCCTGTCCATGCTGGGGGATTTAACCAGACCTTTATGACCCACACTTGGAAAGCTAGAAACAGTCCTATGTGAAACATGCCCTCTCTACAGGGAGAAAAACAGTTTTATCAAAGCCTGACTTAAACAACACAGAAAGTAGGAGAGACCTTGGTTTGACACTGTGCTTGTTTTTAATGCTGTTGTGCTGGTGAAGCTGCTTACCAGTCCCAGTGGCACAGGAAAAGCTGTCTGATAAATCTCTTATGGTTATCAATTCCTGGGATCAGAACTTGCTGGAAGCAAGATGATCATTGTTCAGAAGTGATTTACACTTGAGCTGTACCACCTGGATTAGTGTGCAGGAATCAGCTCTTTCCATCTGGGTGTGCTTCTAATTCTCTGAAAATTCACATTGAAAATGTGAAGATATGTTCTTTGCATCTGATTATTAGAGCCAATTGAATTTCAAGCAGTTTTGGAATATTTTAAAACCTCATATGAATGCTGCTTTTACTATTCCTTTTGATTGCTTCTCCTGGTAGCAAAATGTTATTTACTATATTTGACTTTTCAAATATGAATAGATGTTTATTAACAGACAATTTCTGGACATCATCCCTCTAGAAAAAAATCTATAAATGGAGGGACATGTATATAGGTGTATATATGTCTATTAACATGCAGACAGTAGGTATGCTCTTATGTATACATAAGTTGTATGTATCTACTTGATTCCATGGTAATTTTGTCTCTTCTGAGACAATACCTCATTTATGTTGATTTGACAAGCATAAGAAAACATCTGTCAACCAATCTTTTCTTGTCGTGTGTGCAAACAGTAGTATTAGAAAGTCATACTGATCAAATATCTTTCCTAGTGCTATCAACATTTTCTTTTTTTTTTTTTTTTATTTCAGGAAATTATTTTCCAGAAGAATAATGTAAGTATGATGCATGGATTTCAGTTGAATTATAAACATTCCAAAGATCTGTTTCATTTAATGTTGTTTATATTCTGTTCTCCACTCAAATAATTTAGCACTCTCCTACTGTATTTTACAGAGTTTGATGTAGAATTCTGGGAATTCTAGCAGCAAATCTGAGTAAATCACTTGGTTGCTAGGTACCAGGCTCACTTCTTACCTTGCCTGTATCTATCAGTGGTATTTTCTCTGCTGCCTTTACTGTCTTTCATGTTATCTCACACCCATTTGCATTTGTCATTTTATCCTTTTTTTTGTTGTTGCCTTTTTCTATTCAGTATTCTTTAATGTTTTTAAAAATACTCTATTAGAAAGTAGAGTTATTTGGAAACTGTTGGTCATTTTAGAAACCCATGGCTACAGCTCTGAAAAGAAAAAGTGTGTATATATATATATATATATATATATATATATGTATGCATGTGTGTGTAAATATATATATGTGCATATATATATGTATGTATGTAAATGTGTGTATATCTATGTGTATATATATATGTACAGATATATATATATGTATATGTATGTATATATATGTAAAAAGTACGTTTATAAAGAGAGTTTTTATTTCTAGAAGTTGTGTCCTGGAGCTGTTAGTCCAAATGTAGTGCAGGTCCCAGTGGTCTGAGTGCCAGTCATTATTAAACTGTAGGTCTCTCCAGCTTGATGTCCCTTTGATTTCTAAGGTTGACCTTCCAAATCTCCCTCCCCTTTTTCACTTCCAAGTTCAATGGAGGCAGATTTGTGGCTGGGAGAACACTGCTTTTCCAAAGTGTTTTTTCTGGAGCAGCAGGGCCAGTCATGTCAGAATATATATCTGGCATGTCGAGTTGTTCTTGGCTTTGCTTCGTGACTTACTGGTAGCCACATTTGCTAAGATATAATTTCAGCGAGGCTACCCAGTGCTGTGCTGATACCCTGAGGTGCTATGTGCATGCTGCACAATTCCATATATTTGAATAAAATTTCCTAGAGGGGGATATGAAGTACTTAATTTCAGAAACTGGCCAGGTTTTATTTTCCTCTATGCCATGAAAACTGCAGCATTCCTGATTTTACTTCTTTATTTAACAGTGGATTAAGTTATTACTTTTGCCAGTATAAAATATGACTCTGAAAAAATGCAGTCTTTTCTTTTCTCTGCATGGTGTTTCTAAAGATGGCTTCAAAATCAGTGAAAGTTTTGATCTAATGCTGCATTTTAAATTACAGATTTTTTTTTTTGTTAAAAAAAGCAAAAAGGCTTCCCTATAGAGTTTCTGTATAGCTCTAATCCAAAAAGTGCTTTGCAGACACTCACAGAAGGCTGTGAAAGATGTGCTAGACTAGAAATCTCTCGCCTTTCTCTAATGAAAGTGGAAGAAATGATCAGTTAGGCCTTTTACATAAAATGAAAAGAGAACAGTAAGGCCTTTCTTGTAAATGAATGTATTACATTCTGTGTTTTTGTTCTGGTGGCCTAGGACAAGGGGAAAATGATGTGTGACTAATGTAATGTTCCTGGGAGGGTAAGAGGAAGAGCTCTCTTAGCAGGAAACCAGCAGGAGATGACTGGTACAACAGAATAAAGGGGAGATGTCATCTTGTTCTGTTTTTAAATGACAGTCCCCGAAGCTCAAGGAGAGGTATGATAACTTGGCCTTCGTCTGTTTCAGAAAGGATTGTTCTGGTTTTCATTTAAATTTGGATAGGCGACTGTGACACTGTCATTTATCACTTTTAGAAATGCTTCAGTGTATGCCAGAAAAAGAATGTGTTCCTTGAAAGTCTCGGATGTTTTCAAGCACACCCACATAACATCTTTTCTGGGAGGAAGTATTTTCCCTGGTATTAGAATAGGGAAGTCAGTGAAATGGTTTTAGCAGCTCCTTCATTTCCCTTTTCCTCATTTTTTCAGCCAAATTACCTGGAAGTAGACTTTCCAAAATGTTGCTGCATGCCTAACTACTGAATATAATGCCTGCTTCATAAAAATTGTGTTTCTTCATAAATTATAAGATTATTGGATAAATGGGTATGACAGAGGTTCTGTTCTAGAAAAGCCGTGTCTCTGATGCCCACCCTTACCAAAAATAGTCATGTGAGGTTACTGATATAAAAAAAAAAAATGAAATTCACATATGGACAAACAAGGAGTACAGTCCTGCTGTTCTAGAACATGTTTTTTAATAGCATGCAAACATCAGCCATATCAGGACCGTGGTATCCTTGGCACCAGGGGATTAAAAATGTTGCAAAACAAGTGTGTGTGTATCTATATATATCTGCCTAATTGAAACGCCTTATGTTTGCTTTTCCTAAACCTTGTTTCCTGAAAATAAGTGGGATAACAAAAAAAAAAATAAAATCTATTGCCAACTGTTTTGTTCTTCTGCTGGATTTTTGTGCTTCCTAATAATAGTCAATACAATGTTGCATAGCAAGGATAAGCTGCCTGGAGCCTGTCTGGGCAGAGCAGTACAAGATAACATTGGCTTATTTCCTGTTATATCTGGTTTTATAGCTATTTATTTGGACCTTTTTCAAATGTTCCAGTAATACCAAAACCATACATTTTTACAGGGAGTCATACCTTAACAGGAGGTATCCTGTTACGTTGCTGTTGAAAGCTTTAGTTTAGTTTTTGCTGTTATCTGATTTTTGAGGTCAATCAAGCAGCAGAGGCATTTTTGAAATTACTAGTAAAGAGTTTCAGTCATAAGATGTTGCTATAAAGGTTATGGTTCATGACTGTACATTGCTGGTATTAGCTAACCAGTTTTCATTTCATCATAATTTTCCATGGTGATTGAATTCTACCACCTTTGGAGGAAAGTTGCAGGGCTATTCAATTTTTTTTAAAAGTTTGACTTCTTGCTGAATCTGAGTGTTTAATATGCATGTATTCTACATGTGGTTTGCAGCCCACTGCAGTAAGTTACACCTTGACACAGTGCACACCTTTCAGTTCAGGCTGCTTGCTTGCACCAGGCTGGAGCAGTGGATAGCTTTGGGGGCTGCCTGGGCTGTGAGGCTGCAGTACTGCTCCTGGTCTGACCAGAAGGGCCCTTGGAGGCAATGGGAATTGTTCTCTTGGGCAGCTGACTTGCAAGCATTAGCAATTGAGCAACAGGGTTAGTGTTGTATGGCCGGGCACCATTAGTGGTGTTTTGCTTTTCAAACACTTGGAGGGATCAGGTTTTAGTGATAGGACAAAGGGCAAAACTTCAGGCTCAAAGATGGAAGGTTTAGATTAAGTATTAGGAAGAAATTATGCGCTGTGAGTGTGGTAAGGCCCTGGAACAGGTTGCCCAGAGGAGCTGTGTATACCCCATCCCTGGGAGTGTTCAAAGCCAGATCGGATGGGGCTCTGAGCCACCTGGTCTAGTGGAAGGTGTCCCTGGCCACAACACAGATGTTGGAATTGGATTACCTTTAAGGTCCCTTCCAACTCAAACCATTCTATGGCTCTGTGATTGTAATTTTGACTGGTTTTCCAGAGTCTTTCCTAAGTGCCTCTTGTTTAAGGTGTAGCTCGAGAGACAGTTTGGTGTAGTGCTCCTTTAATGTAAGTGGGAGAACTCATCTGGTTCTGAGATCCCCAGGGCAAGAGAGACATGGAACTCCTGGAGCAAGTCCAGCACAGGGCAACCAAGATGTTGAAAGGACAGGAGCATCTCTGAGGAGGAAAGACTGAGGCAGCTGAGCTTGTTCAGCCTCCAGAAGAGACAGCTGAGAGGGGACCTCATCCATGTCTATAGGTATCTGAAGGGAGGGTGTCAATAAGATGGAGCCAGGCTCTTTTCAATGGAGCCAAGGACTAGAACAAGAGGGCAGACACTGGTGCACAGGAAATTCCACCTGAATATGAGGAAGAACTTATTTACTGTGCAAGCAACCAAGCACTGGACCAAATGGCCAGAGAAATTGTGGATTCTCCCTGACTGGAGATATTCCAGAACTGTCTGTACACAGTCCTGTACCATGTGCTCTAGGATGACCCTGCTTGAGTGGGGAGGTTGGACCAGATGACCACTGTGGTCTCTTTCCAACCTGACCCATTCTGTGACTCTGGATGAGGCATTACAGAGGCATCTGCAAGCTCAGAATTTTCATATAGCTGCTGTTAAAAGACTGTAGCATAGGGTATGTTTAACTGTTGATTTCATTCACCATGGAAATAGGGGTAAATATTTTTAATACTCTTCATCCAGCCAACAGGAGATTTGTGGCCAGTTTTATTTTTGATATCCAAGTATGTAAAAATGCTATGTAGTCTTCAGTAAATATTTTGCTGGAAATGATAACTGTGGTATTTATTATTTATGATGCAACACTACATCTTGCTTATTTTTAATTTTGTGAATTCTTGACTAATATATTTGACACATACTTTCCTAGGAAAAAGTTGGTAACTTTTTTTCCTATGTAAATATGATGAAAGGACCATATAGGCTGTAAGATTATTTTTAAGCATTTAGGATGTAGCATGGCTGCAATAGAATGATACTGCTGGATATATAAAGAAAGAATATATTCTCAAAAAAAGGGGAGGTATTTGATAGTGTAGATCCAGTCTCTGTGCTGCAGTTCACTTGAGGCATGAGGCTTACTTAAGTTGCTTTTCAAATCAGTAGTAAGGCTATTGTTCATGTGAGTGGGATTTAAAGTAAACCTAAACTGAGTCTGTATTCATTAAAACATCAGCACATGTTGATTTACTGTGTATTTGGGGGATGGAGGGAATAGATTTAATAACTTGGTTTATGATTTTGCCATCTGCTGCACATAATAACATGTGCAGTCAGAGAGCTACCTTAAAAATTTCACCAGAAAAATTGAAATAAATGCAGATATTTTTCAAAAGGCTGAGTGGGAGAATTAGAAAAAAGTTCTTTTAATTAGAAGAGTGTCAGCAGGAAGAACAGTTCCTACTGTGAGAGATGCTGGCAATTTTTATTACTTCAGCTGTTTTGGTTTTTTTTCTTTTATTAAAGTTACATTGTATGCTGACCTGAAGCTTTGGCAAGTGGGTGGGATTCTGCTAGATTCTCCCATTCATGGCTAAAGTGTCATGGTTTTTGTTTTGGGAATTTTTGTTTTCTTTGACACTTCTTGTCCTTGAAGGAAGTTTTTCTCTTTTTGTGGGTGTTTGACTGCTAAATCATCCCAACAGAGCAGTGTTAGTAAAGAAACTTTGGGTATTGAAAGAACTGTGCATCGCTGACTCTCTACAATTTTCCAGTTTTCCTCCTCTTTTTGAAGAAAAAATAAAGATAGGAGAATTAGTTGGCCAGAACTCAAATGTTCCTTTGTCTAGTACCATTTCTTTTTAATCTGTGCAACTTTCAGAAAAAAAAAATCATTTATATTACATCAGATTTATTTTTTAGAGAGAGAATAGTGTTTATCTTATTTCATGATGTTCTAAGAAGACATGGTCTCCCCATTCTAGTCCAAAAAGCTGCCCTTTTCACAAGTAGTTCTATAGAAGAGGGGTATATTGAAAGAAGGGCTGGTTTATATTCTTATTGTGATCAATACAATGTAAGTATGTGCTATTGATTTTTATTATCTCTTGAATACAAATAGGTGCTATATTAATTTCTTTCAGAAGTTGAGGAAGGATATTGCACAAGAAAGAGGTGCTTAATGATCCAATGACCACTAGGCCTAGCTAGAAGCCTTGTCTTAAATTCTGTAATTATAGAGCAATTAAAAATGATCTTACATCTCTAATTGAAATTACTCATGCTTTGGAATTGTTCAATTTGTCCTCAGTAAATGAGGAAGGGACATTAGAAAAATACAGAGCAATTAAAACATTTGCAAAAATAAATTACAGTATCTGTCATTTAGTTGTAAGCATTTATGTGTGTAGCTGGCTCCAGCCAGCACTTCTGCCTTCTGATTAGTCTGACTGACTTGATGAAATGGGCTGGCATGGATAGTCTGTCAGAAAATGACCTGGTGCTGCCAGGTACTGAGTGTGCTAGCCCGAGGCTGTGATATCTATGTTCATATCTCCCAGATAAAAGGAGCTCAGCTGATCTGAAAGCTTAGGCCAGGATTACCTGTCTGATGTCCCGAGTTCTTGTGCATTAGTCTGAACCACAGTAACTATCATCTAACTCACTGTATGCACACTCCAGGCCTGTCCCAGCCCTGGGTAATGCCTTTCAGCATACAACTCAGGTGCCCTGCAATCCCTTTATAATTTTCACTGGAGTAATTTGACTTTTGAACCTTAAATAATGAAAGTTTTATGAAGAAGGTTGCAAAACGAAAATTGCAGCACCTGTTCTTGATTGAGGGGGTCTATTCCTACCCATTTTTGCAGCCCCTGTATTCAACCCATGTTTTTTAAAGGGTGTTGACATAACAGAATATTACAATTGTATTTAAGATGCCCGTCCTTCAAAAATATCCTGGGTTTATTGAAAGGCTTCTCTGTGTTACTTTTATTATACATGATATGGCGAGTCACAAGAATGGATCGAAGTAAAACAGTTCTGTCTTGTGTGCTTAACAGACTTAGAGTATAAAGGGAAGTCAATTAGGGTTAGAAAAAAGACCAAATTTTGTGGGATCAGTGTTGGGATGGAGCATTACAGGGCAAATATAATAGAATAAGTTAAATATATTTAAGCTTCCAAGTCTAGTAATATGCACTAAGTGAAAATGTAAAGCAAGCGTGAGCAGATGGGAAGTGTGTGTCAGAAAGACCACCTCATCCTTTCTGACTTAACCTGGCATAGTTTATATTCTGACAGAAAAAAGATGAGAAAGAAGTATGAGTTGCTGAGACAGGTTGCATCACCGGATGAATGAGGAAAGAGGCAAGTCACACACTCTGCTTTGGGGAAAATGGTCTGACATTTAGAGTAGCTCCACAACTGCTTCCCCCACAGCTTGGTCCTCTTGGACTCCCACCCTAATCATAGCCCAAAGGCAGCTGGAGTCAGGCTCTTTGCCATGAGAATTTGTGGTGATGGCACAACATGTTTCTCCAGAGTAGGTGACTGTAGACTTTGTTATACAAAAGCAGTCCTGCCGTCACTGTTATACTGTTATCTTTCTTCAACCACCACCTTTAGTAAATAATATATAACTTTTTTTTTTTTTTTTTTTTTTTTTTTTTTTTTTTTTTTTTTTTTAATGCTAGAGCTACTGCATGTCTGTCTTTGTTAGTTTTAGCTGTAATCTTTAGCTAGGGAAGTGAAATTGAGGTCAGTATTTCTTATGTTTCTTAGCTTTATTGCATGTGGCTCTTTCTACTTTTTTTTTTTTTTTTAAGTGCATTTCCCAAGGAAATAAAACTTAAGAGCTTGTACTGGTTTTTCATCCTCCACTTTTGTTCTGTATCTGCCTGTTTTTCTGTCTGATGAATTTCAGCCAAATTTGAGAGGTTTCATAGATACAAAAGATACCTATCTAGGTTAAGTTAAGAAGCAAAGTGATTTCCTGGCTGAGGGAAAGGTCACTGTGTTTTCACACTACTTGCTACTGAATATCAGGGTGAGATTCTAGCTTGAGACAATTCCCTGAGACCCCTGGGGCCCTCTGAACAATTGTAAATGGATTAATTTTTTTCCTTTTTCTTCCCACAGTGTTTTCTCCTGTCTTTTACTGTTAAGTTGTTTCCTGTCCACTGCTTCCAATGACTCTTGGGTCTGCATGTCTTCTATGCCAGGCTCTATATTATAACCAGCTTTTCTTTTCCTCCCTCAGATAACAGGAGGAATGCATACAAACTAACTTTTGCTGGCTCTATAGTTTCACTGAAATAGATGTGTACTTCCTACAGAAGGTGTTCTCAGGATGAGTTTCTCAGAGCTCATGCTCACTAATGGATTCAGGCATTTGTCATCTGCAGGAAGAGCAGTTTTCCTCCTGGTAGAATTAAAGATTAAGGCTCTGGTAGTGTCTCTGTAGGTGGCACAACCATTTTACAAGGGTAAACCTAGGGTTCTGTGAATTTCAAAAGATAAGAACATCCTTTTTCAGAGCTGATTTTTATTTAAGACTTCAGCATTGGAAACAGTGTGCCAGAGGTCTGAGAAGGTCTTCCTGCAAACAATTTTGAATTTATTTTTAATGCACTGAATAAACATTAGGAAGTAAAATGCTCATCTCCGGATATCTGTAGCTACTTCACCCTTTTTCTTGACTCTGACTTCTCAACCTTTTTCTCCTTTACCTAGAAAAGGAAAGGTGGATAACTGTCTGCCTATGTGTAATAATGGCTCTTATGCCAGTGGCAATGTACCCATCTCTTAAAATTACTGAAACCAGTTTCCAGTAAATTCATAATTTTCCCTCTGCCTTTGACTGTGGGGCTCATTAGATTTCAGGAGGGTAAAAAGTTCATCCATTCACTGTTGAAAGCATGTGATTGCCTTACATGCTAGGATATTTTTGAATAGCAGTATCCATTCACTTCTCCGTTGCACAGACAACCAGTTTGGGTTCTGGCATCCCACTCCTTAGTTACTTGTTAAAAAATTTGTCATATATTCCCCAGTTCTCAAGTTCCCTTTGGAACTGCTGCAGTCACACAGAGATAAATATTCCCTAGCTCTTCAGCAGCAGTAGATGACAATGGTTGCAGAAAGAAGACTAAACCCTTGTGCAAGGCACAGTACACAATAATCTCCAAACAACTTCTGTGTTAGTTGAATTCAATTGATCTCATGTAAATGACTGCACCAATTATTTTTAGATTTTACAGAGTCTGTGAATGCCCCTCAGAAATGCAGTGGGATTGCCTTTATATTGAGGTCTTACAATTTCATAGTATGATGGATGTAATTAAAAAATGATTCCTGTACTTTTCATAGCCAGTCTCTGATTTGTACACAAATGTGTATTTACTGTCATGTCTATACACATATGTTTTGCAGACTTGACTACCTCAATCCTTCCATGTTTTAAAAATTTAATAATGCATGTTAAAATGCTTTTTTAAGCATACAGCTGGTATTGTGCATTCAAAAACTATTCAGTCACTGCCCTCTCAATTCGTGGAGCTCAGCTAGGCAGGGAGTTTCTGAAGTGTCTGCATTGCAGTATTGACTTCTGGGAGAGTCAAAGCAGCTGAACAGAAACTAATTAACCTTGGAAGTAATTTAGGCATACTAAAAATTATGGGTCCCAAGAAGTGCTTCCTTAAGGCTTTTGTTGTTGGGCTGCTGGGCACTTCAGTAATGGAGTCTGAGCTTTGAGAGATGAATGGAGGAACTCCTCCTGATTTTGTTGGTATTCTGTCTCATAGTTAAGACTCTTTAAAACACAAGTATTCGGCAACTTTCTCTGCACATAAATCTGTACTCACACACATATCACAGTCAGCAGACATCTTGCCTCCCTCTTCCTTGGAAGACACTTAATTTTTTTCCTTTCTTTGTTTCTTTTTTTTTTGCAAAGTATCTGTCATACATTGATATATAAAAATCAATGCAGTTTAGCAATGCTGAGGTGCTCTGTAAGTGATTATTCTGAACTATGCATGACTTAAAGTCCCATTAAAAATATTTTCTACAGGAAATATTAGTAGGAAATTTATTTTGATTTTGAATGCAAAACTATTTGAGTAATTTTGCAGTTCATATGAGGATTAATTTTCTCTATGGTTGTCCTGTTGTGAGGCAACTAGATTGTGTTACTGTTTCCAGTATCAGTGAGCCAAACTGTTCTGCTGTCTTCTGATCATGTCACCTTGAAAAACAAGTACCTCAGCTTCTTTTGATTCCATCTGCCTCTTCAGAGTGTGGCCTGAGAATTATTTTACTATTGAGCCAATTACAATTTTAAGGTGAACTTGATTACTTTTGGAAAGACTGATTTTACAGGAAGCAGATAAGAATTCTGAAAGAATACATTTCAGGTGTATATCATATTTGATGTGAAAACTGAGTTTATGAATCCAAACTTAGTCTTGCTGAAATAAGCAGCAGGTCTCCCTTTGGCTTTTACAGGTAGTACATGCAATGGTTTCATACTTTGGCCTGCCAAGCCATAACTGCGCTAAATATTGCCCCTTGTTTCCCTGCAGATGTGCACTGGGAACTACATATTTGTTCCTTATATGATAACTCCACATAACAAGGTGTACTGCTGTGATAGCAGTTTTGTGAAGGGACTCACAGAGCTGATGCCACCTGGTTTTGAGTCTCTGCTTGGGCCTATATGCTTACCTCTGGTGGATCGATTTATTCAGCTCTTGAAGGTGGCACAGGCCAGTTCCAGGTGAGTTGTCTTCTTGTACACCTGTGTAAAATGCAAATATTCCAGCTGACAAGATAAATGTCAGCCTCTTTTGCCTTCTGCTCAGAAAAACTGATGTTTAATGGATTAGCTTGACCGAATCTCTGCCTTGACACTGTTCCATCCATACATGTTGTGCACATACACTGTGAGAGAGCTGTGCTGATGTGAAGTTGTTCCCTGCAGCCAGTATTTCCGGGAATCCATTCTGAACGACATCAGGAAGGCCCGGACGCTTTACACGGGCAAAGAGCTCGCAGCAGAGCTGGCAAGGATTCGACAGCGCGTCGATAACGTTGAAGTCTTGTCTGCTGACATTGTCATAAACTTGCTGCTGTCCTACAGAGACATCCAGGTAGGAGTTCGCTACTAAGAACAGTAAATTAAATTACATTCTCACGGAAACTTTTGGTGCATTTGGTGCAGAGTTTTTAATAAAATGTGTGGGTAAAGCACACTAGTAAAAATCTTTTATGGTGTCTTCTCTGATGTTTTTATTTTGTTTTGTAGTTTCACTGTTTGCCTTTCCATAGCAGAAAAGGGTTTTATGGCAGTACCTAAAAAGTACATGATGTGTAATAACTCTTCTCCATCTCAGCACTGCTATGTGATGAACAGCATGTAGTTAAAGGCTATGGTGGCATTCTGCAACTGATAGGCAAATGTATTCTTTTTCACCAAAGCTGGTGACATTTCTTATGGAAAGATAAATACTTCATATTTCAGGTTTTGGAATGATGCTGGTAATTGTCTGCTTTGTTATCCATAATTTCAACTGTCACTCCTTAATCATTATGAAGTGGTTTGAGTTTGATTTTTTATTTTTATTTGTTTTTTAAATATGTCAGTGAGTAAGCTACTTTAAAAACTCTGGTATTAAAGAATCTTGTTTTTGTGGCTTATGCCTACTTCAGAGATTTGAGATGCCTTAATTCAAATGCAGTTAATGTCTTTTTAATGTCTGCACAATAAGAGCACTGAGATGCGTTCAGTTCCTAACTTTAATAATGAAACACGTGTATGAAAATTTCCACAGGACCATGTTGAAGCAGCACAGGAGACCAAATTGGACTTTCCTGCTAAATACTGTGCATATTCCCATCTCAGATTAGTGCCAGGCCATTTACAGTTTGAGACTGAAGAAACTGAAATCCATAAACTTAAAATGGGCTGAAAATATTTTGTGTGAAATAATAGCTGCTTAGGTTGAAGAGGAGTTTATGGAAGCATACCTCAGTACAGCCCCTTAAAACCTTATTATTCCTTTCTTTTGGAAGGATTACGATTCCATTGTGAAATTGGTGAAAACTTTAGAAAAACTGCCCACTTTTGACTTGGCTTCCCACCACCATGTGAGGTTGCATTATGCATTTGCCCTAAACAGGTAAGAATCTACCCTTCTTTCTGCTATGGAACAGTAAATCAAAACTTCAAACTTTGTAAGGGGTGGGTAATACTGTGTGAAGTTCCCTAGTGGAATCTTTATATAAAATCCTATGATTTTGACTGAAGCAGCTCTGGGGATTCTAAGCTTCTTTTTATCTCACATTGTTAAATTTTATTCCTTTTCCTTTAGCATGTTTGATTTGTCTTTCCATAGGTTTGTATTATTTTTTTGTTTCAGTACCTAAATTAGAGAAAACAAATACCTAACAATATTATCCTCCTGTAAAATACACTTTTGACATTGCTGTGTGAGTGACAGCGCCGCGTCATTTGTGCTGGCAAAGACATCATCTCATTCAAGTCTGAGTTCTGGTAATGTCAGGAGACAGAAGCAGACCTTTCATCAAATGTCCATAGGAAGATTTTATTGTATTATGATGATAAAATAATTTTCACATAGTCTGATAACATGGGCAAAATGTGATACATTGAGCAACATACACTGCTTCTATGGATTAAATAAAAGCCAAGCCTAGATTTTCTTTCTAAGATACTGACATTTAGGCAAGTGACTAAGAGGGGTGTTTTTTCAGAGCAAATTACAGATGTTCTCTGCTCCATTGCTGTTATCAAAGTGAACATTTTGCTGTTGACTTTTAGAAGAGTAGACTAGGTGTCATCAGGTATTGAAATCGTCAAGTATAGCAAATTTCGATAGGTGGTTCTGCTTCTCACAGATTTGAATTTTGTAATTAGGTTCATTGAGGAGGCTTAAAACTGCACATCATGTGAAAGTGGTGTCAAAACATGTCGCAAGGAATTACTTGAAAAAATAAACCTGGTTTTGAAAGACAAAAAAAACAAAAAGAAAAAAAAACCCAAAAACAACTGTCTGGCATTTTTTGTCTGAATAAAATATCCAGATCCGTACTTTTGCCTTTATACCAGGTAAATGAAGGTATAAATATTGTGCCTTTTTTTTTCCACTTTGACATAAATATATGAAGTTTTGTAGATTAAATAGTCCAGCCTATACCTGCCACTTCTACAGAGCTTTCACAAGGGTCACAAGGTGTTCCTTGGACATGTAATGTGTTGTTTAGACCTCACGGTCACAGTTTTCTGAAACAAAGTTGTCTTTGAAAACAGGACTAGTTCATTGAGGCACTAAAAACCTGGAAAACTGCAGCATAATCTTTTCAGGCACATCCTTATACTTCACTGGTTCTCTGACTCAAGATACTGTCTCTGAGAGTATCTGACAGAAGATTGACACACTACCTCCAAAGGAGCCCAGATGAGATTTTCCTATTCCTCTCCTTTCCTGACTGACCATTAAATTAGAAGCCATGACAGCCATGAAAACATTCATGCTTTGGTGTGCCAAGAAGGAATTACTTTGGCTAACTTTCTCCTTGTAACTTTCTCCTTACTGAGACTGTAGAGGATATTTTGTGAGCTGAGGCAGGTCTGGAATACTCTGTGCTTCTGACTCTTTGCTGTGAAAAAAATGTGTCTCTTGCTTCTAATCCAGGTCACTAGCACGGAAGGATGGAGCAGCTCAATTAGTCAGGATTAGTCTGACCTAAATCAAGAAGTGTGAGGGCATTGATGATGGAAAAGTAAACAGAAATAAAAGTAGGGACCTCTGTCTCTGAAGACCAGCTAAGTGTAAATAATCCATGTTGTAAAACATTATTTGCCCTACTGGTTTTGTTCTCATTAAATTCATTAATCTGGATTAGTGATAGTCAATACAAGATGTGGAAAAGTTGAAAACAGAGTCATTTGATTGTTCAGTACACAAACATGTTAAAATTCTAAACTTTTGATACTGAACGATGTATGTACCAAAGCTATGACTCACCAGGAAGTGTCTAATGCTTGCAATTACGTGGTTTATTTGTCTGAAGTACTTCTTTTAATATTGCCTTTTTGGCTTTACTCCTAAACCTTCCCTATCATGGGAGTTCAATCTGGTTTGTGCTTTTTGGAAGTTTTGCTTCACAGTCAAATTGTATATAAAAAGTAAAATCACAAACACAAGATTGCATCTTTTTTTCCTTTAGAGCATGAATTACATTGAAAGAAAACCTAGACAGGAAATCAAGGTTTGTAATTTTCTATTTTATAAGGAAGTAACACATGACCCTTCTAAGAATTTCCCTGGAGGTTCTTGATGCTGTTTTCAGTGCTTTGCTATAGCTTATGCTTCATGAGAGAGAGAAGTTATGTTTAAGGGAATTTATAAAAGTTTCCCATGACATAAAGAAAAGACCAAAAAAAAGGAAGAAGGGGTAAGTGTGTATATATAACATAGTACACTATCATTTTACATGGATGAAGTCATATGTCTATTAAAAACAGTCATGAAAAATTATTTCTTGTTAACTTTGTTGTTTTTTTAATCAAAATTATTATTTCCAACAGGAGAAATCTGCCTGGAGACAGACAGAAAGCTCTAGAAATTATGATTCCCCTTGTAGAGCAGGAAGACCAAGTAGCTTCAGATATGTACTGCCTGGTTGGTCGAATTTACAAGGACATGTTTTTGGAATCTGGGTTCATAGATATGGAAAGCAGGGACAAAGCAACTTTCTGGTGAGTACTATTTTCCTGGTCTATGTCCTTTTGTTAGCTTTGGGAAAATATTCCTCAAACAAGAATATATTTGAATGGTTTTACTTTCCAAATATTTGGCATCCTTAGGGGATAGAATGCATCTTCTAAATTGCCTTGCTTATTTGTCGAGAATGAGAGATTTTTGTTGTTCCCACATCTCATTCTGCAAAGTGCTTCAAGTGCCTCAGAGACCTGAAGTTTAGATATAAACTAAGCTCATAATTTTTCCCAAATATGAAGTTTCCTGTTTACTGTGTTATTCTTAGGAATCTGGGCCAGAGAGTAATCAGTCATTAATTGATTTGCATGCCTGGAATCTGACAGATTTTAGCTAGCAAGGCTTAGAGGTTTAACTCACAACCAGTATGGCTGTTCCAAACTTGCTGACAAAAGTTTTATCACTGTTTAGTGGTAAAAGTTTTATCATTGTCATATAGTACAGGCACATTGCAGTGGACTACAGTAGCATCAGTAGTCAAAAAAGCACACAATAACTAGTCAATAATAGATTAATTCTTATCCTCATTTTAGAGACAAGAATCTTGTTTTTTTTTAATGCTTTTGAAACACTCTGTAAATCACTGTTACATGGAAGAGGTTAGAAAATGAAGGCAGGGGATGTCATCCCAGACTTCTGTCAGGATGAGCTGTTTTTCTGCTCTCAGATGAGGATACAGACAATCTGCATTTATGTGTCCTGCAGATCACATCTTAGCTCTGGTCTTGTGATCATCAGCTGCTTGTTGAAGTAAATGCTTAAAATGGAAAGCTTTCTTCTTTCTTTGTTATTTATCACTTGTTTTCAGTAAACTTCAGCTTAGAGCTGCCTCTCATAAAAGATAAGATAAAATTGTTTACCAGTTATGGCCTCAGAATACAAATGCAGTTTATAACTTCTGGTCAGTTTTGGCAATTCTTACTGGACTTTTAAAAGATGTTGAAATAACTGGAATGCTACATATTATTTTCATTCCTCCTAGCATAATTTTGGATTTTAAAAAGTTTCATTTCCTGTAAAGTGCAAAGCCTGTAAAAAACTTTCAGGGGTCTTTTGTAAACACTGTATTTTGCTAATATCATAAATATAAAGATATAAAGAAAAGTGTAGTTTTGCATACAAATTTTAGGCATTATTGCAGACTAATTAAATACAAATTACTCTTGCTATTATACATCTTACTTTCTCCTTGTTCATGGTGCCTTATGAACAGATAAACTTTGATATATCAAACATAATTGAACTAAGAATGATTATATGTATAGCAGTGGTGAGTTAATGTAGCCATTTAAACACACTTTGAATAAATGCATCTTAGCAATCATGACACTCATAATCTGATGACAGGAAGTGATTGCAGGCATTCCAGTCTAGGAAAGGACTCTGGCAATTGAGACCCAATGCAGAATGCTCTGTGCACCTCCTGCCACAGAACAAGGAGATCTCTGTTGAGTCAAGCTGGAGTCTGGCCGGAAGCTCTACCGGATGGTCCAATTGCTTTTGGTTTATATTTTATACTGGATATTGATTTGAGTTTCTAGTGTTAGTCACACAGCAGGCCTGACAGGGAAGGTTGACTCATAACTCAGTGAAAAGCTCTTAGAAAGGAGCAGGTCCACTCTAGTGCTCCAGCAGGCCACAACAGGACAAGGTGTGTGCAGGAGCAATGGCAGTGCTATGTTATGTTGAGATAAAGGGTGTTATCTCAGTCTTAGAAAAATAAGGATGTAAGGGAAGTACAGTGAATTGCATGAGATAAAGAGAATTTGGCAGCAGAACCAAAGCATTGGTTTTGCAACAACTGGTGATGCCAAGGTAATTTGGCCTATTCCAATTTAAAAAAACAAACCAACAATGTGCTTTTCTGACAATTAGAAAATAGAATAAAAGACATCTTTCATATAAATATGAGAGAATAAATGAAAGAGTAATTATTAACTGTCACTTTCTTGTTTCACACCGACAGTGTGAATCAGACTTGCCAAAGCTACCAAGTCTTTATTCATATCCTTTCACCGCTACCCCCTAATTCAGTGTCTGCACTGCAACATTTTCTCAAATGTCAACAACTGCAACATTTTTCCAAAAGTACAGTCTTTCTTATATTGGAACAAAAATACTAATTTCCATGGCTTTTTCTTCTTCTTCTGTCAATCATTCCTCTCTGCTTTTTGTATTGCATGAGAATTTAAGCATGGAAGATCTCTAGGGCACAAAAGGTGGTCCAGTTCCCAACATCACTGTGTCTCCAAAGAGATAATGCCAGCTCAAGGGCCTCCCTTAGATGTAAATACTTAGAATCAATGAGAGTGTTGTCCTGTTTAGTTGGAAGATTTTAATGTTTTTTTTTGGTTTGGTTTTTTTCCCCTTTGCTTAGTTTTTGTTTGTTTGGTTGATTTGTTCTGTTTTTTGTTTTTAGGTTGGATGTTTTTTGTCTTTTTTTGTTAGGTTTTGGTTAGGGTTTTTTTAAATGAGCCAAAACCATTTTGTATGTACTTTCTTCCTCACTTTTTTGTAACTCGCAGAGAGAGAGAAAATTGCAGATGATGAAAGAAAAAGATCTAGTACTCTCTGATTCTCTTGCTTTTCTGTAGAGCAGTAGGCACTTGTTTAATGCTTAAGTTCTTTGGAGGTGGGCAGCTGAAGTATAAAAAGTATATATATGTAGCAGATTGAAGAGAAGCCTGTTTTACAGTTTTGGAGAGCAGAGCTTATGTTAAAGGATGCGAAGGCATTAATCATTAGAGCCAAAAAACAGACAAACAAATTAAAAACCAGCTGTATTTTTGACCTGGTGGGATAAAAATGCCTTAGCTTTGCTTGCATGTCAAAGCATGGTCTAGAAGTTAAATGCTTAAGTTTTGTGCAGATTGTTTTTCTTTCCTTCCTTATGTACTAAACTCACAACCTTTTTAATTTTTTAAGTGTATTCCATTTGTTTGTCTGTATTTCTTTCATCCTTTAGAAAGTAATTTTAAACTCCATTGCTTTTATGGTAGTGAGTTGTGTTGACTAAATCTCTTGTGCTCCTTAACTCACATTCGATAGTAGTCTTTGCCTTCTCCTTTTGGAGATGTGAATATGTGTATATATACCTGCAACCAAAGGTGTTCTTATTCTGAGGAATAAGTTTAAACCATAGTAGATGTCCTGTTGCTGTTGTCACGGCTACGTGCATTGCTAGCATGAGGGCAGTGTGTGCTGTGTTGGTGTGAAGCACCTCCAGTTCTTTTAAGACAAGATTGAGCCTAGGTGAATGCCTCTGCCGTTTCTCTTGATTGCTCAGTTCCTCTTGAGGAGAATGAAATATGGCATAGTCCTTTTTTATGTGAACTCATAAGGACAGTGTCAATAGGACACTCAGTAAAGAATAAAATTTGGAATAGCTGAAATCATAGCTAAGTGTGAGGTATATTCTTGTATCACTTGCTTTTGCGTGTGCCATTGTAGCAGATCCACAATAAAATCTAAGGTTTCAAGTCAATGAAATATAATATATTAAAGACTAAATTAATGAGCTTATTAATAAATATAACTCTTTTACAGACTGATAATATTATTCAGTTTTATTTGGTCTTAAAGGAATATTGTAAGATACTGTAACTTTACTGGGATAATTTTACTGGGATGCATGATTAGGATCTGTGCTTGTTGTGTGGGGGGAAAGGAAATGGGAGGAGCATGTATAAATACCAGACTCCTAAAAATAACCACAAAGAATGTGTGGAAAACAGTAAAATATTTTTGCTTCTATGGATTCTTGCTGTGTAAACAGAAGATAAGCTCTTAAATTACCTAAAACTGTAATGATGCCCCAACTAGATTGCATTATTTACAAAGTAAGCTTGAATGTTTGTTTTTCTAGGTTCAAGAAGGCGTTTGAGTCAGAGCCAACTTTACCAGCAGGAATTAATTATGCAGTACTCCTCCTGGCAGCTGGACATTGCTTTGATACTTCCTTTGAGCTGCGGAAAGTTGGTAATTATAACTTGCAAATTCATGGGGAAATCACATTCCAGTGAAAGTACACTACCACCCACTGTTATAGGGGAAAACTTGGATGGTTGTATGTGAAAGCTTTGACAGAAAGCATGTGAATATTTAAGTTGGTCTCTCACACCACTGCTGATCCCACCTGACTGCAGGTGAGTGCTGTCATGAGGACTTGTTTTCAGTGTCAAGGTTTTAAATGGTTACCAGAGTTCAGTAAAAGCTAAGCTTCTTTGTAAAGGCATCATTTGTGTGAAACAGGAGCACCTGGAATGGGAATCCAGTTCCAGCTAGCACTCTTTAAAACAAGCAAACACAAACCCCTGGAGGGAATATGGATGACAAGTCTATCCTAAGACTGAGGAAAATGCAATTGACTTGAGCTTGAGTTGAGTTGAGAGAAGAATATTTCTCTTCTGATACATTCTTAGAGGTTTCTGAATGTCTGTATTCATAGAATCATAGGATGACAGTGGTTTGGGTTGGAGCGACCTTTAAAGACCATCTAGTCCAAGCTCCTGCTGTGGACAAAGATCTTTCACTAAATCAAGTTGCTCAGACTGACACTGGACACTTCCAACAAAGAGGCATTCACTTCCCTGGGCAACCTGGTCCAATGTCTCGCCACCCTTGTCATAAAAAAATTCTTTTTTAAGAAGGAAGAATTAGGAGGATTTTGTTTATGATCTTGTTTGTGGTTTTCTGGATTTGAAGAGAGTGAAAACTCAAGATTATTCAGTAATATGTTCAGGGAAGATTTGGCAGAAAGGACTGAATGTTGTAATAAGCATTGCATTTGGTGTTCTCCATAAATTTGTATAATTCTTGACTTTCTATAAAGTCTTTTTTTATCTTTGTTTCTCCTGAGGAGGTTGTCAAGTGAGAAAGAAACTAATTTTTTCACTCCACTGAATGTATCTGTATTCAGTGACTGCTCTAGTTTTGAAGTTGGGTGTGCACTGTACGTCTGGAAGTAATTTCCTGAGTAATTTTGAGTATGAAGGTCAGAGTGAGATGATTACTTTTGCATAAATAGTGGAAGTGAAATTTAAATTCTCGGGTGTAAATGAAGGTATTAATTTGGATGTGTGAGGTTGCGTAGAGTTGCCCCAACTACTGTGTTTGCCCTTCTGTGAGTGGGTTAGATTTTGCTTTTTGGTTGGCATAGAATGCTTCCACATCCTATGCTGAAATTTGAATTCTTGTGCCAGAGTAGGAGGTAAGAAGATATGTTCTATACATTGCATAGCATTTACAAATACTCACTTGCTGGCCTAACTTTAAACTAGGTAGCTTAATTGAGCTGGGCTATATTTTTTGTGTAGTTTAATATGAATCCTTTACTTTTAAAGAAACTTCATAATTGCATACAGACTACAGCCAACTAGATCTGTACAAATTCATTTTACTGATGAAATTTGTGTGCTGTTTCTGTGGTATCATATTCTTATAAATTTGTCCAGTGTTGTTTTCCCTATTGTTTGTATAGAGACCATTACAGAAATTAATGTTCATTCTTACATAAGGTTCCATCCCCAGCTCATGAATTATTTAGTGCAGAAGTATCCTGTTCCTTAGGTGGTTTGTTTGTGTGTTTGTTTGCCTGTCTTACCTTAACATTTAGTTGGTGTCTGCTGGAAACCCTTGATATAGCAACCCCTCCTGTTAGCTACTGGTGTCCATCTTTCTTTTTTTTAGGTACAGGGAATATTGTCGAAATACTTTTAGTCAGTCAGACTGACTCAGCTATTTTGAAACATGTTTTAAATACATTTATAGTGTAGTATACTCTATGTGTATCATTTGGTTCTTGTTGTGATAAGACTGTGGTCACTGTGATGGAATGTCGGGTTGAAAAGTACCTCCAGGGTCATCGCTACAAACTTTCTCTGGAAAAGCACACTCTAGACAGGATGGCCCAGCACCCTGTCCAGCTGAACCTCAAATATGTTCAATGTCAGCAAATCCACTGCTTCCCTGGGAGATGATTCCAAGACCTGATTCTTCAAATTTTGAAAAATTTTTGTCTTGTGCCCATTTGGAAAGTCCCCAGTAGTAACTTGTACTATCAGCCTTTGTCTTTTCCTTGTGACTCCTTGTTGAAAGGGAGTCTCCACCTTCTTTGTAGCCACCTTTTACTCACTGGATGGTGATAACACCTCCCCTATGCCTGCTCTTCAGGGCTGAACAAACCCAGCTTTTCCTCATATGGCAGGCTTCCAGTCCTTTGTTCATCTTTGTGGCCATTCTCTGGACCCTCTCCAGCCTGTCCACATCTTTTGTGTATAGTGAGAACCAAAACTGAACACATTATTCCAGAACTGCCCTGGCAAGCACTGAATAGAGTGAGATAATGGCTTCTTTATCCCTCCTAATGATGCCCCTGTTGATACATCCCAAAATCCCATTGGGTTTCTTAGCTGAAGAAACACTGTTCACTCATATTCAGCTGCTTGTTTTTCAGGGCCCCCACATCCCTTTCCGCAGAGCTGCTCTCCAGTGCAATAGACCCCAGCCTGTGCTGCACTCCCAGATTATGTTTTCCCAGATGCAAGACCTTACAATGATCTTTGTACAAGGTTTATCAGATGGCTGGAGTTGTGCTAGATTCTGAGGATAGTTTACTATTTCCTTTGTCTGAGGTCAATGTTTTAAACAAAATCAGGCAATATCACAGAGATTGTATGGGAAAATATTTTGATTTTTTTTCTGGTGCTAAGTATCTCTTCCATATCTGTAACTCTTTTGATGACACCTCTTGTTTAGATCTGTGTGTAAAGATAATTTTTAGCAATAGTTAGATTTGCCAGGCAGTGCTTTCTGTTTGGGTCCACCCACAGCATTATCTGTAGTACACAGAAATTAGAGAAGTGCTGCTTTCTGCTGGGAGATCAAGAGAGATGCAAGAACAAACTCATCAAGTTCAGTCCAGGTTATATGGAAATTATATTGCTAGGCTGGGAAAGGTGTAGGGAAGGATGTAGTCATTATCAGTTCTTCAGAGGGTACATGAGACTGTAATTACGAGATGCATATCTGATTACATTTGGAATATTATAACTGCAGTAAAATAAGAATAAATCCAAGAGAATTTTTACCAATCTGGGCCAGATCAGAAAATTTGCCTTCTAAAACTTCCTGCCTGTACTTGTCAGATAATAGTTCAGAACTAAATGAGCAAACAGACTATTAATAAAAACTCTCCTATTTTTTGAGTAGTATTGCTTTCTAAACCATACAAATAACTTTGAGACCAGAACAGAAATGCTGTGATCTGCATTGTCAGTTATGATCTCTGCAGGCTGTGCAACTCTGACTCACAAAGAATCCTGTAATATGAATTGTTCCATCAACACTTGAGCAAGGATAGCAGTTTATTTGTAAAGCCTTCATATTAATATTTAACTGGTAATATCTACTTACTGTTATCTTATTTTCATCAGAAGCTGTGGTTATATAAAAACAAGCTTGGTGTTATAAAAACAAAGGCTTTTCTGGCATTAATGGTTCCTCTATTTTGCCTCATTTGTTTTAAAGGCAAAATATTTCTGATAAAATATACTGGAATTCCTGCTGCTTTTTTCCCCTCCCCTTATGAATGCCAAGTTTATCATGGAAGGAGAGAATGTCTTGACTTTGCCTGGATTTTCTTATACTCTCAAGAACCTTTTAAATATGATGAAGTAAAAATAAACTTAGAAAAGAGAAATTATAGAAGGAGACCATAAACTCAGAATTAAATTCATGAAGGTTCACTTTGAAAGTTTCCAAATTAATCCTCCACCCCACCAAGTTCTTTAAATTGAAGTTATGATCTTTACAACCTCTTGCTAATGTCATCACAAAGCAACTACATTTCAGAGATAAGTAACTCGCCTTTCAGGGATGAGTAACTTTACAGATGAGCTTTGCAGAGCATGGTCAGCAAACTAGAGTGAGTTCTAGCACCAAGTACCTCACCTTTCTCAGAAGAACTTGATGAGAGGGTGATGTCTTCTCTAAGAAAATAGGATCCACTTCACAGAATACTTGGGTAAAACTTCAATTTTCTCCAGGCTACATAGCAGTAATGATTCCCAAACTTGGTGTCCCGAGGTGCTGCCACACATCCATCCTTTCTCCCCCCGTCTTCCTATAAGTCTCTCTTACTGAGCTGGGACTCAAAATCATTGCTGTCACCAGTCCTACCCTCCTAACAAACCCCTCTCCCTGCCAGCCGGTAGTCCCCCCCCATGTGAGTTGTACTCTCCATCAGACCCACACGCTCAGTTTGTACCTCACTTTAGCCCTATGCACAGCTATCAACAAGGGCGTGTCCAACTGAAACAATCCAGGTGTCCCTGGGATACCAGTTCTTTACGCTTCTTGTGATTGAGTCACATTAAAAGCCTGTGGAAGTTAGTAGGTGTCTGTCTTTTATTGTGTGTTGCTATCAAGTGCATGCAAATATTTTAGACATTCTAGTAGAGCCCTTTGGCCTTTGCAGATAATGCTGAGGAGTGTTACTTTAAAGTCCTGGAAAAGATTAATTTTTTCCCATTTACTGTGTTTTCTGGATAGCATTCAGGTTTTGTTCTCTAGAACCCAACTAAAGTGGAACACTTTCAACACAAATTCCCCCTCCCTATTCTGCATTGACTAGTGGAGGTGTGCATCTTCAAGTGGTCTCTTTGATAGTGTGAGTGTGTGTAGCACCCTGGCTGAAAGCCTTGCAGAGATGGTCACCATGGTACCCCGTGGAGCTGATGGAGGTGACATTTCTCAGGCAGATCAGAGACACCTTGTAGCATCTATGGCATTTTTAAAAGCCTTTATTACTTGACATAGATGTCATAAAAATGTGAGCAATGTGATAAAACAAGATAAACTTTGTAGGTTGAAATGTAGCTTATGCAATGATACCCATTTTGATAATATTTATTACTGCTTCCACCATGAAGTTTAGTCTGCTAGCTACTCAGGGAAGGTTAAGGAAAAAAACAAGATCAACAGTTGCATTGAAATTTCTTGTGAATACTCAGCCTGAATATCAAGGACAATGGAAGATGATGTGGGAGGGAAACTGTCATAGTGGAGTAGTGTAGGAAAAGTGAATAAAACACTACAGTGGTGGAGCAGCTTGTTGTGTAAGCTGAAAATTAGATTTTTTTGCAGAGGATGGTGTTGCGTATCTCATGTTAGCTATATGTAGCAGCTCATATGAACTAAAACTCATCTTGAAGGCCACAGGGGAGCCTGTAGTTCTCAGCAAACTTAGCAAGTCAAAATAAAACCTGAGGCTCGCCGTAGTCTTCAGTTGCTGAGGGGCTTGTGAATATTAATAGATGTCTTTCATTGGGGTAGGACTTGCGGCAGTTAAAAGAACATCACTGCTGGAAGAAGCCCAGTGGATCATCTGTTCCTTCTGCATGGGACCTTGTCTATAAAGGTAAGTTTGGGGCTTGGGGCTTGTAAGTTAAAAAAACAAAGCAGAAAAAAACATAATAGGTGCCTTATTCAGCATCTGTTAAGTTTTTGCAGCTATGTTGTGTAGCCTAAGGCCCCAATTTACCTTTACAGATGAGGTCCATGCAAGAACATAGGTGATCTGGCTGTGGCCTTGTCCTGACAGTGATGTCTTAACATTCCTTTTTTGAGAAGCCTGTAGGAAGAGGGGGTGGGGAAAAAAGAATTTTCTACCAATTAGAAGGTTTGGAAGGCATATAACATTAACTGGTAAGTATGATTTCCGTCTTATTTTATCCAAATGGAGAGGGTATAGTCATGTAAGCAATTAAAAGATTTTGAATAAGGGAAATGGTTATTTTAAAATTGCATTAATGCAAATTCTTGTGACTTGTTATTCTCTTTGCTACAGGAGTAAAGATCAGCAGCCTGCTTGGTAAAAAGGGGAGCTTGGAGAAACTGCAAAGCTATTGGGAAGTGGGATCTTTCTTGGGGGCCAGTATGTTGGCTAATGATCATATACGAGTGATCCAGGCTTCAGAAAAGCTGTTTAAACTAAAGGCACCAGCATGGTAAGGTGATAAACAAGGCCATGTACATTTCTATGTTTGAAAATGTTGGACTGCCTCAGCTTTCACATTAGGCACTGTACTCAGCTGACAGGAGATATGTTTTGTGGTTTTTAACAGATTTTACTCTGTGTGTATTATTTCACTGTACTTTTATCCAGAGAAGGGACTTTCTCCACTCCAGAGAAGGGACTTTCTTCTCCTTTTGCCCTTATTCAGGGGTAGATCTGATATGGGTCTTTAATTTGATGTATGAGAAGGGCAGATTCATCGTGGACTTCAAGCTCTTCTGAGGGCAAAGGAGAAAGGAGTTGCTTGTGGCTACATTGCTGAAGAGAAGTGGTAGTGGCTTGTGAGTTTAATCATAACAGCCTGAAGGTTTTGGGCAATGAAGACAGCTTAGCTAGGGAGGCCTGGCTGCACCTTTATGTATTGTTAAGGTTGTGGCACACAGCAGTTGTTTTAGGAACTGAGTACAAATGAGCTGTGTGGTGCAAGCTGCATCTTGTAGCGATTGAGAAGACTGCAAATCAAAACCCAATTAATAGAAAGGCCATAAATCCAGGGTTAAAGACAACCCTTTAAACTCAACATCTGTTGTGCAAAGGCCCAGAGATGTGTGCTCTGACAGCAGGTTCCCAGCACCTGTGGTGAGTACAGGCAGCAGTTAAGGACCAGTCACCTACTCATCAAGGGCTGGGATTATCAGGGATGGGGAGAACCAAGACTCCTTTCTGACTAAAAGAGTTGTCACTCTGCTAACTCTAAGAGTGAACATCACAACATATATATTCTTATCTTTTTATAAAGGATACAGTGCACCTCCAGAAGGTGATCAGAGGGATGCTAAAGTACAGAAATGCTAAACTGCTGTATTGACATAACATAGAAACTGTCATAATTAAAAACTCTAATTTTCAGACAAAATATTTCATGAAGGCTTTTTGCAGTGTATTTATTTGCAAGGTTTTCAATTTTTAGTATGTGTTTATTTTTCTAAGAAGTTGGATAACACTCTCTGGAAGTCTCCTGGTAGAATTTTCTGGAGTTTATGAATGCCTGGTTGTCAGGATTTTATGTACCCCAGTACCTTTGGGGTTTAAGTCTGTGGATTAAACTCTGAAAATACAGCTTACTCATTTGTGCTTCGTGAAGAATTTCTCCTGTGAGCAATTCCTTCCCAGTCTGTTGCCTTCTTTATAGAAGGGCCCACTTGATGCAAACAGGAGTAGACACAGTACCTTATGCCAGCTATCCTGATGGCCTAAGCAGGATAACTGGAAATTGCACAGCTTTGGAAATGTTCACTAAAGACCCTCTGAGGATGAAACAAAAGTTTTCATTAATAGCCTAACTGTGATAAAGTGATAGCAGTGATAAATCCTCTTTTAGTGTGTATATCTCATTGCTGTAGTATTCATAAAAATTGTGTGAGATTATGTTTACAACCTTTTTTTTCAAAAATGCCAAGAGAAAGCAATGGTACCAAGTAGACCTATAAATCAGCCCCAGAAAGTAAAACAACAGAGAGAGGGATTAACTGCATTTAGGGAAACATTCAACACACCGGTTGTCCTTCCCCAGCAATGCCAAAAGAGTGTTTAACAGAGCTGTTGTCATCTTTGCAGGACAATCAGTTCCAGAAGCATCATGTTTTAGAAATGTGTGAAATAATTGCCTACGCAGACACAATATAGGAGACAGAATACTTAAACTAGTGGACTTTTTACCTAATTTTTTCTTGGAGGCAGTTCACTACTGAAACAAGTTTAACATGGGCTCAGCTTGTCCTTAGGCAGAGGATTTAGCTCTTTCATGAATTTTTCATGGTTTAGGATAGAGGACAGTATATGGTATCAGGTATATGGGCAGGAAGGAGTGTTCCAGGACTCTTTTATATTTCAGTTGCCTCATTTAGCAGCTGTGTTTCCAATTCTAGTTGGGAATTGTTATTATGAAAAGGAATCCTAGAGAAGTGAAAAGTTACTGGCAGCCTTGGTGTTGCAATGGTGAATACTTCAGTTGTGTTTAAAGGTAGAGACATTACTGCTTACAAACTGCACTGAATTTACTATCTGTGTATGTTTGGATGGTCACAGGTACCTGAAGTCTATTGTAGAGACTATTTTGATATATCAGCATTTTAAGAAACTGACCCCAGAGCAACATACAGCCAAACAGGAACTTGTGGACTTCTGGATGGACTTCCTAGTTGAAGCCACAAAGACAGATGTGACTGTAGTTCGATTTCCAGTAAGTAGCTGGTTTTTTTGGTCTTTGAGGCTTTTTTTGGTGATGTTTTTGGGGATGGGCTCTTTTAAAACAAATTGTGGTGTAAAGGAAATGAGCACAAAGTTCTGCTTCTTTTTAGGTGGCCAGACTAACTGTTTGTCCAGAAGAAATGTATTTGGCCTGAATCTTAGATTGATTTTAATTGAATGCACGTGGGTACAACAGGATTGCACAATGTGTTCCATACAAAATTAATGAGGAAAAAAGTCAAGATACAATTTTGGTATTTATTGTTTGCTACCAATGGGTATACTTCTAAAGCAAACATTTACAGTGTACTCCAGGTGATTATATATTAACTATATGGTGTTTTGAAAAAAAAAATTAATTAATTTCAGTCTTTTTCTGGCTCAGCAGACTTTGTATACTCTACTGCCAATTAAGACTGTGCCCTTTCAGAGGTTAAAAATCAGCCCAAACAGTCAGAAATCTATTGCTCCAGCTACTAGAAAATGCATTTCAACAGCATTGCACTATAAGTGTGTGTATATATATTTATTTCTGATTCCTTCCACAAAAAATTTGCTGAGAGTTTTTATTAGATGCCCCAGTGCTGCACCATGTATACAGTATTCTGAAAGTATACTGTAAATAAGTCTAAGTTTTCTCTACATTTAAACTGTATATGTCCAGGAAATATGGGTATTCCTTTCAGCTAACCATCAGTAAAACCAGCTTTTTGTCTTAAATAGCGATTGCTATTGCCTCCCAGATAGTTAAAGTGCATACAGGTTGTTTTGTACAGTTCATTTACCTTCCATGTGTAGATGTGCTAATAAACTGTTAGGAAGACTTCAAGGTTAAACATCAAGAGCTTGAGGCAGTAAAGTAACAACATGAGACCATTTAAAGAGCCTGGTTTTCCTTTTCTAATGAGAACAGGTAGAAAGTTTTGCTGGGAAACAAAAGATATTTTGAATCTTCTGGGTTTTGTACAAGACAAGGCATAATCCTTTTAGGTTTTAGATGCTGGAATAGTTCAATTACATACTTACCATAGGCTCTGACATATAAAACTGTCCAAATAAAATTGTTTGTATTTTTATTAATATTAAGAGGCAAACCAAAGCTGATCACTGCAATAGCATGAACCAAGGGATAAACCCAGTGTCCACCATGTTTGATGGTGCTGTACAGGAGGTTGGTCATCCCTGTAGGGACTCAGTGATCCCTCTGGGTCCCTTCCAACTCAGTCTATTCTGTGATTTCGTGAACTGACTACACTGGTGCTGCAGACAGAGATTTCTCATAATACAAAAATTGTCTTTGTGCCTGTTCAGAATGAAAATCACATAGTTCAACAAATCAACAAAATGAAAATTAGCAACTTCCTTTTCCCTCCCTTCTCCCTAATTGCAATTAATTTATTCTAAAATAAGCTTTTTTCATATTTCCTTATTGTGCATTGTTCTGTGTATTCTGAGAGTTTGAGCTTAAGAGTTCCACTGTCCATGGGCACGAAGTTAGCTGTTAGTTGCTCTCTTATCCAGTAGCATCAGTGTCATCACTTTGGCCTTTAGAGGAAGAAATGCCAGTGCATGGACAACTTGTTAAAGGATAAAGACCACAGTTTGTGAAATGGCTTAAATCAGATTTTACAAGTTGTAGGTGTCTGGAGATGTCAAGCAACACATTTTAATTCCCACTGCTTATAATTTACAGAGTTCAATGTGTAGGTACTTGTCAGTATTTTGCCCTGCGCTGCTTCCAGTGTATCTCTGTGCTTATCAACTCTGAAGGAAGAGACATGGCTAAGATTTCACTCTAAGCCATGGCTCTTTCCAAGACTTTCTACTTTGATGTTTATATACTTTTTAAATAGATCTAGACCAACTTGTCCTAGTCAATCATTGTTGCATCTCATCTCTTTTAAATTATGCTTCTAGATTTTGTTATCTTATTCCACAACATTTTCTATACCCTTCGGCTGTCAGCCTCTTGCAGTGGTACTTGTTACTTTTGAGAAAATAATTTCATCTAGTGGCTGCAGTTCATGGTGGCCTAAATCAAAAGCTGTTCAGTTTAGCTCTAGGTTAATCTGTTTCTCTGCTTCACCTAAATATGCTTCTACCAAAAGATGATAAAGATGTACCATGAACCTTCTCCACATGGGAGACAGACATTCTAGAGTGGCATTGTAGGAGACTGAATTGTGACAGAAAAACCTGACATTTTTTAAAAAAATAATTTGTAAAATTGATACATGTTACCAATGTACACATAATAGCCTTATGAAAAAAAATTAAAGTCGACTTTTTTTTCTTTTTTAATCTTAAGTTATTGGCAGCCACACTAAACTAGTGTGGCTAGTACCTAGTACCTTTTAGATACCCAGTACCTAAAATTTTGCATTTTATTATTTCCCAGTTTTTTCTGCTATGGTATGACTAAGGAAATAGTTTTGACGGTTTTCAATACCTTTTGAAGTTCTGTCAATTTTGCACTAACTATTGAATTTTTTTTTTTTTCTGCAAGGTTTTAATATTAGAACCAACAAAAATCTATCAGCCCTCATATCTCTCCATCAACAGTGAAGCCGAGGAGAAGACAGTATCCATCTGGCATGTGCTCCCTGATGACAAGGTATGTTTGTAGTTGTAACTTTTTTCACAATTTAAAAGTATGCATGGTACATAAGGCATGTAGTATGTGACCAGTTGCATCTAATTATGATTCTAGAAAGTAGAAAAGTGTTTTAGTAACACACAGGAAGATGCTGAGATATTCTGCTGTGCTTAAGATTGTCCTGATTTTCAATGAATCTTTTGTTTCCCATCATTTTGCAAAATAACTTGCGTTTTCCTTCAGGTTGTTTTAAGCCATTGTATAATACACAGCAAATCTGTTGCTTAAGATTCCATAAGTAATTTACAATTTAATGCCATCATCCCAATAATGTAGCATAAAATTACTTATGCTTACAGAACTATCTTCTTCCTGCCCTTGCAGTTTTACATGTCAGCTGCCCTAAATACTCCTTTAATATGAAAGTAATAGAGACTGATATGTTAAAATGGGAGCAGAATCAATCAAATGCCAAAGTAGTATTTGGCAGAAGAATAGATGGATGCTCTAGAAACTGAAAATTCTAAGTCTGTATGTCAAGGTGCAAGATAACCAGAGATATTTAGAAAGGAGCTTAGAAAATCTGGAGATGGAAGTGGTGGGGAAAACCTAGCATGGTTATTACATTCTGGGATGTTTAGGAAGCAAAATGTTGGCAAGAGGGATGACAGAGAGGAAGTCATAGAACCTTAGAGAAGGAAGTCAGCAAGGGAAAATGAAGGAGTATGTGAGGAGTGAACAGGCACTCAGTCAGCTGGAGGCAGAACACTGGGGATGCTGTGATTTGTAACCAGCACTGTTCATTCTTCCATGGCAGCATTTTGTTTGCCTGCCGGATAGGACAATGAAGACCTTTTTTTCAGATAACCATAGAATCATTTTGGTTGGAAAAGACCTTCAAGATCACCAGGTCTAATTGTTAACCTATCACTAGCAAGTCCAATCATCAGCTTTCCTGCTAGTAAAAGTTTTTGGACACAAAATACAGTGACACTCTACTGCTTAGATTTTTTGTTGTGAGTTCATGAGAAAATGTAAATGGCAGCTGAAACAGCATATTTAGAGAACAAACTGAAATGTTTGCCTAGACCAATAAATTTCTATTTATTTGTGTTTTATACTGACTGATGTTTTTTGAAGTAGACTCAGCCTTCTGAGAATAATTACAAAATAAATGTATGTGGTTCTTGGGCAAAATAAAAATTTACCATACAGTAAGTAATTATTTCTCAGAACTACAGACTTAATATTGCTATTCTAAAATACCTGTTTGGAAAGTATTTATGTATTCAGAATTTATTCTATTTAGAGACTACTTGAACATGCTTTTTTTTTGTATTCTTTTGTGGACTTTTTTGTGTGTATATTTGGTTCACCTCCTAACAATACTTTTCATTCTGTTAAGTGGCTTAACTGTAGTGTAAGAAGGAACATAGGACTAGAAGAAATTTTCTGGACTGTTGAGGTCTGTTCACTTCTGTTGCAGATACTCTCCCCATACAATGTTTCCCATAAAGTGGTCAAGCTCTTTCTGAATATTAGTATAGGTTTCACAGTTCACCAATCATGCTGAAAAGTGGTTTGATAACTCCACTGCAACTGTAGAAGAACAAAGAGTGGAATATTGCTGGTGAAGTGAAAAGACCTTTAGTCTTCTAGTTTTCAGTCTGAATTTGTTGACATTTCATACACATTTGTTCTTTTGCTAACAAAGTCTTTATATTAAGCGGTTTCCTTTCTCTCTCTGAGGTTTACCTGACAGAATTTTTAAGGAGAATCCTAGTGTCTATTACTGTGGGGATTTTGTGTAGTTTTCTTTTTAGGCAAAACAAGTAGGCTTGGTGTACTGGCCACACAGGACACCTCATTGCCATGACTTTCCATGTTCTACTTAGAGTTAACCTTCCTTGAGCATGTGCACTCATATTCCAAAATGTGCATTCATTTATCATTTAGCTACTGGGATATTTTGCCTAATACATTCAGCAATGATATTTTTTCATAGCTGTGTCATTTGACTGCCCAGTTACCCTCTGGCTGGGAAAAGGATTTGAATGTATTAGTCTGTGCCCGTTTGGTGTTCTGAAGATAGGTAGCATGTTAAACATTTCTTTCCATTTCCCCCCTCTCCTTCCTGATGTAAGGCATGTGTATTTTCTGCAGAATAGTATTTTCCTATTTTTCTGGCCTAGTCTTAATCATTGACATTAGATATTAAGTGAACTCCTTGTACTTTTGCTCTGGCCAGGATCCTTACTGTGGTGAGCTTATTGAGTAGCCAGGAGTCTGACTGATAGTCTGTACCCTGTGAGCCATCATACCCATCGAAAGAATGCAATGGGCAATTTGATAGTTGCACCTTCAGCTGTACAATTATGGTCTGTTGCAATTTGTCAGAGTCCTTAGAATCCATCAGAAACCTCACAGGGAGAAAATGGACTAGAAGAATTTGGAGACACCAACTTCCTTTTCAGCTGAATATAACCGGTATAATATTTGTCTTTGCTAAGATATTTTGTGAAGGAAAAGGATGTGTTATCTGTCAGTCTACTGCACAGAGGAAGACTCATACTTTGGCCCTTAGTAGCCTGAAAATAAGCATTTTTGGGGTTGATTAAAAAGCAACACCACCTATCTCTACTCAAAGGGTGTGTTAGACAGCTGGGCTTGGAAATGTCTTCATCTATCCAAGTTCAATCTAGCAACCCATAGGTCTGTCAGAGCTTTAGCAATTCCTGCTTCAGATTTCAGTTAATTTTGGCCCATAAATTAATGGTTCTACTTGTTTTCCAGAGTTTAGTCAGTGCTCCAAGAATAAGATCTGTGAGTTACAAAGTGTATGAACTTCCTTTCATGCACAAAGAAGCTGAGTTTCCATTTCACATCCAAAGTGAAACTCAGTGGAGTCTGCAGCTGGCACTTTTGTATTAAATAGACAAATGACAGTCAATACCAGGATAAATAATGCAGCCTCTTTCTTTTCTATTGCTTTTTTGCTATGTATTTTAATATTTATGTTTTTAATAATACTGAGTTTTAGATAAACAACTGCCAAGAAAAATCAGACAGCATTTTATTTTGTAGAAGGCACATTACCTTCGCCTTGCAATTCCCTAATTTTAGCAGCCCTGCCCGCATGGGGTTAGAGGAATGCAGCAGTGCTGTTTGTAAGTTTGAAATAGAACAGCCTGTCTCTGTTTTGCTTTGGCTTCTGAATCCATTTTGAGTTTTGTTTTGGGTAGTTGATGATTTTTTTTGCCTAACCAAAGAACAGATGCTGAATTTGGATAGCACGCCTCATATATTTACTCCAATATATTCAAATCTTGGCATGATCATG